>NW_027361738.1:14862500-15275000 GCF_039654945.1 Dendrobates tinctorius
TGTCAGACATGGGCACACAGGACACAATTCTCTTTGGTATTCATATTGTATAAATTTAATATACAGTTGTGCCATAAAGTTTTGAGACTAGAGAAACTTGGTTTTCACAATATTTTGCCATTTCAATGTTTTTAGATCTTTTGATCAGATATTTCTATGGTCAGTGAAGTATAATTATAAGCAGTTTACGAGTTTTTAAAAACTTTGACAAATACATCTCGAGTTTATACAAACATTCAATACTTTCAGTGCGGACCCTAATTTTTCAATCCTTCTGCAATTCACCCTGCCAAGTGCATATCAGCTTCTAGGTCATATCCTGACTTATAGCATCCCATTCTTGCCTAATCAGTGCTTTTAATTTATAACAATTTCTATGTTTTTGTTTGTCCACTCATGTTTTAAGAACTGACCACTTGTTCTCAATAGGATTGAGCTCTGGGGAGTTTCCTGGCCATGGACCCGAAATTTCAATGTTTTGTTCACTAAGCCACTTAGTCATCACTTTTGCCTTGTGAAATGGTCTCCATCATACTGGGAAAAGCATTGTTCATCACCAAATTGCTCCTGGATGGTTGAGAGAAGATTCTCTTGGAGAATGTTTAGATCCCATTCTTTATTCATTGATGTGTTTAAGCAAAATTGTGAGCGAGCCCACTTCCTTGTATGAAAAGTCCCCACACATGAATGGTCTCCGTATACTTTACAGGACTTAGGCTGTGTGCCCATGATGCGATTTTTAAGCGTTTTTGCCGCGATTTTCGGCGCGAAAACGTTTAAAAATCGTGTACAGAACGCCCCTCATGCATTTCTATGGCATTCCGCACATGCTGTGCTAATGCTGCGCTTTTTTCCGCGGCGGAAACGCATCGCGGAAAAAATCGCAGCATGCTCATTCTTTTGTGCGGAATCGCAAAGAATTGCCACGATTCCGCACCCATAGGAATGCATGAGAATCGCTCACTTCCCGCATGTGGCTATGCCCACCATGCGGGAAGTTAAGCGTCTCATGTGCGGTTGGTACCCACGGTGTGGAGGAGAGGAGACTGTCCTCCAGGCCCTGGGTACCATACCCCTGTAAAAAAAAAAATAAAAAAAAAAAAAAATCGGGGTATATTTACCTTCCGAAGTCCCGCGCTGCATTCCCGGCCTAAGCGTTCCCAGTAATGCCTTGCGGCAAGGTCATGTGATGACGTGGTCTCGCGAGATCGCTATAGTAAAGCAAGACCAACGTCATCACAGCTCTCGCAAGGCATTACTGGGAACGCTGATGCCCGGGATGGCAGCGCGGGACGTCGGAAGGTAAATATACCCCGATTTTTTATTTTTTTTATCATTTTTCACATTCTTTTACTATTGAGGCCGCATTGGCGGCCTCAATAGTAAAAACCTGGTCACACTTGTCAAACACTATGTTTGACGAGTGTGACCAACCTGTCAATCACTTTCCAAGCGATGCTTCAAATCGCTTGGAGAGTGCTTGAGAAAATCGCGGCAAAATCGCGAACAGAATCGCGGTAAAATCGCGGTGAAATCGCGGTGAAATCGCGCAGAAAAAACGCGCGATTTCTGGGAAGGAGTCCGGTTTTCTGTGTGCGTTTTAAAACGCTACGTGGGCACATAGCCTTAAGGTAGTGCTCATCTTGTAACCTTGTTTTTCCTCCAGGCATTCAGTCTTCCAGATGTTCCAAAGAGTCTGATGGTGGCTTCAAAGAAATGTGGATTTTGGGTTCTTACCATAAAATCTCAGAGCCTTCATTGGGGGACACAGGAAAGCATGGGTGTATGCTGCTGCCACTGGGAGGTTGACACTATGCAAAAACAGTTAACGCCTCCCCAGCAGTATATACGGTACCCACCGACTGGCACGAAGCTTATCATCAGTTAGTGAAAAAGGAGGAGACCCTACAAGCATATAACAAAAAATAAGAGTAAACAAAGGTGGGTGCATTGTCCCCTAATGAAGGCTCAGAAAGATTTTATGGCAAGAACGGAAAATCTACATTTCTCTGTCGCTTCATTGGGGGAAACAGGAAACTATGGGCCATCTAAAAACAGTCTCAAGGGTGGGAAAAAAAGATCTTCAAGTGAGACCTACCTATCAAGATTCACATGCGAAGATGTGAAGGTGTGAACCCTGTAGAACTTGGTGAGGGTATGAATGGATGACCACTTAACAGCTTTGCAAAGCTGCGAGGTCCACACCTGGGGGTGGACAGCCCAGAAAGCATCCACTGCACGAATGGAGTGGGCCGTTACCCTGAGTGGACGTGCTCTCTTCCGTATTCGGTAAGCTTCCAGAATGGCAGAACAGACCCAACAGGCAGTGGTAGACCTGGAAGCAGGGAGACCCTTGCGCAGACCTTCGCAAATGACAAACTGTGAATCTGTATGTCTGAAACACTGTCCTGAAGAGGTAAAGCAGAAGGGCTCTTACCAGATCCAATTTGTTTAGTGAACTTCACCGAGGATGAAGTTCACTAAATATCCTCAGTAAGATGAAAAGCAGAAACCACATTAGGAAAAAAAGAATGGAAATGGACATAAAACCACCTTGTTCTGGTGGAAAACGAGGTAATGAGAACGACAAGAGAGCTGCAGGCTTGGAAATTTGCATAATCGAGGTAATGGCAACCAGGAAGGCAACCTTCCAATAAAGAAATGTGGGAGACACCTCATGCAAAGGTTGGAATGGAGACTCCTGGAGAACGTAGAGAACTAGGTTGGACCACAGGGTTCTACTGGAGGCCAATAGAGATTAATGGAATGGGCGACCCCCCCTTGGATGAAGGTCTTGACCTGCCGATGAGAGGCAAGATTACTCTGAAAAAGGATAGAAAAGGGACACTTGTCCCTCAAGAGAACTAAGGGAAAGACCAAGTTCCAGAACTCAACTGTAAAGACAAAATGGAAGGCAAGTGAAAATCCATTGGGGCGAACCGATTCGTTGTGCACCAGCGGAAGAAGACTTTCCAGACACCGTGATAGATATGAGAAAAGGATGGTTTCCTTGCTTTTATCATGGTCTGAAAGACTTGATCAAAAAAAAGTCAGACTTCAGAATCGCGGCCTTAACAGCCATGCTTTGATCTTTTTGACTACCCTGGGGATCAGCGGTAGAGGTGGAAAAAGATACAGGAGAATGTACTCAGGGAATCAATAGTGCATCTGACCCGATTGCTATTGGGTCATGGGATCTCGATACAAAACAAGGAACTTTGGGGTTCAGTCTGGACACTATCAGATCAGCATCTTGGGCCCCTCCATCTGAGGCAGATTCACCAGGAGACTGACTGGTTCAGTGACCATTCGCCAGCGGAGAGACCCTCTTGGCTGATAGTCTACGGCCCAGTTGTGCACCCCTGGGATGTGTATGGCTGAGATTGTTGGAACATTGTTTGCCACGCGACAGAATCCGAGTGACATCTGACATCACCTCTTGACTCAGAGTTCCCCCGCTTGGTGGTTGATGCATGCCATCGCAGTGGCATTGTTGGAATGGGCTCAAATGAGGCGAATGAAGAAGCACTGCAAGTCGAGCAGAGCAAAAATGATTGCAGAGTTCCAGAATGTTGATTGAGAGGGATGACTCCTGAGTAGTGTTGAGCATTCCGATACCGCAAGTATCGGGTATCGGCCGATACTTGCTGTATCAGAATTCCGATACCGACTTCCGATATTTTTTCAATATCGGAATTCGGCATCGGAATCGGAAGTTCAGTTGATTGACGGCCTGACGTCATCATGATGCGCGGTGTGTGCGCATCATGATGCGCCGTCATTTCGGGCCTTCCGGGGGTCTCTGCCGGCCTGCCGGGGGGCTGTGCCGGCCTGCCGGGGGGCTGTGTGGACTGCCCGGGGTCTGTACCGGCCTGCCGGGGGGCTGTGCCGGCCTGCCGGTGGTCTGTGCACCCTGTGGGGGTCTGTACCGGCCTGCCGGGGGGCTGTGCTGATGTCCGGGGGTCTGTGCAAGCATCGTCCGATGGGACTACAAGTCCCATCGGGCGATGCCTGCTACCATGACAGTGATTGACACATTAGCCAATGATGGGACAGTAGTAGTCCCATCATCCGGCTAATGTGTTAAATGTTAAAAAAAAAAAAAAAAATACTACATACATACTACATGCGTGCTACATACATACTACATGCTACATACATACTACATATATACTACATGCATGCTACATACATACTACATATATACTACATACATGCTACATACATACTACATACATACTACATGCATGCTACATACATACTACATGCATGCTACATACATACTACATATATACTACATGCATGCTACATACATACTACATACATACTACATGCTACATACATACATACTACATACATGCTACATACATACTGCATGCTACATACATACTACATACATACTACATACATACTACATGCATGCTACATGCATACTACATGCATGCTACATACATACTACATGCTACATACTACATGCTACATACTACATATATACTACATGCATGCTACATACATACTACATGCTACATACATACCACATACATACTACATATATACTACATGCATGCTACATACATACTACATGCTACATACATACCACATACATACTACATACATACTACATGCTACATACATACTACATATATACTACATGCATGCTACATACATACTACATGCTACATACATACCACATACATACTACATACATGCTACATATATACTACATGCTACATATATACTACATGCATGCTACATACATACTACATGCATGCTACATACATACTACATATATACTACATGCATGCTACATACATACTACATGCTACATACATACCACATACATACTACATACATGCTACATATATACTACATGCATGCTACATACATACTACATATATACTACATGCATGCTACATACATACTACATGCTACATGCATGCTACATACATACTACATACATACTACATGCTACATACATACCACATATATACTACATACATACAATACATACATAGACATACAGTACATATAACATAGAGTAACATACTTACCAATACTTGTCACATTGTTCCCCGAAGCCATTGTCTTTTCCGGAATAAATATTAACATAACAAACCACAAAAATACTCACCCACGATCCGAAGCAGTCCACGAGTGTGTCCCACGACGATCTTGGGTAGAGAACTGCAGCATCAGATGATGCTGCCGTTCTCTACGGGCTGCAGGAATCCAATGACGGAAGGTAGGTATCCTTCCGCACTGTATTCCTCCGCCACTTAAAAAAAAAAAAAAGTCCCTAGTCTCACTTTATGCCATTGCTGCGTGGGAATTTCCCACACAGCAATGGCATAAAGTGAGACTAGGGACTTTTTTTTTTTTTTTAAGTGGCGGAGGAATACAGTGCGGAAGGATACCTACCTTCCGTCATTGGATATCTGCAGCCCGTAGAGAACGGCAGCAACAGCTGATGCTGCAGTTCTCTACCCAAGATCGTCGTGGGACACACTCGTGGACTGCTTCGGATCGTGGGTGAGTATTTTTGTGGTTTGTTATGTTAATATTTATTCCGGAAAAGACAATGGCTTCGGGGAACAATGTGACAAGTATTGGTAAGTATGTTACTCTATGTTATATGTACTGTATGTCTATGTATGTATTGTATGAATGTATTGTATGTATGTAGTATATATGTGGTATGTATGTAGCATGTAGTATGTATGTAGTATGTATGTAGCATGCATGTAGCATGCAGTATGTATGTAGCATGCATGTAGTATATATGTAGTATGTATGTGGTATGTATGTAGCATGTAGTATGTATGTAGCATGCATGTAGTATGTATGTAGCATGCATGTAGTATATATGTAGTATGTATGTAGCATGTAGTATGTATGTAGCATGCATGTAGTATATATGTGTTATGTATGTGGTATGTATGTAGCATGCATGTAGCATGCATGTAGTATGTATGTAGTATGTATGTAGTATATATGTAGTATGTATGTAGCATGTAGTATGTATGTAGCATGTAGTATGTATGTAGTATGTATGTAGCATGCAGTATGTATGTAGCATGCATGTAGTATATATGTAGTATGTATGTAGCATGTAGTATGTAGCATGCATGTAGTATATATGTAGTATGTAGCATGTAGTATGTAGCATGCATGTAGTATATATGTGTTATGTATGTAGCATGTAGCATGCATGTAGTATGTATGTAGTATATATGTGGTATGTATGTAGCATGCAGTATGTATGTAGCATGCATGTAGTATATATGTAGTATGTATGTTGCATGTAGTATTTATGTAGTATGAATGTAGCATGTATGTAGTATGTAGTATGAATGTAGCATGTATGTAGTATGCATGTTGTATGTATGTAGCATGTAATTTTTTTTTTTTTTACATTTAACACATTAGCCGGATGATGGGACTACTACTGTCCCATCATTGGCTAATGTGTCAATCACTGTCATGGTAGCAGGCATCGCCCGATGGGACTTGTAGTCCCATCGGACGATGCCTGCACAGCCCCCCGGCAGGCCGGCACAGCCCCCCGGCAGGCCGGCACAGCCCCCCGGCAGGCCGGCACAGACCACCGGAGCCTGCACAGACCCCCTGGCAGGCCGGCACAGCCCCCCGAAAGGCTGTACAAGGGCAGGAAAGGGTTTTTCTTATTCCGATACCGGAAGTCCCATAGACTTGAATGGGACTTCCGGTATCGGAATCGGCGATACCGATACTTTTTTTAAAGATCGGCCGATACCATCCGATACGATACTTTGAAGTATCGGACGGTATCGCTCAACTCTACTCCTGAGCGATCCAGATATTAGATGGATTACAGCTTGTGCAGATGGTCGAGGTCTGACCATAGTGAAACCTTTTATTACAGGAAGAACATACAAAATGAAGGACAATAGGAGTTGGATGGGAGTGAGACAGAGTGAGAGAAATGGCAGAGAAAGTGCCATGGTGTACAAGAGCTGGGGAAGAGAGCTGCCCCCAGTGGCAGAGCTTACTGGGACCCTAGGTCCTGTGTCCTGGGGCATCGAGTCTGCGAGGATGAGGAGACACGATGCTGAGGTGGCACTACAAGGAGTGTGGGGCTACTGTGGTGACTGGAGTCATGTGTGAAATATGGCATAGAGCAAGGTAGGCAGTGTGCAAAAGCACACGCAGAGTTCCCACTCGTTGAAGCCAGCAAGAGAGCAATGTCAAGAGACGGTGAGCAGAGTTCTTATCGATGGGGAGAAAGGAGCTGAAAGGTCGGACGTGGTTGGTGTGTCCAGCCAGGAGAATCTTCATACGCGATTGGCTGGCTGGGGGGCGTGTACTAGCTCCAGGGAATGCCCAAGCTGAAGTCAGGTACTAAATTTCTAAATTTATACTTTGAAGCTACAGGGTAATGAGGAGGAGCGTGGGAGTCACCGCAGGGCATAAGAAAGAAAAAAAAAAAAAAAAAAAAGGGGGATTTTTTCTTTTTTTTTTCCAGGAAAATAAAAACATTGAACTCTGTAAAGATTATCATTACATATTATGATTGATAATTTAATTACTTTATTTTTAAAAAGGTGACCCTTCACTGCTGTAGATACGTCTCGAAGATCCTCAATCCTTCTTCACAGACCTTCAGACGGCTGGCGTCGAGGACCTGGGCGCAGACCTTTGGGCAGCTGGCAGGTAAGATCCGTCTTCCCAACCTGGATGAACTGATTCTGGATGGCAAGTGGCCTGGGGTGTAGTGGCGAGAACCAGTCCGCAAGCCCCAAACACTCTTGATGTGTTAGAGGGGATAGGGTTCTGCCTGGTAGATATGAGAGGGTACAGTAGTGAACAGATCCACACTGTGCTCCTGGGTCTCTATGACGGAGAACGGAGTGACAACCACTCCGTCGCCAAGAATCACAAGCTGAATCTGAAAAATAGAAATCAATAAATTGCAGCCCTGTGTCCACCTCCTACTGACATTAAAGCTAAAACTGATTGCTTCGTGCCAGTCAGTGGGTATATACTGCTGGGGAGGAACAAACTTTTTTTTGCATAGTTTCAACCTCCTAGTGACAGCAGCATACACCCATGGTTTACTGTCCCCCCCCCAATGAAGCGACAGAAACAGGGATTTTTGTGTGTACTCACCGTAAAATCCTTTTCTCTGAGCCTCCTCCTCCTTCTCCTCCTCCGCAGTATACACCCTCTGCTGGCTCTATCCTGAACCAGTTCAGTGCTAAAGCAGTAGGAGCTCACAGATAAACAAAAAATGCAACATGTCAAAAACAAAGAATAACCACAAGCCAACAGGGTGCGTGCAGTGTCCCCGAATGATTGGCTCGGAGAAAAGGATTTTATGTGAGTACACACAAAAATCCTTGTTTCTCCTTCGCCTCATTGGGGGACACAGGACCATGGGACGTCCTAAAGCAGTCCCTGGGTGGGAAACAGCACAACAGCTGAAACCTCTTGTACCAAAGGATTAAATCTGGTCTACAGATGTGATACTGCCGATTGCAGAATTCATCTGCCAAGGGCTGCATCTAAAGAGGCTTCAGAATGAATGTTGTAATGCTTAACAAACGTGTGAAGACTGGAACAAGTCGCAGCCTTACAAACTTGCTGTGCCGACGCCTGGTGCCGAATGGCCCAGGAATCCCCCACTGACCGAGTGGAGTGTACCTTGATCCCTGCCGGGATAGGCTGACCTCTGACACGGTAGGCCTATTGGATTGCAGAGCGGATGCATCTGGCTATTGTAGCTTTAGAAGCAGGTAGGCCTTTTCTGTGTCCATCCGGAAGCACAAAGAGGGAATCCGATTTGCGGAAAGACGCTGTCCTGGAAATGTATTTCCTGCGTGCTCTCACCAAATCCAAAGTGTGGAGAGCATTCTCAGTACGATGGATCGGAGCTGGGCAGAACAAGGGCAAGACTATGTCCTTATTCAGATGAAAAGAAGAAACAACCTTAGGCAAAAAGGCCAGAGACGTCCTTACCACCACCTTGTCATGGTAAAAGACCAGAAATGGAGGTTTGCAAAACAAAGCCGCCAATTCCGAGACCTGCCTGATGGATGTTACTGCCACAAGAAAGGCAACTTTCCAAGAAAGAAGGAGCCCCTTCCCCCCTGCCGACCGCAGGTGCTGCGCTACTGAGAGTGGAGGCAGCAGAGCCGGGTCCTCAGTGTGGTGGGCCCAGCTGGGGATTGTGGCTGCGCAGCTCCTCCTCAATCGACCTTCCCTTTGATAGGGAGGTGGAGAGGGCTCCTTCACCTCCTAACATCAGCCACTTTCAGACAGTGGTGGTGCAGTGGGACCGCACGGACCCCGATGGAAGCCTCTGAATGTTACCTGAGGTAATTCTTCGGTGGAGAGGCAGGGAATTTGTCCAGCTGAAGTCCTGGCTCCAGAAGGGGGTACGTGGGGGCGTCACCCCATGTTCCCGTCTGTTGTCGGTGTGGGGAGAGCGGACCCATTAAAGGGATCCGTCGCCCCTAAGGAGAGCCAAGGCCTGGTATTGAGGTTGCAGGTGGGTGTACGGGGAGACGACACTCCGCGTTCCCACCTGTTGATGGTTTTCGGAGGTCGGGACCTTGAAAGGCACAGTCGCCCTTTTGAAGATTTGGGTAAAAAGTTAAATTAAAAATAAAAAATTAAAAATCGGGGTCTGAAGCCAGAACCTCGTGCCTCCGACGGACACTAAACAAGAACTGGTTCAGGATAGAGCCAGCAGAGGGTGTATACTGTGGGGTAGAAGTTAATTTCTTTATGTATTTGCTTAGTGTCCTCCTAGTGGCAGCAGCATAACATCCATGGTCCTGTATCCCCCAAAGAGGCAAAGGAGAAAATAACATTACCTTAGTCCTCTGCAGTTCCATCCCTTTACTTCCTGCAGAATATCAGTCTTTGATGTTTTCCTTGGAGAAAGGTGGCCATTTTGCTGTTATTCTTGACACCAGGCCAGCCTCTGAAACAATTTGTCCACTGTGCGTGCAGATGAACTGACACTTGCCTACTGCCATTCCTGAGCAAACTCTGCAAGGATATTGAACTGATCCTGTAGTTGAATCTTGTTTAGGAGACTGTCCTGGCACTTGCAGGACTTTCTTAGGAACCCTGAATCCTTCTTCACAGGCACCGAACCTTTCTCTTTGAATTAGATTTTTGCGATTAAAGGGAACCTGTCAGCGGATTGTGCACAGTAGCCTACACACAGTGTCAGATTGGCGCCATTATACTGATTAAAATGATACCTTGGTTGATGAAATCCATCTTGCAGCAGTTGTTTAATCTTTATTTTCAGTTAATGATATGCTCGTGCCCTGGGGCAGCTTGCAGAAAGGTTTTTTTTTTTTTTTAAGTATGAACATATATTCATTATGCAAACTAGGGGGCAGGTCACTGTGGGATCAGTGACCTGTCAGCAGTCTGCATTATGAATACCTAAGCAGCTCACCACATGAAGATCCCCCAAGACCCCCCTCCTCCACAGGCCGCCCCGGAGCACAAGCATATCATTAACTGAAAATAAAGATTAAACAACAACCACAAGACGGATTTCATCAACCAAGGTATCATTTTAATCAGTATAATGGCGCCAACCTGACACTGTAGGTTACTGTGCACAATCCTGATGACAGGTTCCCTTTAAAAACTGATAAGGAAACCTAAAAATCATTGTGAAAAATTGAAGAAAAAGCATTTAATATATTAAGTTAAAGGTCATTTTCAGATAAGAGTCTGAAAACAAATAAATGAGAAATTGATGCGTTGAAAATTAATTTTTATTCTTACCACATCTGAACATTCTTGAATCATTTTCTGGGCCAAACTGTATTCTTTCCAGGTCTCCTCTAAAGCATTTAAAGAAGATGGAGCAGATAGTTGTTCCTGACTAACAGCCTTAACGGCTTCCAGAAGATCATCAGCAGCGGTCATGTTGCCATTTTCACGTCTGCCAATATATAAGTTATATGAACACCAAGAAGTTTAATACCGAAACATACTGCATCCCATTTCATCATATCCAGCTAACACTCACATGCACATAAGTGTAGATTTGGTCAATTGCCATTTGTAATCACATAGATATTTTAAATCAATCTTAATGAAGGATTAACCCTGTTTAAAATATTAAATTACTCACTAGGCCAAGCAGTGACGTTATGTCGCCACCACTGGAGGCAATCACTTAGCACAGTGGATCATACCGTCTACATCCGTAAGGACACTGCGCTCAGCTATGGACTGTAGCACTTTTGTTGTTACACGACTGCGGCCAAGTAAAAGCCGAAGCAATGGAGAGAGGCAGCACCGAACTTTGGAAAGCTCAGATTTTTTTTTTTTGCATCAATGAGAATATGGAGTAATATCTTTAAATGGAACCAGTCAGCATTTTCTTTTTTTGGATATAACCTACGGCCACCACCTTTCAGCCCCATGTGACAGCATTCTATAATGCTGCACATATAACTCCAATTCGCCCTGCAAGGCAAAAAAAACAAAACTTTTATTATACTTGCCTACAGGGTCGTCTGGTTGGATGGGCGTCACTGGTCTTGGTCCGATACCTCCTTTCTTCTTGCGATGACATCCTTCTTGCTTTGTGTGGAACGTCCAACGTCATCCACACAGTATACCCCAATACACTCCTGCTCAGGCGCACTTCTCTGCCGAAAGCAGAGGAAAAGTACTGCAGTGTGCATGTGGCCCTTTTGTCCTTCCACACTGCAATACTTTGCTTTGCCCTCTGTAGTGTTGAGAGAAGTAGGCTATTTGTGGCCAATTTAACACAAGCTTGAGATATCAAACAAAAAATACCCACTATTTTAAGTCTTCATTTTTTTTTTTTTTTAATTCGTTTATTAAACCATAGACAGGATATACAATATACAAACTAGCAAATGATGAGAAATACCATATAAAGCATATATGTTTCACATGACATTAATTTCAAGCAGTGTGTGTATATCGGATGCTTACAGAACATAATGTCAATTACCTTACATTGGTCTGCATGGTATTATTCAAATAATAAAACATGTCAAACATCTAAACCATTACTATAACTACAAAACAACAACTATTTGCAGCCAGTGTCCACATAATTAGTTCTTTATCATGCGATATCTCCATCCTACAAAGTGAGCTGAGAGGAATTCCACCTCTCCCATATCTTCTCAAATTTACCGGGGCACCCTCTCTTTTGGTACAGCAAACGCTCGTATGGTATAATCGAGTTTACCAATTCAATCCAGGCCCTAAGGGAGGGACCCGAACTTCCCATCCACCGCAGTGCCAGTACCTTTCGTATCATAAACAACGTCTCCTGCAAGAAAATCCCCGTATAGTGTACCCATGTCTCGTCGTCCCACACCCCAAACAGACAAACTAGTGGCTCAAGGGGAACAGGAATTTGTACCAGGGAAGTTAATGATGTCACCTCCTTCCAATAATGTGCTATAATTGAACACTGCCAGATCATGTGAATAAAGTCTGCATCTAATGAATGACATCTCAGACATTCCGAAGATTGGAATCGGCCCATCTTAAAAAGTCGAGTCGGAGTCAAATATGATTGGTTTATAATGTATAGTTGTATCATTCTGTTGTTAATGGCCGGAGACACTTTAGTTGGTGACTCCAGGATTTCCTCCCACTCCTCTGTGTATCAGGGATAAGCCTTTCCCACTTCCCTTTAACCGAGCATATGGCGGATTCCGCCCTTACTGACAGCATGTATGTGTATAGAGAGGAGACGAGACCCTGGGGACCCTGCGATTTGAGAATGCCTATCAAGGGTAGAGACGAGATAGCATTATTTACACCCACATATCTCATGTGCCATTGAAAGGCTGACCTCAGTTGCAAACATCGGAACTGTGACCCTGGAACATCACATTTAGCACAGGAGTAAATCTGCTACATATGGGCGATCTGCTCATCCCTCATATGTAGCAGAGCCGATCGAGTTGTGCATGCTTCAAGCCTCCTATGGAGGCTATTGAAGCATGCCAAAAAAAAAAAAAAAAAAAAAACTAAACGTTCAAATCACCCCCCTTTCGCCCCAATCAAAATAAAACAGTAAAAAAAAAAAAAATCCCACATACACATATTAGGTATCACTGCATTCAGAATCGCCCGATCAATAGAAGAAAAAAAAAGCATTAACCCGATCGCTAAACGGCGTAGCGAGAAAAAAAGTCAAAACCCCAGAATTACGTTTTTTTGATCGCTGTGACAATGCATTAAAATGTAATAACGGGCGATCAAAAGAACGTGTCTGCATAAAAGTGGTATCATTAAAAACGTCAGCTCGGCACACAAAAAATAAGCCCCACCCGACCCCAGATCACGAAAAATGAAGACATTACGGGTCTCGGAAAAAGGTGGGTTTTTTTTGTTTGTTTTTTTAGCTAACTTTGGAATTTTTTTTCACCACTTAGATAAAAAAAAAGAACCTAGACATGTTTGGTGTCTATGAACTCGTAATGACCTGGCAAATCATAATGGCTGGTCAGTTTTAGCATTTAGTGAACCTACCAAAAAGGCCAAGCAAAAAACAAGTGTGGGATTGCGCTTTTTTTGCAATTTCACCGCACTTGGTAAAATCAATGGTGGTGTTCAAAAGTACAACTCGTCCCGCAAAAAATAAGCCCTCACATGGCCATATTGACAGAAAAATAAAAAAATAAAATAAAAAAAAGTTATGGCTCTGGGAAGAAAGGGAGCGAAAAACAAAAACGAAAATAACCCCAGTCGTTAAGGGGTTAACCATCTCCAGCAATGGATATATTAAGTTGCAGATCAAACGTGCTGCATTGAGAAATATGAACGCCCAGATATTTAAAGTGTGGTACAATAGGCAGCAAGGAGCAAGGAGAGAGTCTCAAGTCATGGCATCGGGGTATGGGAAAGAGGCATCAGGGCAGACATCTTCCAATTTATATACAGGCCGGAATATTTACTGAATTTGTTTATAGTGGCGAATACTCATGTCAGTGTCTCTTCCTCCCTATCCATAAATATTACCGTGTCGTCAGCATATAGGCCTATGGTATCCACCCGATCTGCTATCTCTATGCCCATAATAGGGGAAGTTCTTATGTGAATTGCCAGTGCCTCTATTGCAAGAGCAAAGAGGGCCGGGAAAAGGGGACACCCCTGACGAGTCCCCGTGTAGAGAAAAGGACTCAGATATGGAACCGTTTACGATGACACAGGCTTTAGGTTTCATATATAATGTAGTAACCCATTTTAGGAACCTATCCCCAAATCCATATTTCTGCAAGCATGCGTGGAGGAAGGGCCACTCAAGGGTATCAAAGGCCTTGGCTGCATCCAACGATGCCAATGCCCACTTATTGCCCGGCATCAAGGAGCTATATTGGACTACCGACTGGACCCGCCTAATATTAATGGAGGTGCTTTTAAAAAGGCATAAAGCCTGTCTGGTCAGGGTGTATAAGTTACAAAATGATTGAGTTCAGCCTGGTAGCCAAGATTTTCGTAAAAATTTTATAATCCACATTTACTAAAGATATGGTGCGATAAGATCCACAATCTAAAGGGTCCTTCCCCTCCTTCATAAGCACTATTATATTAGCTTCATAAAATGACTCCGGCATGACCACCCCAAACACCGACAACAAAAGTGGCGCCAAAATCTCCCGGTATTTCCTGTACAACTTGATAGGAAACCCATTCGGCCCAGGGGCCTTCCCAGAGGCCATATCCCTCACGGCATCTTCTATCTCTTCCAAAGTGAATTCAACGTCCATAAAGGCCCGCTGAGAAGTACTCAATGTGGGAAATGTTATATCTGATAGGTAGTCTAGACACCCCTGGCTATCAACGTCATTTTTAGAGTTGTACAGAGAACGATAATAATCATGAAAACAACCCATTATTTCTTCAGTTGAGGATACCAATGTACCGTCTAAGTTGCGGATCTGTAATATTGTGTTGATGCACCAAATAAGCCAAAAATTTACTGGACTGGTTCCCTAGTTCAAAGTAGGATTGGCGAGTAAAGAATAGTTTACGTTTGGATTTAGAGTCTATGTGTTGAGTATATAATCTTTGGGCAGTCAACCACTCCACTCTATTGCCACTAGTTTGATCAGATATGTAAGCGGCCTTTGAATCTTTCAAACGTTGCTCCATCTCGTCATCCTCCCCCAATGTCACCAGTTTGATGTAGGAAATCGTAGAAGATAAGCAACCCCTCAAGTACGCCTTAAGGGCGTCCCAAAATAAGTTGACATTCCGGGGTTTCGGGGCGGGAGGAGATGGAGCTATGCAATTGGTCAATTGTTCTGTCAGGTGACTTTACCAACTTCAGCCAGAAAGGGTTTAATTTCCATACTATCCTACTACTTGGTGGGCCATATTTAAGTTTAAGAATGACCGGACTATGATCTGAAATCCCTCTACTACCATGCTCAATGTTACCTACCCATATTGCCAGACCGCTGGATCCAAAAATGTAATCTATGTGAGATAAGGAACGCTTTGTGGATGAATGGCAAGTATATTCCCTCATCTCGGGGTGGCGCGTTCTCCATAGGTCTAGCCATCCACTACCTTCTATAAACTGTGACAGTTGGGATGTAGTTGTTGACGAGGTCCCACTCTGTATCCCATCATCCAGTCTCAATCTATCAAGGCAACCATTCATAACCAGATTCAAGTCCCCCATACAAATGACATCTGCGTCCGGATAATTCAGAGCAAAACTTAATGCCTTCTGGAGAATGGACGTACCAGCTGGAGGGAGAATATAAAACACACAAAATAACATATTTCCTAGAGTTGATCAGTGCATACACAAATATGAAACGCCCCTCAGGGTCTCTCCGGGCCTCCCAGACCTCCCATCTAACGTCCTTGTGTATTAGTAGTGAGACTCCCCTGTAATAGCTGGTGTGAAATGCGTGTATAGACCACTGAACCCACGGTTTTTGTACATTCCGAGCTGCATCTCTGGTCAGGTGCGTCTCGACCAGAGCCACAACATGAGGGTGATAGTGCCTGATTTGTGAGAATACTTTAATCTTTTTCCGGGGGTTTTTGATACCCCTCACATTCCATGTCATGCATATTAATTCAGAACTCATCTCCACTTATCTGGACATGTTGCACATCGATGCCGGAGTAGAATTCAGGGGCATCACATAGATAACAGGACTTACTTAGGTAAAAGTCGCAGCCAATGTAACAATTAAAGCTAAAACTAAAGCTTTTGAATAAAAGAAAACAAAACATAAATCTAACGGTATAGGAGCAAGGTCTCGCACCCCTATTGAAAAGTAAACAAGGGGATACAATCACTGAACGCAGTGTCCGGTATTGTTGATATCTGGGTGCTCGCCAGGAGAGCGCCAATTAAGCCTGTAGTTAAAGGATCCAGACGAAAGTAGGCGCATTAGTATTCCTTTGCAGGAGATCCTCTATGGGACCGCAGCCACTCGGTAGCCTCCATTGGATCTGTGAAAAACACGGAGGAACCCCCATGGACAATCCGAAGTCGAGCCGGATAAATCATTGAGCATACAATGTTCCTTTCCCTGAGCCGCTTCTTGATGTCGATGAATTGTGCGCGTTGCTTCTGGAGTTCCATGGAGAAATCCGGGAAGATTGAGATCACAGCATTGTTGAACTTGATGGGAATCTTGTCTTCCAAGGCGTAGAATGGTGTCTCTGTCTTTACAGTTGAGGAGACGTGCTAGGAAGGGTCTAGGTGGGCCTCCGAAGGCAGAGGCTTTGTGGGAATTCTGTGGGCCCTCTCAACAGCGAACACTGAGGAGAATTCATCTCCCAGAGAGGCCTTAAGCCAGCCCTCCAGGAACTGCTCAGGGTGCTGGCAGACCGATAACACGGATGTTATTCCGACACATTCTGTTCTCTAGGTCGTCTGCCTTCTGCTTCCAGGCGTTCATAGAGCCCGCTACCTTGGTTAACTTAGCCTCCATAGGCGTAATGGTGTCCTCCACCTGGGACACTCTTGTCTCCACCTCTGCAATGTGTCCCCTTATGGACTGCATATCTTGACGGAGTCTCCCCACCTCAGTGTAGACATCCTCTATTTTCTCCATCAGGGATGTCCTAGTGAGGGAGATAAACAGGCATTTGAACAATTGATGCAGGGAGCTGGTAACTAAGGTACACATCAGGTTTCTAAGTGACGCACGTCCCTTAGAAACCCGATGTGTACCTTAGTTACCAGCTCCCTGCATCAGCGCGCTGGTAACTAAAGTAAACGCGCGCTTGGCGTCGCTGGTGCTGATCGCTGGTGAAGCTGTCTTTTTGACAGCTCACCAGCGATCATGTAGCGACTCACCAGTGATCCTGACACGCTGATATCGTTGTCGGGATCGCTGGTAAGTCACTATGTCTGACGGGGCTCTAAGAGTCATTTCTACCTGCTCAGTCTCCTCTCCACCAACTGAGGGACGATTTTTAAGCCGAGGTTGTGAAGAGTTATTTCATAGAGAACGTGCACTCTCAGAAGGGTCGGGTCTGACAAATTCCTTTAGTTTTTCTGCTGCCGGCGATACTTTAGATCGATTCATGGTTAAGAGCAGTGAGATACACCAGGGTAACTAGAAATGTGTAGTCCAGGATTCCTTCCACTGCAATTATATACACAGCAGGAACCAGGTTTACTAAAGGCGGCCTGGGAGCAGAATCTGTGCAAGTGGAAAACACCATATTCACTGAGGCTTCTTATGGCGAGGGGGGAAGGGGGGAGATCCACCCTCAGAGACAGCAGCGGTGGGAGGGAGAGCAATTTCTCCCACAGTAATGTCACCAACAGGCCAGCGAGTATATTTGTAAGAGGGGGGGGAGTAATGCAGGGCCCATTTTTCAGGGCACTCACCGCATATCCCCCTGATTCCGTAGGATACAGGTTGCTGCCCAGTGATGCTGCAGCGCTGGAAGCTGGATGCAACCGCTCCCTCTGATAGAGTGCACATCCAAGATGGCCGCCGCCTCATATGGGCCCCGCCGTCCGCCACGGTTTTCCAGGTCTCAAGCTCACCAGAGCCGTCCTGCACCCTCCCGCGGAATTCCAAGGGGGTCCCGATACCCAGGGACACCAAGCACTACCAGGTATGTCGTGGTAGACAAGCGGTAAATGCAGGATAGAGGCAGGATGGTCAGGAGCATTTGCAGCGCGCGTCTGTCCTCCTCAGCTACATAGCCACGCCCCCCATTTTAAGTCTTCATTACCACAAAAAATGAGAAAAATGTAGAAAATGAAGTGGGCAATACTTACTGTAATAGAAACATGATATTCTTAATAAATTTAACACAGTATGATGAAAAGATGCATACACCAGCTCTGGTAGACAGCCACTGAACTGTCAATCAACCAAGGGAGTGTGCTTCTAGGCAGAACGCACAGAGTGAGGCTGAGAAGCAAGAAGTGAATCGTCACCTCCCAATGTACTTCCAGACAAAAACGGTCTTATTTTTCAAAGAGCTGAATGATGTGGCAAAAGGGGGGGAAGGTAGGAGACAGGTTCTTTTTCAGGTGCATTTACACTGCACGATCATCAAGAGCCAGCGTCAAATGAAAAGATTTTTTGGTCTGCACAAATGATCATCTTTTTAAGCAGTTTATCAGATCTAGTAATGGAAATTTGCATTGCCAAAAATAGTGGAAGTCTTAGCACATTGTAGGATCTAAGATCCTTCAGTGAGCATCTGAAGAGTCGGCATATGTAATAAGTGTTATGACCGTCAACTTACAAACGTTGGGGGTTGCTTAATAGAGACATATCTATATATAGATAGCTAGATAGAGAGAATATATATATATATATTTTTTTTTTTTTTTTTTTAAAGAGGCTGTCAGCAGACCAGCATTAGAGCCAGAGCATTCAGAGACTGGCTATACAGACACATGAGTAACAGAACCAGTGATTTAGCCTCATACAGGAAGGCTTTAGATACTTTTTGCATGTTTTGTTAAGCAATCTTTTCCAGCTCCTGAGCATGAGCCTGAGCGGCGGTGGTTGGAAGTGCTTGGGGAGGTTGGGGGGGTGGTCGTGATCAGTGTGCTGCAAATATGACAAAGCAAGAGCCTTGCCAGACCCATATGATGTAGTAGAAGCAAGATAGACAGGCTGGACAAGATACTCAGCCTCTTGGCTGATGGTAATGGGGTGTATTCCCAGACTATAGGTAAATAAATACAAGATGTATGAAGGTACCCATCCTATGGATAGGTGAAAAATGTGGGTCAACACCTTAAAGCAACTTTCCCACTTGAATTTTATTTTGGGTAGAAAATACTTTATGAAGCACTAGCTAATATTCCTTGGTTGCATCCCTGTTGTGTGCAGTAGTTCTATGAAGGTATACATTTTGCGTGCATGTTCTCTTTCTACTGCGATATCAAGGCGTGATCTGTTGTATGACATCACTATGGGACGTATATAAACAAAAAAATAGATAAATGAGTGCCGGGATATCTACATGGAGTAAAGATTGGGTTCAGTGCAGAAAAAAAATATATAAGATCATACAAAACAATTGTACACGAGAATCACATAACAAAATCATTGTAAATTTATTAATTAGTAAACTTTCAATGGTTATGTGGTTCTCATGTACAATCTTATTTCTATGCAGTGATATTACTGAGTGCATTATTCCTTTGCTAGGACAATGCTGGTACGTTATTCCCCACTACTGCGGTACCACTGAGCATACTGGACTGGGGTCATACTTCAAGTTCGTCTATGGAGATGCATCATTACATGTTGTAATAAGAATTGATAAAAGGAGGGAAAGTGACTGCAATGTAGTCTGAAATTCTGCAATGTAAAGTGCTTATGTCACCTAAATTCCAAAATTACCACATCTCATAAAATATTATCTCACCTAACACCTTTAAGTATCTCAATCTTAGCTGTTAATGCTTTTAACTTGTTCCCTGCTGCAGACTTCAAACGCAATTCCAAGTCACTAATGCTTTGTATGAAGCACTCCTTCTCCTTCTAAAAAAAGAAAAAATATGGTTACATAATAAAAAGTGCAAAACACTTCAGCTCTCCAGTGAATTATTTTCTGAAACTCAGGAAAGCCTTATTCTAATCTGAAATTAGAGGTTTATTAACCCCTTCTCGCCGCAGCCCATTTTAGTTTTTGCACAGAGCCATAACACTTATTTTTCTATCAATATGGCCATGCGAGGGCTTGTTTTTGCAGGACAAGTCGTACTCTTGAACGACACCTTTGGTTTTACCACAGTATGTATGGGAAAACGGGAACAAAATTCCAAGTGCTGTGAAATAGCAAAAAAAAAAAAAAAAGTGCATTTCAACCACAGTTTTTAATCACGTTCACCAAATGCTATAAGTGACCTGCCTTTATGATTCTCCAGGTCATTACGAGTTCATAGATACCAAACATGTCGAGGTTCTTTTTTATTTAAGTGGTGAAAAAAAAAACAGGATTTTTAAGTTGCTTACCGTAAAATCTGTTTCTCGGAGCCTTCATTGGGGGACACAGAGACCATGGGTGTATGCTGCTGCCACTAGGAGGCTGACACTATGCACAAAAAAGGTTAGCTCCTCCTCCGCAGTGTACACCCCACCGACCGGCAGGGCATTCCTCAGTTAGTGAGAAAGCAGTAGGAGAAGCAACAGAATAGATTGAAAAACAGAACAGACAACTCAACTGTAAATAACCAACAAACATAAGGACAGGAGTTGTAGAACTTGGGAGGGTGCTGTGTCCCCCAATGAAGGCTCCGAGAAACAGATTTTACGGTAAGCAACTTAAAAATCCTGTTTTCTCGTTCGCCTTATTGGGGGACACAGAGACCATGGGACGTCCCAAAGCAGTCCCTGGGGTGGGAAACAAACATCCATCAGGCCAGCGGACTCACCACCGCCACCTGCAGAATCCTTCTACCTAGGCTGGCGTCCGCCGAAGCGTAGGTGTGGACTCTGCAGCATTTCACAAACGTGTGAACCGATGAGCAGGATGCAGCTTTGCAAAGCTGCAGCACAGAAGCTCTGTGGCGTACCGCCCAGGAGGCACCCACTGCCCGAGTAGAGTGGGCCCTGATCCCGGAGGGGCTCCGCGACGCTTAACTCGGTAGGCTTCCAAAATTGCCGATTTGATCCAGCGAGCAACAGTGGCCTTTGACGCCGGGAGACCTTTCCGCGCCCCGTCTGGAATAATGAAAAGCGACTGTCTTTCGGAAGGGAGTCGTCCTAGACAGATAGACCCTTATCGCCCTAACCAGATCCAGCTTGTTGAAGGACCGCTCTCGGGAATGAGCGGGACTCGGACAGAAGGACGGCAGAACGATCTCCTCCTTGAGTTGAAACGAAGACACCACCTTCGGATGGAAAGAGGGCGGAGGCTGTAGAACCACCTTATCATGGTGAAGTACCAGGAAGGGAGATTGGCAAGAAAGAGCTGCCAATTCCGACACGCGCCGGACGGAAGTGATGGCCACCAGAAAGGCTACCTTCCAAGAAAGGAGAGAAAGGGAAATATCTCTGATAGGTTCAAAGGGAGGACCTTGCAGAACCCCTAGAACCAGATTAAGGTCCCATGGATCCACGGGCGCCCGGTACGGCGGAACCGTGTGAGCCACGCCCTGAAGAAAGGTCTTGACCTGAGGACAGGAAGCCAACGTCTTTTGAAACAAAATGGACAGTGCCGAAACCTGACCTTTCAAGGAACTGAGGGCAAGCCCCGCATCCAGTTCTGCCTGAAGAAACGCTAGGATTGACGGGAGCGAAAAAGACATGGGCGCGAAGCCATAGGACTCACACCAAGTGAAATAGGCCTTCCAAGTACGGTAGTAGATATTGGAAGAAGATGGCTTTCTGGCTCGGATCATGGCCTGAATTACTTGGTTGGAAAATCCTGCTTGTTTCAAAACCTCGGTCTCAACAGCAACGCCGTTAAAATGAGCGGCCGAGAATTGGGGTGGCAAATCGGACCTTGAGACAGCAGATCTGTTCTGTCTGGAAGCTTCCAGGGGGCGTCCGCGAGAAGGTTGACAATGTCCGCGAACCAAGACCTTCTGGGCCAATTCGGGGCAAGGAGAATGACTGGAATTCCTTCTGCCTTGATCTTCTTCAACAGCTTGGGCAGAAGAGGCAGGGGAGGGAACAGGTAGGGGAGTTCGAACTGCGACCAAGGAACGGCCAGAGTGTCGGCGCCCACTGCCAGAGTGTCTCGAGACCTGGAAACAAACTGTGGGACTTTCCTGTTGAGGCGAGACGCCAGGAGGTCTACGTCCGGGGTGCCCCACCGACGGAAGAGCAGAAGAAACACCTCCGGATGTAGGGACCACTCCCCCGCCGCGAGGCCCTACCGGCTGAGAAAATCGGCGGCCCAGTTGTCTACGCCGGGAATGTGTACCGCGGAGATTGTCGGAACGGAGATCTCCGCCCAAAGAAGAATCTTGGACACCTCCGCCAGAGCTGAGACACTCTGTGTCCCCCCTTGGCGGTTGACATACGCCACCGCTGTGGCATTGTCTGTCTGAATCCGGACAGGCAGTCCCTTGAGGAGTTTCTCCCAGTGAACGAGAGCCAGATGGATCGCTCGAATCTCTAGGACGTTGATCGGCAGAGCTGAATCCCGATCCGACCATCGGCCCTGAACCGTGTGGTTGCGGAACACTGCCCCCAAGCCGAGGAGACTGGCATCTGCTGTTACTATCTGCCAGTGAATGGGAAGAAAGGAACGACCCGATAGAATGAGAGGCGACGTCAACCACCAGTTGAGGGACCGCTTGATCCGGTATGAAAGATGAACAGGGCAATCCAGGGACAGAGGCGATCTGTTCCACCTCGACAGAATGGCCTGCAGGAGAGGTCTGGCGTGAAATTGGACAAAGGGAACTGCCTCTATCGCCGCCACCATCTTTCCCAGGACCCTCATGGCTTTACGGAGGGACGGGAGTCGTGTGATCTGCAGCGATCGTACTTCCTGCTGCAGGGAGAGAATCTTCTCTTGTGGGAGAAAGACCCTTGACCGACGAGTGTCGAACCGTAGGCCGCCTAGAAAGACCAGAGGTTGGGTAGGAATCAGAGAGGACTTTTTCCTGTTGATGATCCACCCGAAATTGGAAAGAGTGTCCAGGACGATTGACAAACTTTGGTGAGCCTGTTGAAATGAGGGAGCTTTGATCAGAATATCGTCGAGGTACGGGAAAAGAACGAGACCTCTGACCTTCAATGAAGCCAACAACGCAGCCATGATCTTAGTGAAGACTCTGGGAGCGGTGGCAAGACCGAAGGGCAGTGCGACGAACTGGTAGTGGTGCTGCCGAATCGCGAGACGCAGTAACTTCTGATGTCCGGAGAAAATTGGAACATGTAAATAGGCATCTTGGATGTCTATTGAGCACATGAATTCCTGCTCCTCCATGGAAGCGATGACCGAGCGAAGCGACTCCATGCGGATGTGGCGAAGGCGGACCCTCTTGTTGAGCGGCTTGAGAACCAAGATGGGTCGAGCTGCGCCGTTTTTTTTTTTTTTCGGCACTACAAACAGGTTAGAATAGAACCTTGTGAAGCGCTCCGATTCGGGAAAGGGCACAATCACCCCGGAACTGAGGAGAGAGGCGATAGCCGTAGAGAACCCCGAGATCAAGGCTGGATCTTTTGGAGGCTGGGATTCGAAGAAACGATCCCGTGGAAGAGAGACGAACTCTATCTTGTATCCTGAGGATACGACCTCCCTGACCCAAGCTTCCTCTACGGAGGCCAGCCAAACGTCCCTGAAGGAAGCCGATCTCCCAATTGGAAGGACCCCTTGAGTGCCCGACGATAGTCATGCTGAAGTAGACCGTCCAGATCTAGATCTGGACGGTCTGCCCTGGGAAGAGTGGGATCACCAGGAAGGAGTGGGTCTGAAGGAAACTTTCTATCCTGGCGAGCCTGCGGTCTCTGTTGGCTGGAGTTGTCTGCCGTATTGAAACGGCGGAAAGCCCGAAAGGGTCGAAACTGACGCCTTAGTGGAGGACTGCAAGGCTTGGACTGAGGGAGGAGTGAACTCATGCCTCCAGAGGCGTCCTTAATAATCTGGTCCGATTGGGACCCAAAGAGGCGCACCCCCTGAAAAGGCAGGCTAGTGAGGGACTTTTTAGAAGACAAGTCCGCTTGCCAGGCCTTTAGCCAAATTGTACGTCGAATTGCAACTACGTTGCTTGATGCCTGAACTGCGCAGGATGCGGCATCCAAGGAAGCGGAAAGAAGATAGACCCCTGCATGGAAGATCTGATTGGCGAGATCGGCCAAACGCTCCGGTTGCGCTTTATCCAAGATGCCCTGACGAAGGTAGTCTGCCCACGTGGCTATGGCCTTTGCTGCCCAGGAAGAAGCCAAGCTTGGACATACCGCCGCTGAAGCCGCTTCGAAGGCAGACTTCGCCAGGGATTCTATAATCCTGTCATTAGAATCCTTTAGGGACGCCACACCTGAAAGCGGGAGAACCGTATTATTGGAAAGCCTGGACACGGGCGGATCCACCGAGGGAGAAGCAGACCAGTTGTCCGTGAGCTCCTTAGCGAATGGATAGAGTACGCCGAGACGCTTTCCTCTTTGAAAGCGTCTGGTCAGATCCTCTCTTTCCCTGGTAAAAATCTTTCCAAACTCGGAATGGAAAGGAAATACCCTGGAGGGAGTTTCTGCCCGTCTGAACGAAACCTCCTGATCTGAGGATTTCGCAGGGGAGTCAGCAATATCGAAGGTATGATGGATCGCTGCAATGAGGTTCTGCACTGTGAACTTCATGTTTGCATCCTGGTCTGAATCCAGCTCTAAAATCCCCTCAGATGACCTGTCCGAAAGCGCTTCACCTGACTCGGGAGAGGAGGCCCGAGTGGGAGGCTGCTGAGAAGGGCTATGCGGTGAGATGGGGCGAGGAGAGGATTCCGGCTGGGTCTTTTGCGACTAACGCTGGCTGACTCAGATGGAATAACTTGGGACCTGCTTGGCCCTGCCGAAGAGTCCAGGGGCAACGTATCCAGAACGGTCACCAGGGACTGAGACACCTTGGTGAGGTCTGCCACTGATTGAGATAGAGAGGAGGCCCAGCCAGGCGTGGGGGGTTCACCCTCACCTGGGGCAGTAGATGGCCCCTGGACGGCATCAGGCTGAAGTTAGACATAGTGAAAAGCTGAGGTAGTGCCGGAAGGTTGGGGGACAGAGGGCGGAGAAGGGTCAGTCTGCAGTGCAGAGCTACTCACGGTCCGGTGTCCCCAGAAGCGATGCTCTGCGACCTGTCAGTGGATGCGGGTCAGAGCGAAATCCGGCCGACAGACCACCTGAGCGAAAAACCAGCTGGCAGATGGTGATATCCGGTGACGAGCTGGTGTCCGGCTGACAGGCTGGGAAAATGGCGCCTGCCTGAGAAAGAGCGCGCGTCCAGGAGAGGAGGGAGGGCGGAGCACACCACAGGGTTAAAACTTTCTACCCTCTGGCCAATAGCAGGCTGGGCAGGTGAAGGACAGGCGGTGGGAGGGCCTGGGAAGAGCGGGAGAGAAGCCCGCTTAGAAGAAAGGGGCGGGGGGCGTGGCCGCGACGCTGCGGTAGGCCCGAACTAAAGCCGGGGCCTAAATTAGTTGCGGCGGCCGCCTGTCAGCAGGGGGTCGGCGCGGAGGTCGGAAAAAGGACGCCGCCGCCGCCGGAAGCCACGTCCAAGGGAAGAAGGAGACTGTACTCCCTGTCCCCAGAAAGGGGGGAGGAAAGGGGGGAGGGAAGGGGGGAACGCGGGGGCCAGCAATATGGAGCATGGTGTGCCTATGGGCGTAGGGCGACTGCGAGCGACCGCAGCGCCCGCTCCCTGTGCCATTGAAGAGGCGCACCCCCTGTCCGTCGGGAATGGGCAGCCAGGTAAATAAAAATAAAAAATCCATACTCACCCATCCCTGATCAGTTACCTGGGACTGAAGAACTCCTGCGTCTCATCCAACCGACAGGCTCTGGTAGGCGAGTGGGAGGGAGACTGGCGACAAGGACCCCTGGAGTCGCTGGCACGTCTTGGTGTCGGCGTCCGTCTGGCTGGTCCTGCCGCGGAGAACTGCAAGGATACGGGGTGGCAGTACACGCCGTACTCGCAGACTCCATGTGGGAGTACAGATGTGACTTTTCACTCTGTATCCCTCCGTAGAACCTGTAAAGGAACGACGCACGACGAGGTAGATATGGGTCTAATGAAAGACCCGTGTCCACCTCCTACTGACACTAAGCTAAACTGAGGAATTCCCTGCCGGTCGGTGGGGTGTACACTGCGGAGGAGGAGCTAACCTTTTTTGTGCATAGTGTCAGCCTCCTAGTGGCAGCAGCATACACCCATGGTCTCTGTGTCCCCCAATAAGGCGAACGAGAAAATAGGTTGTTAAAATAAAAAAAAATTTGTGTCATTTTCCGAGACTCATAGCGTCTCCATTTTTCAGGATCTGGGGCCAGGTGAGGGCTTATTGTTTGCGCGCCAAGCTGGCGTTTTTAATTATACCATTTTGGAGTAGACACAATTTTGATCGCCGTTATTGTATTTTAATGCAATGTTGTGGCGACCAATAAAACGTAATTCTGGGGTTTAGACTTTTTTTTCGCTGCACTGTTTACTAATCTGATTAATCCGTTTTATATCTTGATAGATCGGGCGATTTTGAAAGTGGCTATACCAAATGTTTGTTTTTGTTTTTTTAATTGTTTTATTTTGAATGGGGGTGATTTGAACTTATTTTTTTCAATATTTTTAAAAACTTCTCTTTTTTTTTTTTTTTTTTTTTAACTTTTCACTTGCTTTAATAGCCCCAATGGAAGACTAGAAGCTGCGATCTTCTGAACGCCTCTGCTACACACAGGCGATGATGTAAATTTTACAACAAAATTTACAAAACCATTTTTTTTAGGGACCACCTCACATTTGAAGTCACTTTGAGGGTCTATATGGCAGAAAATACCGAAAAGTGACACCATTCTAAAAACTGCACCCCTCAAGCTACTCAAAACCACATTCAAGAAGATTATTAACCCTTCAGATGTTTCACAGCAGCTAAGGCAATGTGGAAAGAAAAAATGGACATTTTAATTTTTCCAACACAAATTTCCTTTCAGCATCAATTTTTTCATTTTCACATGGGCAACAGGATAAAATGGATCCTAAAATTTGTTGGGCAATTTCCCCTGAGTACACCGATACCTCATATGTGGTCATAAACCACTGTTTGGGCGCACGGCAGGGCTCAGAAGGGAAGGAGCGCCATTTGACTTTTTGAATGGAAAATATGCTGGAATATTTAGCGCTTGCCATGTCCACAAAAATAATTTTTTAGCCCCCAATTTTTTATTTTCCCAAGGGTAACAGGAGAAATTAGACCCCAAAAGTGGTTGTGCAATTTTTTCCTGAGTACGCTGATATATGTGGGGGTAAACCACTGTTTGGGCACACGTCAGGGCTTGAAAGGGAGTGAGCACCGTTTGACTTTTTGAACGCAAAATTGGCTGGAATCAAAGGTTGCACCATATCGCGTTTGGAGACCCCCTGATGTGCCTAAACAGTGGAAACCTCTCAATTCTAACTCCAACCCTAACCCCAACACATCCCTAACCCTAATCCCAACCCTAACCATAAACCTAACCCCAACACACCCCTAACCCCAACACTAACCACAAGACTAACCCTAATTCTAACCCCAATTCCAACCCTAACCCTTCATTCCAACCCTAACCCTTCATTCCAACCCTAACCCGCTTTCCAACCCTAACCCGCTTTCCAACCCTAACCCGCTTTCCAACCCTAACCCGCTTTCCAACCCTAACCCGCTTTCCAACCCTAACCCTCTTTCCAACCCTAACCCTCTTTCCAACCCTAACCCTCTTTCCAACCCTAACCCTCTTTCCAACCATAACCCTCTTTCCAACCCTAACCCTCTTTCCAACCCTAACCCTCTTTCCAACCCTAACCCTCTTTTCCAACCCTAACCCTCTTTTCCAACCCTAACCCTCTTTTCCAACCCTAACCCTCTTTTCCAACCCTAACCCTCTTTTCCAACCCTAACCCTCTTTTCCAACCCTAACCCTGATGGAAAAATAAAAATATTTTCTTTATTTTATTAATTAGTTATGCCTACCTATGGGGGTGATAATCGGAGGGGTTCATTTACTTTTTATTTCATTTTGATCACTGTGAGAGTGATCAAAATGAAATAATGGAATCTGCAGCCGGCAGATTCGGGCGGGCGCACTGCGCATGCTCCCGCCATTTTCTAAGATGGTGGCGCCCATGAACCGAACCCGCCGGACACCGGGACTTAGAAGGTGCCGGGGGCGGTGAGAGTGGGCGAGGGGGGGGGATCCGAAGCTGGCGGGGAGCGGAGGGAATGGGAGGGGGGGCGGATGATGACAGCGGCGGCAGATCGCCGCTGTCATTCAGTGGCGGGGGGGCGATCCGGTGTCTCCAGCCATGTCCGATGCTATTGCAGCATCGGCCATGGCTGGATTGTAATATTTCATCAATTTTCATTGATGAAATATTACTATCGCTCTGATTGGCTGTTTCACTTTTAACAGCCAATCAGAGCGATCGTAGCCACGTGGGGGCGAAGCCACGCCCCCTGTGGTGAATTACAAAGCCCCCTGTATCTGCGGGTCAGGTGACCTTTCATTGACCCCGGTCACCCGGCCCGCAGGGGGGCTTTGAATTCATGACACAGGGTATGCGTCATAGGTCGGATTGGCACCGACTTACATGACGCATACGCTGTGTTACAGGTCGGGAAGGGTTTAAATGCTGTGCTCTGCATAACCCTGTCAACACCACTGATTAGCAACTTTCTTTGTACACTTTGCATAGGCAGCAAGCTGATAATCAGTGGTAGGGGTGGAGTTACACAGAGCTCATGAATAAGGCCTGTTTCACACTTCCGTTTGTAACCATCAGTCAAAATCCGCCGTTCTGCAAAAAAAACGGATCCGCCATTTTTCTTGGCGGATCCGTTTGTTTTCCCATTGAGCTGCATTACCGGCGGATCTTGACGGATGGCCATCCGATGGATCCGTTTTTTTGCGGATCCGCAAAAGTTTTGACGTCTGCCGACATGCCCGAACGGACCATACGTTTTTTCGGGCGGCAGGATCCGCACTTGTCACTGCGCATGCCCGAAAGACTTCACTCAGCCGGAAATTTAACCCTAAACTCTGTTCTGGCGGCTGAAAAATTCTCTCTCTCTTTTAAAATTCTTCCTTTGACGGATCCGTTAAAATAACGGTCCGGTGACAAACGTTGTGGTCAGTACAGAAACGGATCCGTTATCCGGCATTTTAGCGGATTATGACTGACCAAAAAAAAAAAATGATGTGTGAAACAGGCCTAAGGAGGACTACACGGCAGTAGGTTTACTAATCTGTTAATGATAAATTCACTGATCAGCCGGAGATTAGAAAAACTACAGCAAGCAGCCCAATAAGTGACATCACTGGGATCAGGGTTTCTATCTACATTATGCTGCTCTTAGATTCAGGTGCAGAAATATGGTGACATAATTAATGGTACAAAATAAATTCTCAATTTATATAGGACTATATGAAATATAGTCTGCAGAAAGGATAAATGCAGTTTGCTCCAACCAATAATGGGAAGGGTGTTAGTCTAAATCAGCTTTAAACCAATACATGTAAGGGTCATTTCTGAATTTACAAATGTCTACAATGAATTCTCTTTTAAAGGGAATTCGTCAAGTCCAGGTTTCCTATGCAAGTAAAAGCAGAGCATGTTAAGGGGATAAGGCCTCTTTCACACTTCAGTTTTTTGCATCAGTCAAAATCCGCCAAAAGGATGGATGCTGGATCCGTTTTAGAACTGATGACAACGGATGCCACCCATGCGGTTTTTTTTTACGGATCCGGAAAATGAAGAATCTTAAAGGAATCGCAGCCTGGAAAAGGATAGGGATAGAGATAGAGAGAGAATTTTTTTTTTTTTCTTTGTCCGGCACCCAGAAAGACTTTCGGGTTAAATGAGTGTCTGGAGGATCCGCCAGAAAAAAAAACGTTGCAAGCTCCGTTTTGAAATCTTTGAGGATGGTGACAGACAGCAACTTTTGGCGGATCCTCAAAAAAAACGGATGCAACGGATGGCAATCCGTCACAATCCGCCATTAGTGAAAGTCAATGGAGCAAAAAAAACGGATCCTCAAAAGAAAATTGAGGATCCGTTTTTTTCAAAACCTGGCGGATTGTGACTGATTGTAAAAAAACTGAAGTGTGAAAGAGGCCTAACCAGCATACAGAGCAAGTGTCTCTCACAGGTAGCCGTCATCTGTGGAAGGAGAAATTATTATTATAACTGTGGTGCGCTCTGCTTTTCTTAATTATATTTTAATAGACTGTAGGTGAGATCACCTGTCTGATAAATCAGCCCAAAGAGGGATGTGAAATGAGCATGTAGACAATTTCTTAAGCATATTTTTAGTAAATCAAACTTGTCAATATAGAAAAAAAAAAAAAAACATCTACCTTACTCTCAAGCTCAATTTTTTGCATATGCAGTGCTGAAGCTCTCAATTTGTGAGCGAGTACTTCCTTATCTTCTTTCAGTTGACCACATTCATCCACATGCTGCTTTTTCTCTTCCTTTAATTGCAGGTTCTCATTCTTTAGTTGCTTGTTTTCATCCTTTAGTTTCTCATTTTCATCCTTCAGTTTCTCATTTTCCTCCAAAAACTTCTCGTCACTTCTCACATCATTAGATTCACTACAATGTGATCAACAAGTTCAGACAAGGCAGGTTCACAAGTCATTGATTTATCAGCAGTAATTAACCAAGTATATTTACAAGACAACCCTGTAGTAGAAAGCCAAGGCTGACTCAGAGCTCAGCCATGGATGTGCCTGCAGATCCTCATGAGGATTAGCCCCATTTCAATGTGATAATGTGATAACTCATAGATGCATTGTGATAATCTGCAGCTATTCCATGATAAATAAAAACGAACACTCATACTTTCATGGATGCTTTATACACTGCATGCACAAAAAAAAAAAAAAAAAAAAAAAAAAAACTAACTTCTTAAAGAATTTTTCTATCTAAATGGGTTATGAAATATTCTTTTTTGCTACCAAAAAAAAAAAAAAAATTAGGTCAACGGTTGTAAATCACTAGTTGATCCTTTGGTTCACATTTCCTGACATATGCCTTCACCAAAGATCTGCATCACATCCCACTGTGTAACCATATATAGTGAAGCACTGCTTTGAGCACTCCCAAAAAATGTCAGAGTTAAGACTTATAGTGGCAACATCCAGTACCCAAGGTGTTTGTGCCTCCAAAACACATGTGTAAATTAAGATATATATAATATATAAATTTGTATGGAATGGTGTAGATTACTATGCTATTCAATACAGCAAAGAAACCATATAGAGATGGGTGTATTGATTAGCAGAACTTCGGACCATCATCCTTGTCGGTTGGCTATGGCTGCTGGACAGAGGCTCTGCAAATCTCTTACCTTCTGGTGTCAACCAGCATAGCTTTTGATTAGTCAGGGCCAAAATCTTGTGTACGGTTTGATGCAATTATAACGTTGCATGGCTAATCTATTACCTTTCCAGCGTCCCTGATGTAGCTTTTGATTTGCTGAGCTCCTGTCCAGTTGCAAGACACTACTGACCTGGCCCATGGACAAGAGTCCCTCAAACCGATCCGAGCATCACTAAATATGAATGCATTTGTTTTTAAGAAAGCCTTCACTGGTCACGTTGTCTAGTTTAATACCGGGAAGGTATTTCTAATTAAGAGACAATTCAGTGTAAATGCCAACGCTCTTTTTCACAGAAATCGTAGCTTCTTCAATGTCAATGTGAGGGAGGAAACCCAGGCATATAAACAAAGGAGAAGCCATGCCTCTCAGGAGCACCACACACAGGTATGTCAGAGAAAGCAGAGCAGGGATTTTAAAAAGGAAAAAATAAAACAAACAGCAACAACCAGCCGGAAAAAAAGTGCACCTACCTTGGGGCTTGAAAATTGTTCATTCCAAAATGTTCTTTGTGCGAGTCTCTGACACATCGGGGGAACATGGGTAAAGCTTTTGGCTCACGCATACGAGGCCTTTCCATGATTCTGGATTGCCATGGAAATTGCACCGATGCATCCTTTGGTTCCAGAGCACTGTTTGGAGAGCCAGTCAGTCTACACCTCACTGCAAAACCCTTTTTAGCCACTTCTTCTCCTATATCCAGATCATCATGTGACACCTGGACAACAACAGTGCCATCTTTGTAGATTGCCTTTTGCTGCACAGATATTTGTTTGTCACATACAAGTTGGGTTAAAAATTTTAATCCCTGACAAGTAGAAAAAGAAGAAATAAAAAAAACCCATATAAAGCAACACTGTTAACATTAGCAAACAGTTCCCTACATATTAATAAGAATTTAGCATTGTGAAACATTTTAGGAAATGTGGAAAAATAACATCTCGGTCTTTTATTAGTCTCACTTTACTCGCCTGTATTTGGAGCTCCATGCACACTAGGGTGACCGGATCTCATATGGGGGGGGGAAAATGTCAGAATCTTGTTAGTCTGGACCCCACAAAACGATTCCCCTTTCCAGATATTGAGAGAGCCAAAATTTGAGCTCGATCAAACGACGTTAACCCGTGCCGCTCGTCGCTCAAAGTTTGAAAAAATCCAAATTGAGGTATTTTAAGATTTAGGTATTTTGCATAGTCTGTTAGACTATAAAGAATGTGACAACAACCTTGCAGAAATAGCCCTGACCAAATTTTCGAACCATTTGTGGTATTTGAATGCAGAGTTGGTGGGATTATCGTTTTTTGATCCCACCATTACAGACAATGAAAAGTTGTTAATGGCTAATAAATTGCTCAGTAGCACAGATGAACCATCAGAGCACGCTAACCTACATGAGTTGATAATTTTACATAGTTATCTAATCTATTCTAGAGCTTTTGTTAAAGTAGTTTTTGAAACGTCAGAATATAATGCTCGGCATTTGCTTACAACTTGCAGGACATATTGCTTTTGTTCTTCATCTTTTGTCAGAAGGTCGTTAAAGTCGGTTACTTCCTACCTCTTAATTTTTCTTTCCTAACTTTTGGATTTACAACCCTAGCGTGCTCTGATGGTTCATCTGTGCTACTGAGCAATTTATTAGCCATTAACAACTTTTCATTGTCTGTAATGGTGGGATCAAAAAACGATAATCCCACCAACTCTGCATTCAAATACCACAAATGGTTCGCAAATTTGGTCAGGGCTATTTCTGCAATGTTGTTGTCACATTCTTTATAGTCTAACAGACTATGCAAAATACCTAAATCTTAAAAAACCTCAATTTGGATTTTTTCAAACTTTGAGCGGCGAGAGGCACGGGTTAACGTCGTTTGATCGAGCTCAAATTTTGGCTCTCTCAATATCTGGAAAGGGGAATCGTTTTGTGGGGTCCAGACGGACAAAATTCCAACATCTATTTTTTGCGGTCACCCTAATGCACACTCGCCCTAAATACTGTAAAAACCGTTACGCGTGTGTGTCTAGTAGGAAACATGATAAATTAAGGAAAATCTTTCAATGGATTAATTTAAATTTAGCATCTGTTCTACGTATTCTGGAACTTTTTATCTTTTCTTCTGTGCACTCCTTTCCAATGTTATACCCCACAGTAATAAAGATGCACATTTTCCCTTAAACCAACTGGGCGTAAACCATAGAAATGCTCTGTGGCCATCTTCTTTTCCTCTTCTGAAGCTGGCCAATCAAAGCAGGTCCACACCCACTGAGTTCTGTTATATACGCCCAGCTGGTTGAAGAGAAAATTCAAAACTTTAATACCTCACGACATAACTTTGGAACAAAGGGGTACAGAATATAAGGAAAAATAGGGATGTTTGTGTACTCACCGTAAAATCCTTTTCTCCGAGCCATCCATTGGGGGACACAGAGACAGAGGGTGTTATGCTTCTTGCCACTAGGAGGACACTAAGTAAACCAGAAAAAAGTTAACCCCTCCCCTGTAGTAATACACCCTCTCGCTAGATGAGATATCTCCAGTTCAGTGAAAAAAGCAGTAAGAGCTTAAACAGTCAGCACTAACCATAACTATGTCAAAAACTAAGAATGCTACAAATGAGCCAGTAGGCTAAACAGGTCGGGTGCTGTGTCCCCTAATGAATGGCTCGGAGAAAAGGATTTTACGGTGAGTACACAAAAATCCCTATTTCTCCTACGCCTCATTGGGGGACACAGAGACAGTGGGACGTCCTAAAGCAGTCCCTGGGTGGGTAGCATACATCTGTTAATACCCCATGTAGCAATGAGTCAACACTGAGGTACTGCCGATTGCAGGATGCATCTGCCGAGAGCTGCATCTGCAGAGGCCTGAGAATGAATTTGGTAATGTTTTGTAAAGGTATCCAGACTGGACCAAGTCGCAGCCTTGCAGACCTGTTCTGCCGAGGCCTGGTGCCGAATGGCCCAAGAGGCACCCACTGACCGGGTAGAGTGCGCCTTAATCCCCGCTGGGACAGGCGCATTCCTGACACTGTAGGATTCCTGAATCGCTGAGCGAATCCACCTGGCTAGCGTTGCTTTTGAAGCGGCTAGGCCATTCCTATGCCCCGCTGGAAGTATGAACAGGGCATCTGACTTGCGTAAGGGAGCCGTCCGCGAGATGTACTGTCTCAGCGCCCTAACCACATCCAGGGTGTGGAGGGCCTTCTCAATGCGATGGACTGGCGCCGGACAAAAGGAAGGCAAAACAATTTCCTTTTTGAGATGGAAAGAGGAGAGACGACCTTGGGCAGGAAGGACGGTGACGTCCTGAGAACTACCTTGTCCTGATGAAAATTCAGGAACGGAGAACGGCAGGACAGGGCTGCCAATTCCGAAACTCGTCTGACTAACGTAATTGCCACTAGAAAGACCACCTTCCAAGAGAGGACGGACAGTGACATGTCCTGCAGCGGTTCGAAAGGAGCCTCCTGTAAGGCCCTGAGAACCAGATTAAGGTCTCATGATTCTAATGGCCTTCTATAAGGAGGCGTCACATGGGAAACTCCTTGAATAAACGTCTTGACCTTAGGTTTGGTGGCAGGGGACGTCAGCGACTAGTTGCATTAGTTCTGCATACCATGCTCAGCGCGGCCATTCTGGCGCAACTAGGTATCACTGGTACACCCTCCGCTCTGATCTTCTTGATGACCCTCGGAAGCAAGGGAAGAGAGGGAAAGATGTACGGGAGCCGGAACCGGTGCCATGGCAGAACTAGGGCGTCCGCTCCGATGGCACATGGATCGTGCGATCAGGCAATGAGCCAAGACACCTTGATGTTTAGTCTGGAGGCCATGAGGTCCACATCTGGAGTCCCCCAACGATGACAAATCTGGTGGAATGCTTCCGGATGAAGAGACCACTCTCCAGAGGCAATGCCTTGGTGACTGAGAAAATCCGCAGCCCAATTTTCTACTCCTGGGATGTGAATTGCTGTTATGGGCGAATGGTTGGTCTCAGCCCAATGGAGGATGTGACTCACTTTGTGCATGGCCATCCTGCTCTGGGTACCTCCCTGGCGGTTGATATACGCTACAGTAGTGGCGTTGTCGGATTGGATCCTGATCGGGTGACCTGCGAGAAGATGGTGGAAACTGCGTAGAGCAAATCTGATCACTCGTATCTCCAAAATGTTGATGGCGAGACATGACTCAGGTCAATCAACGACCCTGTGCCGTGTGGTGACCAGAGACCGCATCCCAGCCGAGAAGACTTGCGGCGGTGGTTACTACCAACCATCTTACTGGGAGAAAAGACCTCCCTTGATTCACAGAGGACCTCAGAGTCCACCACCTGAGGGCTTGCCTGACCCGCAGGGACAGAAGGATCCGACGGTCCAGGGAGAACGGGTTGCTGTCTCAAGCCAACAGCAACGCATGTTGTAAGGGACGGAGATGGAACTGTGCAAATGGAACTGCTTCCATCGCAGCCACCATCTTTCAGAGAACTCTCATGCTGAAACAAATGGAGTGAGAAGCTGGACGGCAAAGAGTCCGCAATGCCTGTTGTAAGGCTTGCGTCTTTTCTGGAGGGAGAATGACCAACCCGCGGGAAGTGTCCAAGATCATTCCTAAAAGGGAAACCTGCTGAGCCAGTATCAGGGAAGACTTTGCGAAGTTTATCTTCCACCCCAGGCGTGAAAGTGTATTTACTGTTATCTCCACAGATTCCTCGCAGGCTGGAAGGGACGGACCCTTGATGAGCAGGTCGCCCAGATACGGTAACACCACTACTCCCTGAGAGTGGAGAATGGCCATGACAGCCACCATGACCTTGGTAAAGACCATGGGGGCGGTGGCGAGTCCGATGGGCAAGGCAACGAACTGTAAGTGTTCCTCGTGAATTGCAAAACGTAGGAACTGATGGTGAGACGGGCAGATCGGAATGTGAAGGTAAGCGTCCTTGATGTCAGTGGATGCTAGGAACTCTCCTTTTTCCATGGAAGCGACAACTGATCGGAGGGATTCCATTCGGAATCACTGAACTATGACAAACTGATTTAACAGTCTGAGATCCAGAATGGGTCGCATCGTCCCATCCATCTTTGGAACCACAAAAAGGTTTGAATAAAATCCTCTGAATCTTTCGTGATGAGGGACCGGAATGATGACTCCGTCCCTTAAGAGTGCCTGAACAGCCCGAAGGAAGGCTCTTGTCTTTCTCTTGGGGGGAGAGGAAAGGAAAAAGCAAGTTGGAGGGGGAGAGGAAAACTCTATCTTGTATCCGGAGGACACCAGCTCCCTGACCCACTTGTAGTGGGCGACCGCGAGCCAGGTGTGGCTGAAGGAAAGAAGGCGACCGCCTACTCTGTCGGTGTCCGCCGGATCCCGCAACAAGTCATTGGGTAGATCTATGAGATCTGGCTCCCCTGGATCCAGAAGCCCTAGGCCTGGCTTTCCAAGAGCGGTTAGGTCTGTATGAGACCTGGGAGCCTCTGTCTCCGCGCGGACCTGGTCCGGAAGAGAAAGTAGAGGAGGACCAACCGGAGTTGTTGCGAAAAGATCGAAAGCGCGTCGGCTGCTGGTTGCGAAACAGTCGAACAGCCTTTTGTTGAGGAAGTAATTTACTTTTTCCCCCGGTAGCATCAGAAATGAGCTGATCCAATTTCTCTCCAAAAAGACGACCCGTTTGAAAGGGGAGAGAAGTCAACGATCTTTTAGATGTGGCATTCACCCGCCAGTCGTGGAGCCATAGGGCTCTTCTAATGGAGATCGCATTAGCGGAAGTTTGAGCAGCGCAATTGGCGGCATCAAAAGAAGCATCTACTACAAAGTCCGCTGCATGAATTATCTGCCTGGCGACCGTGGTTGCCTCCGAAGGAAGATTGGTGCCCTGGAAGGAAGTAATCAAGACTTCTGCCCAAGCGGCCATTGCCTTAGTGACTCAAATTGCCGCGAAAGATGGAAAAAGCGCTGCTCCTGAAGCTTCAAAAACTGAACGGGCAAGGTAGTCAATCTGACGATCAGAGGGGTTTCTGATTGAGGAACCCTCAGAAACGGATAGAAGCGTTTTTGAAGCAAGACGCGATACAGGCGGGTCCACCGGAGGGGACTGTAACCAATCCTTCATTAGGTCTGAATCAAAAGGGTATTTAGCCTGAGTAGACTTTTGCCCTGTCAACCGCTTATGCGGACGATCCCTATGTTTCTGGACAATTTCCTTAAAGTCCGGATGGCTGGTAAATAACCTGCGCACACGTTAGGTTTTCTTAAGCGAGATAGGATGTGCTGGAGCGGGAACATTATCCTCATCCAACTTCAGAATCCTGTTGACTGATTCTATAAGAGAATCAAGCGACTCTTGATCAGTTGGGGGATTCTGAGGGGCTGACGTGTCAGATTCGAATTCAGAGTCGTGATCACTGAGAACTCCGGGAGAGGGAGAGCGAGAGACAGGAGTCACAGAGGCGCAAACGGGACTAGGGGAGGCTTTCTAGAAACCTGACCATCCCTTGAACGAGTACGGCCCCTGCTGGTGGACGGTTCCTGGCCGATGCCAGAGCCTTCCTCGGGGGGTAAGGACGCCTTCTGGCTTAAAGAGTCCTCCCGGAAGGAGAATATAGCCTGGGTCAGAGACTCCACTGACCGTGACAGGGACGCAGCCCACTCAGGGGTACTAAACGCAGGAGGCCCGTCATCAGCGGCAGCGAGGGGCGATTTAGCGCAGATCGGGGCGCAGGCCGGGTCGCAGTCCGTGCACAGGGTAAGGCAGACTTGCAAGTGGTACTCACGGTAAAAAAAAACGCAGTGTGCTTTTTAGCAGCCCGTTCAGCCTCCTTAGATTGAGACATAGCGCTCCTGAAAGGGTTAACGGCAGTCTGCTGCAGCTGCAGGGAACGTGCCGGGAAGGGGTTAAGCTTTAATCTGAGGGCAGATGCAGCTTACCCGGTCCTATGCTGTGTCCCCCGGGAGGAATAGCGGTGGCCCTGTGGTGTCACCCGGTATCCGGCAGAATGTTCGCCTCACAGCTCGTATCCAGAGCAGGCTGAGGTAAAAAGATATGGCCCCCGAGATTAGAATTGCGCGCCTCGTCTGGTATGAGGGGCGCCAAGGCGAGGCGGCGGCAATAGCGCAGGCGGCGTAATTCAAATAACGGCCTAGTAGGCCGGAAAAGCCGGGGTCTAAATTTTTGAGGCTACCCGCGGTGGGTGGGGGGGCGCTAGTGGGTGGCACTATTGAAATTGCAGCCTAGCAGGCCGGAAAGCCGGGGACTAAATTTTTCAGGCTACCCGCGGTAGCGCCAAGGGGGGGGGGCGCGATGGGGGGCCGGTGCCCCGCCGCTGACGCTACGTTAGCGCTTCTCTTGGGGGCCAGGACCTGACCACATACCTCAACTCCAGTGCTCAGCGCTGCCCAGCCATCCATGCAGGCTCTCATCCTCCTGGGCTGATGTAGCAGAGCTGGAGGAGTTCTTAAAGGGCCATGCTCAAATCGATCCTCCCTAGGATAGGGGGATGGAAAGCTATGGGGCTGATTCAGGGCTTACGAAAGCGCTGTCCAGTCTTCTCCGTTCCGTGCGCCTGCCCTCATATCCGTGGATTACCGGACTCCGGTCGTAAGGATCATCGCCAATATTGCTAGAGGAATCAGCCCCATTCGTCACAGGAAAGTGTACGGGGAGGTATACTCTGCGTGCTTGCCTGTTGTTGGTTCGGGGGAGAGCAGGCCGTAGAAAGGAACCGTCGCCCCCTTCACTCCGTTAATTAAAAAAAAAAAAAATAATAATAATAATACAGAAAAATTCAAAATTAAAATAAAAACGGTTGGGTCTGAAACCAGACCCAAGTGACTCCTACAGACACCAAGCATGAACTGGAGATATCTCATCCAGCGAGAGGGTGTATACTTTTTTTCTGGTTTACATAGTGTCCTCCTAGTGGCAAGCAGCATAACACCCACTGTTTTTTTTGTCCCCCCACTGAGGCATAGAAGGAAAATACTTTACCAAACCATCAGGGCAGCGGCAACTGGAGGAGGTGCTCAATTTACATTTAAAAAAAATCCATCAAAAAGTCTTTAAGTTACATATAGAAAGAAACTTTAGAGAAAAAAAAATGAATTCTATAAACACCAGTTATGATGACATGACAAGTGGCAGTAATTATCTCACCTGTTCAATATCTGAAGTGGTCTGAAGCTGAAGCCCCCAAAATCTGTACTTCTGAGCAATAGGTGGCACTTGTAATTCCTCAGGAAGCTCAACAATGCTGGATGTAGCTATAACTTCTGAGTTTCCATAGTCAATATAAGTGACTGCACACTACAGAAATAAATATCATCAATAATTTCGCCATTGGACGGCATGTTCTAGTATTTACATATGGTATTGCTAAATACCTATTATAGGGGGCTAACTGTGCCCTGTGCGCAAACTATGAGCAAATGCAAGTGACTTATGGTGTGAATGTCTAAAATGTACCATAGGCACTTATGTCATTTGCTTACTTTAAAATTAGCACCCATCATGGAACTTCGGAAAGCTACCAAGTAGTTAAATTTAGATTTAGTAATATATGGTTATTTTTCAATGGATTTGTCACTTTCAAAAAAAATATTTTTAAAGGTGCTAAAGAGAATCAACGTCAAACATTTCTAGATCTCCCTTTACATATCTCTGCCTTTATTAAAGGAGAGAAACGTTGCACTAATAAAACTGGCACATAGCTCAAAATAATGGTCTGGGCAGCAGTATAGGGGTGATGAGTAATGGCAGACTGGGCATGCTGACATTGGGGAGACCATGACAGATGTCCTGCCAGGCATAGTGGACAAAACGTCAATGCCAACAGCCAGGAGACCATGACTAATTTGAAGCAAAACTCACACCAGGGTTTCTCAAGCTTAGTTACTACACGTTATTATTGACGTCACTAACCAATTTTATTTTGAGACCTTCTTTTAAATGTGACAGGTGATACTTCACCAGGTACTAAAAGGGGAAAGATACAAGTCACACGGCTCTTACCCGTGTCATATGAGCCCCAGGAAACCAGGCACCAACATCGCTGGAACTGCGCCCGGTGAGTATAGCTAGTTTTATGCTATAGGGGGAATATAGAAATTGCGAAGGGGTTGTCAATTGAGTAATGGATAACTCCTAAAAGGGATGATCCAGTAATATTCCACAGGATAGATTCCTTTTAGATTTGTGCGGGGCCCATCTGCAGAAATCCCACAATGTTTGCCAGAAAGAGCAACTCCACTTGAATGGATTAGCAGCGAACATGTTCAACCACCATTCCGTTCATTCTCTACAGGACTGCCGGATATAGCCGAGCCCTTCAATCAGTTATCACCATTAAAGAACTAATGGATCAGCGCTCGAGCAGGCCCACTGTCATCCATATGACAGGGAGGCAGCGACAGCAGGACAGAGGACCCCTGGTATGGTGGCCTAAATAGGAAAAATTATTGTCAAATGTAGGTTCAAAGATGGAGCATCACTTTCAGTAAAGTGAAAATGTTAGCAAAACATAAAATGTATCGGTAAATAGGTAGCTAGTGAGAAGAGATTGAGCATATGACAGCACATTACTTACTTGCTCATCACTAACCACGTGCAGTAGTTTACATCTGTACCAGCATTTATCTGCTGAAAACATACCACCATAAACCTGGAAAAGACATGCAAGACACTACATTATTTTATATACTGTACATTTCCAAAAATATCTACTGGTACAAAAAAAAAAAAAATATGCTGCCAGAGATTGGAAGGTCCCATCTCGGCACATTATCAGCTATCTATGGGAATCTGATGATCGCTGAAGGTTACAGGGGTCGGAATATTAGGGGCCCCAAACTGCACTGCTGAGTTGGAGCAGTAAGAGACAAGTTCTGACAGATCATCCTGGACGCAAATTAATTTTTTCACCTTTACAAAGTCTAACTTTGAAACTTTATGTAATTGAGGCTGCAAGCACGCTGAGAGCGGGACGATTTCCACCTCCACATGCTTGATTGTCCTCTCTTCCGTAACGTCAAATTTAGAGACATCAAGCACATGAAATGGCGCTAGGTGAGTAATAATGTGGACAGTCAATGCACTAGTCAGGTACTGGTGGACATAAAGCCTTGTATCTATAAAGAGTCAAAGTTGATTCTCAGCACTGGAAAAAAAAAAAAAAAAAAAAAAAAAACTTTGCAGCCAGGAAGATTGCTTTGAACTTGAACATTACCACCCTACCCAGCAATGCAAAGAATTTGGAGGCCTCAAACATCATTACAGGCTCCCTTTAAATGATTCTTCAAGAAAAAAATAAAAAAAAAAAAGTGAACAATTCTGGAGATATTCCTTAAAAATGTCTAAGCGTTGAATCTACAGCCCCATGTGCTTCCGTGGTAACAGAAAAAAAAAAACCTGAATCTTTTTAATCTACCTCTTAAGAACATATTTCTCGTTCGCCTTATTGGGGGACAGAGACCTTGGGTGTATGCTGCTGCCACTAGGAGGCTGACGCTATGCACAAAAAAAGATAGCTCCTCCTCCGCAGTGTACACCCCACCGACCGGCAGAGAATTCCCCAGTTTAGCTTAGTGTCAGTAGGAGGTGGACACGGGTCTTTTATTAGACCCATATCTACCTCGTCGTGCGTCGTTCCTTTTCAGGTTCTACGGAGGGATACAGAGTGAAAAGTCACATCTGTACTCCCACATGGAGTCTGCAAGTACGGGGTGTACTGCCACCCCGTATCCTTGCAGTTCTCCGCGGCAGGACCAGCCAGACGGACGCCGACACCAAGACGTGCCAGTGACTCCAGGGGTCCTTGTCGCCAGTCTCCCTCCCACTCGTCTACCAGAGCCTGTCAGTTGGATGAGACGCAAGACTTCTTCAGACAGGTAACGGATCGTGGATAGGTGAGTATTAGGCCCCGGCTTCATATATATTTACCTGCTGCCCATTCCCGACGGTCACCTCTTCAATGGTCACAGGGGTAGGCGCTGCGGTCGCTCGCAGTCGCCACAAGGCTATAGGCAGCTCAATGTTGCTGGGCATCCCCCCCCCTTCCCTCCCCCCTTTCTGGGTACAGGGAGCACAGGGTTTTTTCCCATTGGGAGCGACTTGCGACTGCGGCGTCCCACTTTTTCGGACCTCCGCGCCGACCCCCTGCTGACAGGCGGCCGCCGCAACTAATTTAGGCCCCGGCTTCAGTTCGGGCCTACCGCTGCGTCGCGGCCACGCCCCCCGCCCCTTTCTTCTAAGCGGGCTTCTCTCCCGCTCTTCCCAGGCCCTCCCACCGCCTGTCCTTCACCTGCCCAGCCTGCTATTGGCTAGAGGGCGGTGAATTTTAACCCTGCGAGGTGCTCCTCCCTCCCTCCTAAGGCGCGCTTTTTATCAGGACGGCGCCATTTTCCCAGCCTGTTAGCCGGGCACCAGCTCCTCACTGGACAGCATCTTCTCCAGCTGGTTTTTTCAGGAGGTCTGTCGGCCGGATTTCGCTCTGACCTGCATCCACTGACAGGTCGCAGAGCATCGCTTCTGGGGACACCGGACCGTGAGTAGCTCTGCACTGCAGACTGACCCTTCTCCGCCCTCTGTCCCCCCAACCTTCTGGCATTACCTCAGCTTTTCACTATGTCTAAGTCTGATCGTACCCGCTCTACCGCCCCCCCTGCACTTTAGTCAAGTACTTTGCATGTTCTTCGTGCAATCGCAAACTTCCCTCAGGCCAGTCCACTCCCCTCTGCCTGGATTGTAGCAATCCAATTCAGCCTGACGCCATCCAGGAGCCATCTGCGGCCCCAGGTGAGAGTGAGCCCCCCATGCCTGGCTGGGCCTCCTCGCTATCTCAATCAGTGGCAGACCTCACCAGGGTGTCTCAGTCCCTGGTGGCCGTTCTTGATAAGTTGCCCCTGGACTCTTCAGCAGGGCCAAGCAGGTCCCAAATTGTTCCATCTGAATCAGCCAGCGGTAGTCGCAAAAGACCCAGGCAAGATTCCCAGCCGGAATCCTCTCCTAGTCCCATCTCACCGCATAGCCCTTCTCACCAGTCTCCCTCTCGGGCCTCCTCTCCCGAGTCAGGGGAAGCGTTTTCGGACAGATCATCTGAGGGGATTTTAGAGCTGGATTCAGACCAGGATGCAAGCATGAAGGTCACAGTGCAGGACCTCATTGCTGCGATCCATCATACCTTCGATATTGCTGACTCCCCTGCAAAAACCTCAGATCAGGAGGTTTCATTCAGACGGGCAGAAACTCCCTCCAGGGTTTTTCCTTTCCATTCCCAGTTTGGGAAAATTTTTACCAAGGAAAGAGAGGATCCGACCAGACGCTTTCAAAGAGGAAAACGTCTCGGCATACTCTACCCATTTGCTAAGGAGCTCACGGACAACTGGTCGGCCTCTCCCTCGGTCGATCCGCCCGTGTCCAGGCTATCCAATAACACGGTTCTCCCGTTTTCCGGCGTGGCGTCCCTAAAGGATTCTAATGACAGGATTATAGAATCCCTGGCGAAGTCTGCCTTTGAAGCGGCTTCAGCGGCGGTGTGTCCAATCTTTGCTTCATCCTGGAGAGCAAAGACCATAGCCACGTGGGCAGACGACCTTCGGCAGGGCATCTTAGATAAGGCGCAACCGGAGCATTTGGCCAATCTCGCCAATCAGATCTCCCATGCTGGGGACTATCTTCTCTCCGCTTCCTTGGATGCTGCATCCTGTGCAGTTCAGGCGTCAAGCAACGTTATTGCAATTCGACGTACACTTTGGCTAAAGGCATGGCAAGCGGACTTGTCTTCTAAAAAGTCCCTCACTAACCTGCCTTTTCAGGGGGTGCGCCTCTTTGGGTCCCGATTGGACCAGATTATTAAGGACGCCACCGGAGGCACGAGTTCACTCCTCCCTCAGTCCAAGCCTCGCAGACCCCCACTAAGGCGTCAGTTTCGACCCTTTCGGACTTTCCGCCGTTTCAATACGGCGGACAACTCCTCCAGCCAACAGAGACCGCAGGCTCACCAGGAGAGAAGGAAAGTTTCCTTCAGACCCACTCCTTCCTGGCGACCCCACTCCTCCCAGGGCAGACCGTCCAGATCTAGATCTGGACGGTCTACTTCATCATGACTATCATCGGGCACGCGAAGGGCCTTTCCAATTGGGAGGTAGACTTCTTTCCTTCAGGGACGTTTGGCTGGCCGCCGTGGAGGACGCCCGGGTCAGGGAGGTCGTATCCTCAGGATACAAGATAGAGTTCGTCTCTCTCCCACGGGATCGTTTCTTCGAATCCCGGCCTCCAAAGGATCCAGCCTTGATCCCGGGGTTCTCTACAGCTATCGCCGCTCTCCTCAGTTCCGGGGTGATTGTGCCCGTTCCCGAATCGGAGCGCTTCACGGGGTTCTACTCAAACCTGTTTGTAGTGCCGAAAAAAGACGGCGCAGTTCAACCCATCTTGGATCTCAAGCTGCTCAACAAGAGGGTCCGCCTTCGCCACTTCCGCATGGAGTCGCTTCGCTCGGTCATCGCCTCCATGGAGGAGCAGGAATTCATGTGCTCAATAGACATCCAAGATGCCCATTTACATGTTCCAATTTTCTCCAGACATCAGAAGTTCCTGCGCTTTGCGATTCGACAGCACCACTACCAGTTTGTCGCACTGCCCTTCGGTCTTGCCACCGCTCCCAGAGTCTTCACGAAGATCATGGCTGCGTTGATGGCTTTGTTGAGAGTCAGAGGCCTCGTTCTTTTCCCGTACCTAGACGATATTCTGATCAAGGCTCCCTCATTCCAACAGGCTCACCAAAGTTTGTCAATCGTCCTGGATACTCTTTCCAATTTCGGGTGGATCGTCAACAGGAAAAAGTCCTGTCTGGTTCCTACCCAACGCCTGGTCTTTCTAGGTCTTCTGTTCGACACTCGTCGGTCAAGATTCTCTCTCTGCAGCAGGAAGTACGATCGCTGCAGACCTCGCGATTCCCATCCCTCCGTACAGCCATGAGGGTCCTGGGAAAGATGGTCGCGGCGATAGAGGCAGTTCCCTTTGCCCAATTTCACGCCAGGCCTCTCCAGCAGGCCATTCTGTCGAAATGGAACAGGTCGCCTCGGTCCCTGGATCACCCTGTCCATCTTTCTTACCGGATCAAGCGGTCTCTCAACTGGTGGTTGTCGTCACCTCTCATTCTATCGGGTCGATCCTTCCTTCCCACTGGCAGATAGTAACCACAGATGCCAGTCTCCTCGGTTGGGGTGCTGTGTTCCGCTACCACACTGTCCAGGGTCGATGGTCGGATCGGGAATCAGCGCTACCGATCAACGCTCTGGAGATTCGAGCGATCCATCTTGCTCTGGTCCACTGGGAAAGGCTCCTCAAGGGACTGCCGGTACGGATTCAGACAGACAACGCCACAGCGGTGGCATATGTCAACCGCCAAGGGGGAACACGGAGTGTTTCAGCCCTGGCGGAGGTGTCCAAGATTCTTCGTTGGGCGGAGATTTCCGTCCCGACAATTTCCGCGGTTCACATTCCCGGCGTAGACAACTGGGCCGCCGATTTTCTCAGCCGCGAGGGTCTCGCAGCGGGAGAATGGTCCCTACATCCGGAAGTGTTTCATCTGCTCTGCCTTCGGTGGGGAACCCCGGATGTAGACCTCATGGCGTCTCGCCTCAACAGGAAAGTCCCACAATTCGTGTCCAGGTCTCGGGACCCTCTGGCAGTGGGCGCCGACGCCCAGGCCGTTCCTTGGTCCCAGTTCGAACTTCCCTACCTGTTCCCTCCTCTGCCTCTTCTTCCCAAGCTGTTGAAGAAGATCAAGGCAGAAGGACTTCCGGTCATTCTCATCGCCCCGAATTGGCCCAGAAGGTCTTGGTTCGCGGACATTGTCAACCTTCTCGCGGACGCCCCCTGGAAGCTTCCAGACAGAACAGGTCTGCTGTCTCAGGGTCCGATTTGCCACCCCAATTCTCGGCCGCTCAATTTAACGGCGTGGCTGTTGAGACCGAGGTTCTGAAACGAGCAGGATTTTCCGACCAAGTAATTCAGACCATGATCCGAGCCAGAAAGCCATCATCTTCCAAGATTTACTACCGTACTTGGAAGGCCTATTTCACTTGGTGTGAGACCAATGACGTCGCGCCCATGTCCTTTTCGCTCCCTTCAGTCCTAGCGTTTCTTCAGGCAGGATTGGATGCGGGGCTTGCCCTCAGTTCCCTGAAGGGTCAAGTTTCGGCGCTGTCCATTCTGTTTCAGAAAACGTTGGCTTCCCGTCCTCAGGTTAAGATCTTTCTTCAGGGCGTGGCTCACACGGTCCCGCCGTACCGGGCGCCCGTGGATCCATGGGATCTTAATCTGGTTCTTGAGGTTCTGCAAGGTCCGCCCTTTGAACCCCTCAGGGATATTTCCCTTTCTCTCCTTTCTTGGAAGGTAGCCTTTCTGGTGGCCATCACCTCCGTCCGGCGCGTGTCGGAATTGGCAGCTCTTTCGTGCCGCTCTCCCTTTCTGGTTCTCCACCAGGATAAGGTAGTTCTGCGGCCTCCGCCCTCGTTCCTTCCGAAGGTGGTGTCCTCGTTTCACCTCAACGAGGATATCGTGCTCCCGTCCTTTTGTCCGAATCCAACTCATCCCCGAGAGCGGTCCTTGAACAAGCTGGACCTGGTTAGGGCGGTAAGAGTCTGTCTAGGACGACTTCCTTGCGAAAGACAGAGTCTCTTTTCATTATCCCTGATGGAGCGCGGAAAGGTCACCCGGCGTCAAAAGCCACCATTGCTCGCTGGATCAGATCGGCTATCCCGGAAGCCTACCGTGTTAAGCGTCGCTGAGCCCCTCCGGGTATCAGGGCCCACTCTACTCGAGCAGTGGGTGCCTCCTGGGCGGTGCGCCACAGAGCTTCCGCACTGCGGCTTTGCAAAGCTGCAACATGGTCATCGGTTCACACGTTTGTGAAATTCTACAGAGTCCACACCTACGCTTCGGCGGACGCCAGCCTAGGTAGACGGATTCTGCAGGCCGCGGTGGTGAGTCCGCTGGCCTGATGGAAGTTTGTTTTTCCCACCCCAGGGACTGCTTTGGGACGTCCCAAGGTCTCTGTGTCCCCCAATAAGGCGAACGAGAAAACAGGATTTTTGGGTTGCTTACCGTAAAATCTGTTTCTCGGAGCCTTCATTGGGGGACACAGCACCCTCCCATGTTTTACAGCTCCTGTTCTTACTTTGGTTGAATGGTTACAGTTGAGTTGTTTATGTTGTCAACCTATTCTGTCTCCTACTGCTTTCTCACTAACTGAGGAATTCTCTGCCGGTCGGTGGGGTGTACACTGCGGAGGAGGAGCTATCTCTTTTTGTGCATAGTGTCAGCCTCCTAGTGGCAGCAGCATACACCCAAGGTCTCTGTGTCCCCCAATGAAGGCTCCGAGAAACAGATTTTACGGTAAGCAACCCAAAAATCCTGTTATTCAGCAGGTACCATCAACTGAAAAGATAGAAGAGAATACAGAAAGATCAGGGATCAGACTTCATAGGGTTTGTTTGTAGTCTGTTACCATGGAGACATGGTAACTAAATTATTCCAATATCTCTTCCCCGGTAAGACTTGTCTTCTGTATTTTAAAGGGAATCTGTCACCCCTTTTTTGAGATACCATATAATGATATTATTCTGACTCATGGATATGTAGAACGTATGGTGCCTGGATAGACCTCTCTTTCTGGGCCCCTTCCGTATCGACCTGTACTCACGTTCATACCGATTAATCAGACAGCTTAACTCAGCCACGATCTCATGTAAGAAGACTCCAGGAAAAGAGGAATGCTTTAACTGAAATTCTTGTATTATGATGAAAGCAGCAGGTAAAAAGGAATATTCTTCAGAGGACATGTAAGAAGATGCATACAGATGGAGGGACGATCACAAAATGGAGAATAAGGGAGGGAACAAACATCACAGGACTACAGGGAGAGAGTTGGGGCAAAAGACAGGGAAAGGCAAACTTCTGCCTAGCAACAGATGATGCAACACAAACAATGCAAATATTAAATGATTTCCCAAGTCGTGGGACATGACACTCCCCGTCTGAAATCCTTGGATTTCACGATGTCCGTAATTCTTCGAAGTCGTTCGAACCAGAAAAACAAGAGAAAAGAGAAAAACATGTATGCAATAATAAACATTTTTAAAGTCCAACTCGTTGTTGTTGACCCGTAGATCACACCGGAAGATAAGTCCAAGTCTATTAACCCATCTTCGGATTGGGGAAGCCGCAAACATGCCAACTCTTCCACCAACCCAGCAATCCAATGGCAATGTTCAAAGTTCAATCCAATGGAAAATGTCAATGCTCAATAAAACTGGGGAATGAGTAGGAATGCTCCCCGCCGTGAGCAACGTCCAGGAGCAATGTTCAGTACATGTGACGTCCTCCTTTGGCAGTAGCAGCACGAGATCGGTGACCAGACGGAGGAAGGTTTGGGTAGAGCCCCCTTTTGTCACCTTAACTTCTGTCTTACGAGTCTTTCCGTCCTCGCTGGGCATGACCTTGGTGATAAGACCCATTGGCCAGTCGTTACGATGAGCCTCTGTCTTTTAAGAGAACAAGGTCTCCTTCTTGGAGATTGGGACTGGGTGTCTGCCATTTGTGACGGTTTTGAAGCAGGTGCAAGTATTCGGTCTTCCAACGGTGCCAAAACATGTTAGCTATGTGTTGTACTTGCTTCTACTGACGTTTGTAAATGTCCTTGTTATCGAAATTCCCGGGGGGAACTGTAGCAGCTCCAATCTTCTGTGTAAGAAGTGTAGCTGGGGTAAGGATAATTGGAGAATAACAACGTGGGACTTGGAGTTGCTCTAAGAACTTCAAGGACTTCTTCCATGTCTCCCACCTTTGCTGTTTCTGAGTCGGAAGAGGGGTGTCCCAATCAGTGTTCTCGGCAGTGAGCTGTCTTAACAGTATCTTGCCTTGAATAGTGATGGATGCTACAAACCCGAGAGGATCGTAGATGCTGTTTATGACAGATAGGACTCCTCGTTTGGTAAAGGGTTTGTCACAGGGCGACACTTGGAAGGTGAAGGTGTCCTGTTTGATATCCCACAGTAGACCAAGGCTGCGCTGTGTGGGAGGAACATCAGAACCTAAGTTGAGGTCCTTTAGGTTCGTGGCATGGTCCTCAGATGGAAACGCGCTCATTACTTCTTGACTGTTAGAGATGATCTTGTGGAGTCTGAGGTTTGATGTGGATAGCATTTCCTGTGTCCTGGAGAGTAGGTCAATTGCCTCTTCACTTGTGGGCAAGGACTTGAGCCCGTCGTCTACGTAGAAGTTCTTCTCTACGAATTGACGAGCATCGGATCCGTACTCTCTCTCACCTTCCTGGGCTGTCCGTCTCAGTCCGTAGATCGCCACAGCAGGTGAAGGACTGTTGCCGAAGACATGGACCTTCATCCGGTAGTCTATGACTTGATTGTTGACATTGTTGTCTTTGTGCCATAGGAACCTAAGATAGTTTCTGCTGTCTTCCTTCATGATGAAGTAATGAAACATCTGCTGGATGTCGGCCATTATAGCAACAGGTTCTTGTCTGAAGCGGATCAATACTCCAAGGAGGCTGTTGTTCAGGTTGGGTCCAGTTAGTAGCAGGTTGTTGAGAGAGAGGCCTTCATACTGAGCACTGGAGTCAAACACCACTCTGATCTGGTTAGGCTTGCGAGGGTGATAGACGCCAAAGGATGGAAGGTACCAACATTCTTCTCCTCCCTTCAGTGGTGGCGCAGGTTCAGCATGATCTTTGTCAAAGATGTTCTGCATAAAGTCAATGAAATGCTTCTCCATCTCTGGTTTCCTCTTTAGGGTACGTTTTAAGGATGAGAACCTTGCAGTTGCTTGCTGCAGGTTGTTTGGCAACCTCGCTCTTGGGAAACGAAAGGGTAAAGGAGCTACCCAACTGTTGGAGTCATCTTGAACAAATTCTTTGTCCATAACCTTTATGAATTCTTTATCTTCCCTTGTGGGTGCTAACTTGTTGTCTTCACTTGTGGAATCGAACACTGTTGACCCGAGGTTTTCGTCCCAGGGATGGAGCATGTTCATGTTGTTGAAGGATTCCTGTTGCCTCTTGGTGTTGCTCACTTTCTCTTTCACCCAGTAATGATGTGGGCATGGCTGAAAATGAGTGCTGCGACCATTTGGCAAGATGTGTTTTGTAAGAGGAGATGTTATTAGGTCTCTTCATCTTGTGTATGCAAACATCGCCTATAATTACCCAGCCTAGATCAAAGCGTTGGGCAAATGGTGCGTCGTGTGGTCCGTTAATTTGCTGACGTACCTTGTGCAGCCGGAGAATGTCTCTGCCAAGCAAAATCAGGATATCTGCGCTGTTGTTGAGGGCTGGTATCTTGTTTGCTATCCCCTTGAGATGTGGGTGATGAAGAGCAGCCTCTGGTGTTGGGATCTCTTCTCGATTGGATGGAATCTGGTTGCACTCGACAAGTGTAGGTAAGGGTATCTCTACGGTGTTGTCGAGGGATGTCGCCATAAGACCACTGGCCCTTCTCCCAGAGACCTCTGTAACACCGCTGCAGGTACTTAAGGTGTAAGGGTAAGCATTTCCCTTTAAGTTAAACATATCAAAGAGTTCTGACCTTGCAAGTGATCGGTTGCTCTGATCATCCAAGAGGACGTACACCTTCACGGCTTTCTCTGGGTGACCGTTGGGATATACGTTCACCAGACAAATCTTCGCACAGGACTTGTCCCAGAGACCTTCTCCGCAGACTTCTGTGCATGAAGAAGATATTGTGGTATGACTTGCAGTTTGAGCTGCGTCCTCCCCGCCATGGCTCGTGGTGGGGGAAGGAGTACGTGTAGAGTCAGGACGGTATGGGTGGAGTGCTTGTACGTGATCCTCAGTCACATTCCATACACTTAATTGTAGTTTTACAGTCTTTAGCAAGGTGTTCAGTAGAAGCACAACATCTGTAGCATTCCCCGAACTTCTTTAGAAGTTCCTTGCGTTCTTGGAGCGGTTTCTTCCTGAAGCCGATGCACTTTTTTAAGGGATGTGGCTTCTTGTGGATGGGACACTCACGATTTGGGTTCTCTATCTTTTCACCCTTGTTGCTCTTGCCTGGGGCTGATGTTGGTAAGGGAAGAATATCCGTCTTCTTCACTGACACTGGACCCCTGCGGTTTCTGTCATTCGAGCGTGTGCTCACGTATTTAGAAGGAGGTGAAGCTGGGCCACTGGATTCTCCGTAGGAAAAGCTTGGGTCGTTCTTACGCTCTGCAATGTCTTTTATAAACTCACAGAAGTAGGAGAACGGAGGAAATGACACTTGATGGTCTTTTTTGTATTTTGACCCTTTTGTAGTCCACTTCTCTTGTACATTGTATGGTAGCTTGGAGATAATGGGGTTTACTCCACGAGCAGTGTCCAGGTAGCTGAGGCCAGGTAGGTGGGTGTCTGCCTTGGCCAGCTGGAGCTCTAACAGCAGGTCACTGAGCTCTAGGAACTTTGAACTGTCCTTGCTGGATATCTTTGGAAAACTCTGTAGTCGCTTGAACAGTGCATCCTCAATGGCTTCTGGACTGCCAAAGTTTCTCTCTAGTCTTTCCCATGCAGCCATGAGACCAGCCGTTGGATTACTGATATGTACAGACCTGAGTCTCTTGACACGCTCTGTGGATTGTGGTCCTAACCATCTGATCAGCAGGTCCAGCTCTTCCGCAGCAGTGATGCCGAGGTCACTAGTTACGGTTCTAAAGGCACTTTTCCAACCTCTGTAATTTTCAGGTTGGTCGTCGAACCTTGTGAGACCGGTTTTAGTAAGTTCACGACGAATCATGTACCTTGCGAAGTCGGACATGTCTGTTCTTTCTGACTTAGGATGCACAATTGTAGGCTGAGCGGTGTTGTACATAGGGGTGGAGACGTCTTGGCCTTGAAACATGGGGAAGTATGGAGTGGCATATGCATTTAGTCCAGCAACTGGTTTAGTGGGTATAGTTTCTGCTACCTGCGGAGGTGGCACTGTGTGGTTGTCGAGGGTATAATGACCTGCCGGCATATTGGGTTGCATGTAGGTATTAGCCTGTGGAGTTTGGTGAGATGCAGGGTTTTGGCGCATACTGGAATATGAAGGAAGTTCAAGTTTGGGAGCATTGTACTGACCTTGAATGCAGGATTCTGTAAGTGGATCGGCATCCTGGTGCTCTGGAGAAGCGTCAACACCATCAGGAGTGTTAGTGATGATCTGCGGTTCACCATCTTAGCTTAGCACGTAGTCTCTTGTGCGTTCGATAGGGTCTTCTGCCTCCATTTCACACAAACTGACGCTGTCTCTTTGACTCCCACTGATAGCCTGCTCGAGTACCTTTAATTCTGCCATGGCTGTTGCATGCTCACATTCCTTCTCTAGAGCTTCCATGCGTGCCGCTTCAGCATCCATTTCTGCTCTCTTTTGTGCAGCAGCTGCATCCATTTCTGCTCTCTTTTGTGCAAAGGCAGCTTGTACCTTAGTAGTTTCAGCCTTAGCACGTGCTCTTATAAGCTGCTCACTAAGAGTAGAATATTTTGATGAACTTGACCTAGATGAACGTTTTGAGTGCTTACACGATTTGGATGTGCGAGTTGATGCATCTGGTGTTCGTGCGATTCTAGCCTCTATCTTGGCTTTAATGTCACGTACAGTGCAGTCTCTTTCAGAATTAAGCTGCTGGAAACCTTGCAATTCGTTTAAAGTCTCTGGGAGATTCAGTTTCTTCAGGAGAATAATATATTGGTCACTCTTCTCCATATACATTTGGTATGCTGTGCATAATTGTTCTAGGACTCCCTCTGGTGGTAACTCATGAGAAGCAGGCCTTGATGCAGTGTCTATATGACTCAGCACTTTCTTCCATACTGAAGACACATCACTATATAATTCACATTTTGCAGTCTCTAAATTCTCCATGACTTTCCATGTGGGTTTGACTGTACGTTTTCCCCTTTCGCTAGATAGTGGATGGGGGTCTGGGTCTCTTTCCTGTGCTTGTAAGTCTGGTAGGGACATTGTATTCCTTGCTTCAGACATGATTAGATTGCAGGCAGGAAGAGTTGATGATGGGGGTTATACTTCCCACTGTTCAGCAACAGGAAATACACAGACTCTGCACAGAGTTGATACTTTGTATCTAATGCTGGAGCAGCTGCAGGGTCCTGTGTAATGATGGGAGTTATATTCCTCTCTGTTCAGCTGCAGTGTGTGGCTTCTATGCACGCTGGGGTCTGGCTGGAACTGGGTTACAGTCTATCTGGAAAATGTCCTTTTCCACTGAGATTCAGCACAGACCTTGAGTTACTGTCTCTGAAGGCAGGTTATTCCTTTTTACTTTTCTGACTCATGGATATGTAGAACGTATGGTGCCTGGATAGACCTCTCTTTCTGGGCCCCTTCCGTATCGACCTGTACTCACGTTCATACCGATTAATCAGACAGCTTAACTCAGCCACGATCTCATGTAAGAAGACTCCAGGAAAAGAGGGATGCTTTAACTGAAATTCTTGTATTATGATGAAAGCAGCAGGTAAAAAGGAATATTCTTCAGAGGACATGTAAGAAGATGCATACAGATGGAGGGACGATCACAAAATGGAGAATTAGGGAGGGAACAAACATACATCACAGGACTACAGGGAGAGAGTTGGGACAAAATACAGGGAAAGGCAAACTTCTGCCTAGCAACAGATGATGCAACACAAACAATGCAAATATTAAATGATTTCCCAAGTTGTGGGACATGACAGATATCATTCAATAGTGTGTCACATAAGGATTCTCTTAGTACTTTTGCTACCCCCTGACCCCGCACCTTTCATGCATAAATACCTTTTTATATCGGTTCAGATGTATGTAAACTGCCGCTGGGCGGGGCTTATTCAACTGCTCCCCCCCCTCCCTGTCTTGCTCTACGCATTTCTTCTTGTGTAGAGCAAGACAGGGAGGGGGGAGCAGGTGAATAAGCCCCGCCCAGAGGACCAGACTGCGGCAGTTTACATACATCTGAACCGATATAAAAAAGGTATTTATGCATGAAAGGTGCGGGGTCAGGGGGAAGCAGAAGTACTAAGAGAATCCTTATGTGACACACAATTGAATGATATCATTATATGATATCTCAAAAAAGGGGTGACAGATTCCCTTTAACTTGACACAAAGACAAGTTACAAATTATAAATAAGCTAAGTAGTAAATCTTACCTTATCAAGATCAAGAGATCCAAAAACAGCGCTCATGGTTGGGCAAAACTTTGCCAAAGAATCACTTATTTTTGAAATGTCATTAATTCTGCTCATTGACTGTTTTAGAAAACAAAAAAAAATAGTGAAAAGGACATTCTTTGACATCCCAAAGACATACTGTTGTGTTCTGCTGAAAGTCATTTTATCTGAATGTGTGTGCAAGTAGGCTATGCCGAGTCACAAAACCCACACAGCAAAACAAAGGGTGCATAATCTACAATACCTTCAGTAGAACATTTAACCCCTTAGTGACAGAGCCAATTTTGATCTTAATGACCAAGCCAAATTTTAGAAATGTGACCAATGTCACTTTATGTGGCAATAACTCTGGAACGTTTCAACGAAAGCCCAGTGAAATCCCAGTGATTCAGAGATTGTTTTTTAGTGGCATGTTGTACTTCGTGTTAGTGGTAAATTTTAGTTGATATAATTTGAGTATATTTACAAAATTCAGTTTTTTGTCAAAATTTTTGATATTTTCAAACTTTACATTTTTATGCCCTTAAAATCAGATAGTCAGAAGACAAAATAATTAACATTTTCCAAATGTCAACTTTATATCTGCATCAATTTAAAAAAATTTGTTAGGATGTTAGAGGGGTTAAAAAAAAAAAATACAAAACCTGTTTCTTTAGTGATCTATTCAGATTTAAATGGTCTTTTAGGGGCCTATATATTTGAAATGCCCCAAAAGTGAGGCCATTTTAAAAGCCACACCCCTAAAATACTTCAACACTTGTCAGAAAATTTTTTATCCCTTCAAGTGCTACACAGGAATTAATGCAAAGTGGAATGGAAAAAAAATAAAAAATTACCTTGAAAATCTTGCTTTAGCCCCAATTTTTTCACTTTTGCAAGAGATGACACCAAAAAGTAGACACCACAGTTTGCTACCCACTTTCTTACAGGCACAGTGATACCCCAAAAAAGTTCTGCTTGGGCAAACAGTAGGGCTCCAAGCAGAAAGGGGCAATATTTGAATTTGGGAACACAAATTTGGCTGAAGATGGCGGGCACCAGGTCACATTTGCAAGGCCCCTAAGGTGCCCAAACCGCAGAAACGCCCCACAAGCGACCCCATTTTGGAAACTACACCCCTCAAGGATTTTATCTAGAGGTATAGTGAGCATTCTGAACCCACAGGTACTACACAGAATTTGACGACATTAGGTTGTTATATTGAAAAAGTTCTTTTTTTTTTTTTTTCACAAAAACCTTGCTCTAGCAACAAAATTCTCACTTTTGTAAAAGGTAACACCAAAAAGTGGATCCCACAGTTTGTTACCCACATTGTTATGAGCGAGGCGATTTCCCACATTTAGTAAAACAAGTTGTGTTTGGACAAACGGAAGTGGTACAATGTGAATTTTGGCTCTACTTGGAATAGATTGTCATATTTGCAGAGACTGTCTGGTTCAAGAGCAACAAAAAAAAAAAAAAAAAAAAAAAAAAGTATTTTTTGTAAAATATACCCTCTAATGTATTCATCTTGGGACGTAGTGAGGAGTTTGATACCACCATTTATGCAGTTGATGCAACAGAAGTTTGAAAAATTATAATTTGCAATTTTTTCACATTTATGAATCTTTTTTGTTCATTCTGAGGAACACATCTCATATTATTGCACTAGTTTTTATAGTAATTTTGGGTGTTCACATGGTACCCTTGGTGAAGAAATAGCGTCATTAGTTCCCAGACCATCTTAGCCAAAATGCCAATTGTCTAGCAGCGGTTTGGTGGGTTTATTTGGCACTCCGTAAATGTATATATTAAGAATGTGCACATGTACCCGTTGTGCTCGCACATTTTGTACAATTTTACACAGTGTTTGGCGTACTTAGAGGGGATAAATTGGCGGAATGACAGTTGGCCCTCAAAACTCATGAGGGACTCGCAGACTGCAACATTTTGCTCTGGGGCATAAAAAAAAATTTAGAAATTAATCTTTTAGGAGGGAAATTAGGGGTCTCAATTTAAGGTGATCGAAGTTGGAGTCATTTCTTGGGGGGGCTTGGGAATTGTGATTAAGATTAAGCAATCTCACTAGAGCTTCATAACGGGCTCGAGTCATGACAGCTGCAAATACAGGAGAGCTGTGGACAGATTCTGCTGCCCAGTAGGAACAGAGTGTTTTGGGTTTTTTTTACTAAACCCATGTTGAGGATAAGGCCCCCAAACATTTTTATTTCAGGGAAATTTGTGGGGATCCATGAACAGAAATGAAAGGATGTGGGGTTTTCGGAAATATATTGTTGAGCATATGAAGTGGTTTGTTGGGAAATTGGAGGACTTCTGGGGTAACAAATTTAGAAAAATTTTATTACAGGGGCTGCTGAAAAAGGGGAAATTTGAGGGGAAAATGCATTGTTGGGAAACGCATAAGTTGGTCCTGCCTCTGACACTTCAGCGTACTGCAGTGCGCAGGCCCAGGTCAGAGAGGTCAGGCGCCTGCACACTGCAGTACTTTACTCTGCCCTCAACAGGGCAGATAAAGTACGCCTGCGCCGGAGCCGCGACGGGAAGCAAAGAAGAGGACATTGCTACAAGATGGGAGGTGCCGGACCAGACCGCAACACCCATCGGACCAAAACCGGACCCGGGGTGAGTATAATCTAACTCGTTTTTCTTCGCTTTCAGGTTACATCGGGGACTTATCTACAGCATTACAGAATGCTGTAGATAAGCCACTGATGGCTGTGCTGACAGCTGATAGTCCAAAAATGGGGTAACAGATTCCCTTTAACTATTTTGTGCGATATGACTGATTTAAGGGCACAAAAATTAAGTTTGAAAATTGCAAGATTTTCAAAAATTTTACCAAATTTCAGTTTTTTCATAAATAAATGCAAGTCATATTGAAGAAATTTTACCACTCACAAGAAGTACAATATGTCAAAGAAAAACAATCTCAGAATCAGTGGGTTCCGTTGAAGCGTTCCAGACCTATAACATCATTAAGTGACAGTGGTCAGAATTGTAAATATTGACTTGGTCATTAAGTACAAAATTGTCTCTGTCACTAAGGTGTTAAGCCAAGTGGCTTACTACGGCTGTACATCAATTAACAATATACAAATATAATCATTGAAGTAACTACTGTAAGCTGATTTCAGTTTTCTTTTGTCGGTCCCTTTTAGAATGAACTTTTGCACATTCTGCATTTTGTAAGTGCTATTGCCTGACATACGACTGCACTACTTGGCAACTCGGCTGACATTAGTTATCACAAATCTGGTTTATTTGCATCCACTGCATTTGTTATTGTCAGATTTGCCATGTAGGTCCACTCCTGACACATCACTCAATCATTCCTGGTTTGACGTGTGATTGAACAAATTTTTTAAGTGTAAAGAAGTTTATACCCAAACCCTCCTTTTGCACCATTTTTAAACCTTAAAACTACTAGCTCTCTCTGATGAATTAGAATACAGGAAAAAAGATGTGTGGTTATATATCTCAAATACATGATGATTTTTTTTTTCTTTTCTTCTCAGGGTTTTTTTTTTTTTTTTACATACAAAAACAGGGATTTTACAATTTTATACACACAATACTAAGGTATAGTGCATCTTAAAGAACAAAGGTTTATTTTCAACCTCAGGCATCTCCAAAGATGGACAAAGTGTGGGAGACAAAGGGTGAAGGTGTGAGGCTTCATTCAGGATTTGCTGCTTCTTTCTTTTGCAGGGTACTCCTGCCATTCCTGGGTTCCTTTTCTGGATGAAAAGAAAAGGGATTTGCCATCTTCCAGGACTTTGCCAAGTACATCACATATTTGTGTCCTTTGACCATTAAACTCCATTTAAGTTTTGCATTTGACCCTTTGCACAGAGGTGGCAGGGTATACAGAGACAAGCACATTTTAATATTGGATGGAGCCTTTGACTCATGTTAAATGTACCTTACCGGGTAGTTTAGAAAGGTAGCTATTAATGTTTTTGGCAAGCGCCGAGGGTAGGTTTACATAGAATTGGATGTGCTCCCACTATGTTGTACATGACTAAGAACTTGTTTCTATCGGAGATATTTGTATGTTTTAATCTATTTCACGGAGGCCTCCAAAACGTAGAGATTAATTACACTGATGATTCTATAGATTGTCCAAGTGTTTGTGCAGTTTGGTCACATTATCTTCAACTTCCTTCATTTTGTGTGTCACTGTCAAAGGGACTGCTCGTTCCTCCAAGGTGCAGACACGGTGCTCCATCTCAGGTGAGGTTTGTTTAAACCTAATGAAGGGCTGCTGTAAATGACCCAAAACCTGCAACTTGCTTACTGGTAAGTCGGTTGTTCACTTGCCTGTTTACACAGGAAGACCACACTCGCTTAGAACACTGAATGATCTGGGCATCCGGGTTCTTCTTGAAACTTGTTTAGTCAACTGACTACTTCCATATACTTCTTTTGAGAAAAGCATCACCTGTCTAATGACGCAGCCGGCTAGCGAGACCAGCCTCGCTCCATACAAGTGTATGGAAAGAGGCTACGCCCACTGGCCAGGAGTATCTATAACGCATATATACCCTCCAGTCCTGGCTCAGAAACTGGGGAAACCACGCAGTGCGAGTGCGGGGAGATTTATAATTCTGTAGTCACACAGAGTGATTGCAGACTTAATCGGTTTGGACTGGATGACCCATTTAATGTGAGGGACAATGTACTACTTAAAGGGAACATTTCACCAGGAAAAAGCAGTCCAATCTGCAGGCAGTGTCTTATAAAGCCAGGGATGCAGAGTAGATTGATATACATACAGTGCCTTGTGAAAGTATTTGGCCCCCTGGAACTTTTCAACCTTTTCCCACATATGCTTCAAACAAAGATATCAAATGTAAATTTTTGGTGAACAACAACAAGTGGGACTCAATTGTGAAATTAAACGAAATTTATTGGTTATTTTAAATTTTTGTAGAAATTCAAAAACTGAAAATTGGGGCGTGCAATATTATTCCGCCCCTTTAACTTAATACTTTGTTGCGCCACCTTTTGCTGCGATCACAGCTGCAAGTCGCTTGGGGTATGTCTCTATCAGTTTTGTACATCGAGAGACTGAAATTCTTGCCCATTCTTCCTTGGCAAACAGCTCGAGCTCAGTGAGGTTTGATGGAGATCGTTTGTGAACAGCAGTTTTCAGCTCTTTCCACAGATTCTCGATTGAATTCAGGTCTGGACTTTGACTTGCCCATTCTAACACCTGGATATATTTATTTGTGAACCATTCCATTGTAGATTTTGCTTTATGTTTGGGATCATTGTCTTGTTGGAAGACAAATCTCCGTCCCAGTCTCAGGTCTTTCGTAGACTCCAACAGGTTTTCTTCAAGAATGGTCCTGTATTTGGCTCCATCCATCTTCCCATCAATTTTAACCATCTTCCCTGTCCCTGCTGAAGAAAAGCAGGCCCAAACCATGATGCTGCCACCACCATGTTTGACAGTGGGGATGGTGTGTTCAGGGTGATGAGCTGTGTTGCCTTTACGCCAAACATATCGTTTGGCATTGGTGCGAAAAAGTTCGATTTTGGTTTCATCTGACAAGAGCACCTTCTTCCACGTTTGGTGTGTCTCCCAGGTGGCTTGTTGCAAACTTTAAACACTTTTTATGGATATCTTTGAGAAATGGCTTTCTTCTTGCCACTCTTCCATAAAGGCCAGATTTGCGCAGTGTACGACTGATTGTTGTCCTATGGACAGACTGTCCCACCTCAGCTGTCGATCTCTGCAGTTCATCCAGAGTGATCATGGGCCTCTTGGTTGCATCTCTGATCAGTCTTCTCCTTGTTTGAGATGAAAGTTTAGAGGGACGGCCAAGTCTTGGTAGATTTGGAGTGGTATGATACGCCTTCCATTTCAATATGATCGCTTGCACAGTGCTCCTTGGGAAGTTTAAAGTTTTGGAAATCATTCTGTATAAAAATCCGGCTTTAAACTTCTCTACAACAATATCACGGACCTGCCTGTTGTGTTCCTTGGTCTTCATGATGCTCTCTGTGCTTCAAACAGAACCCTGAGACTATCACAGAGCAGGTGCATTTATACAGAGACTTGATTACACACAGGTGGATTATATTTATCATCAGTCATTTAGGACAACATAGGATTATTCAGAGATCCACAATGAACTTCTGGAGCGAGTTTGCTGCACTGAAAGTAAAGGGGCCAAATAATATTGCACGCCCCACTTTTCAGTTTTTGACTTTCCACAAAAATTTAAAAAAAAACAATAAATTTTGTTCAACTTCACAATTGTGTTCCACTTGTTGATTCTTCAACAAAAATTTACATTTGGTATCTTTATGTTTGAAGCATGATATGTGGGAAAAGGTTGAAAAGTTCCAGGGGGCCAAATACTTTCGCAAGGAACTGTACCTTTGTGCAAATTTCTTCAGCATGAGGCCACGTTCACACGTTCAGCATTTGATCAGCATTTTACGTCATTACTTGTAAGCCAAAAGCAGGAGTGGGTAATAACACAGAAGTGGTGACGTGTTTCTATTATACTTTTCCTCTGATTGTTCCACTCCTTGTTGTGGCTTTCAAATACGGACCAAATACTGAACATGTGAATGTGGACTCACAAGTGATGTCATCATATAAGCCTCTATTTTCTGGGATTTTTGGTCCAGTGAGCGGTCCCTATCAGTGACTGACAGCGGTCTTTGTCTAAAGCAGGGCTGTGGAGTCGGTAAGCCAAACCTGCGACTCCGACTCCTCAATTTCCCTTACACCGACTCCCACATATATTGCTTATATTTAAGTGAAAAATTTATTGTAGTACAATGTGAACATCAGACATTTAATCATTTCTATGATCCAATAATCAAGATATTTAGATAAAACATAATATCTATTTATTGGAATACAACTTTAGAACACAAAAAACTAATAAATTGTAAATATGTAATACACTGTATACATGTACATGTTTACGGTACAGACCAAAGTTTGGACACACCTCATTCAAAGAGTTTTCTTTATTTTCATGACTATGAAAATTGTAGATTCATTCTGAAGGCATCAAAAAAATGAATTAACACGTGTGGAATTATATAATTAAAGTGTGAAACAACTGAAAATAGGTCTTATATTCTAGATTCTTCAAAGTAGCCACCTTTTGCTTTGATTACTGCTTTGCACACTCTTTGCATTCTCTTGATGAGCTTCAAGTGGTAGTCACCAGAAATGGTCTTCCAACAGTCTTGAAGGAGTTCCCAGAGATGCTTAGCACTTGTTGGCCCTTTTGCCTTCACTCTGCGGTCCAGCTCACCCCAAACCATCTCGATTGGTTTCAGGTCTGGTGACTGTGGAGGCCAGGTCATCTGGCGTAGCACCCCATCACTCTCCTTCTTGGTCAAATAGCCCTTACACAGCCTGGAGATGTGTTTGAGGCCATTGTCCTGTTGAAGAATAAATGATGGTCCAACTAAACACAAACCGGATGGAATAGCATGCCGCTGCAAGATGCTGTGGTAGCCATGCTGGTTCAGTATGGCTTCAATTTTGAATAAATCCCCAACAGTGTCACCAGCAAAGCACCCCCACACCATCACACCTCCTCCATGCTTCACGGTGGGAACAGGGCATGTAGAGTCCATCCGTTCACCTTTTCTGCGTTGTACAAAGACATGGTGGTTGGAACCAAAGATCTCAAATTTGGACTCATCAGACCAAAGCACAGATTTCCACTGGTCTAATGTCCATTCCTTGTGTTTAGCCCAAACAAGTCTCTTCTGCTTGTTGCCTGTCCTTAGCAGTGGTTTCCTAGCAGCTATTTTACCATGAAGGCCTGCTGCACCAAGTCTCCTCTTATCAGTTGTTGTAGAGATGTGTCTGCTGCTAGAACTCTGTGTGGCATTGACCTGGTCTCTATTTTGAGCTGCTGTTAACCTGCGATTCTGAGGCTGGTGACTAGGATGAACTTATCCTCCGCAGCAGAAGTGACTCTTGGTCTTCCTTTCCTGGGGTGGTCCTCATGTGAGCCTGTTTCTTTGTAGCGCTTGATGGTTTTTGCCAATGCACTTGGGGACACTTTCAAAGTTTTCCCAATTTTTCAGACTGACTAACCTTCATTTCTTAAAGTAATGATGGCCACTCGTTTTTCTTTACTCAGCTGCTTTTTTCTTGCCATAATACAAATTCTAACAGTCTATTCAGTAGGACTATCAGCTGTGTATCCACCAGACTTCTGCACAACACAACTGATGGTCCCAACCTCATTTATAAGGCAAGAAATCCCACTTATTAAACCTGACAGCGCACACCTGTGAAGTGAAAACCATTTCCGGTGACTACCTCTTGAAGCTCATCAAGAGAATGCCAAGAGTGTGCAAAGCAGAAATCAAAGCAAACGGTGGCTACTTTGAAGAACCTAGAATATAAGACACAGTATTTTCAGTCGTTTCACACTTTTTTGTTAATTATATAATTCCACATGTGTTAATTCATAGTTTTGATGCCTCCAGAGTGAATCTACAATTTTCATAGTCATGAAAATAAAGAAAACGCCTTGATTGAGGTGTGTCCAAACTTTTGGTCTGTACTGTGTGTGTGTGTGTGTATATCTATGTATATATATATATATATATATATATATATATATATATATATATACACATACATACATACATACACTATGACTTATCTTGGCTAAGATAAAGCCTAGATCCTCAGGCTCCATTCACACTATGGGCGTAGCCAGGATCAAACCTGGGGGGGGCGGAATCTCATACTGTTCCACAGAATTTCATACTGCACACCTCAGCTGCTGCAGAACCTCATACTTCACACCCCTACACTTGAAAATAAAGCCTGCACCTTAAGAAGATGTGGTGATGAATGCAGTCTATTTATTCCAACTATCAGTTGATGTTGTTGTTACTGAAGACGAGCAATGCCTGTCCTGGGCGTCTTTTTGGGCAGCTATGAGGTGTACCTGACTGGTGCTAAAAAAAAAAAAAAGCAGTGTTAGTCTGTGTGCTATCCGGCTTTCATTCTTTTTGGTACAGATATGATATGGATACACAGATATGGATAAATGGATATATAGATAGAGCAGATTTCTAATCTGCTTTTGCTATTGAAAACATTATCTATGAGCTCAAAATCCTTTCAGGTGATGCGGTTTTTTAAAAAGCTGATCTGCTTTTGCAACTGAAAAACGTATCCTCAAAAAACGCAGGAAAAACGCTGTGTGTGAATGTAGCCTTAGATCAGGAATAGAACAGTCATTTATAGGACATTTCATAACTTTCCCAAATTCCTATGAAAAAATATTCAGCATATTCTGCATTGAACTACTGTACCCAATTTATTATATATTTTAGGAGTCGGACCATTTTATACCGACTCCAACTCCACAGCCCTGGTCTAAAGGCCCAGTCTCACATAGCGAGATCGCTGATGCGTCACCGATTTTGTGACGCATCAGCGATCTTGCCAGCAATCTCGCTACATGTGACACATAGCGGCGACCGGCCCCCCTGTTGGACATCGCTGATCGTGCTCGAATGTCCTGGGCCATTTTTTCCATCGTCCAGGTCCTGCTGGCCAGCATGCATCGCTGTGTTTGACGCCGACGAGCGACCTCGTTGGCCACGCAGAACTCAGGGATGCAGGCTAGAATCTTTCAGATTAGCTGCTGTGTGACAACGCACCAGCGATCCTTACCAGGTCGTATCGTTGTCCGGATCACTGGTGCTTCGTTGAAGAGATCTGCTGTTTGGCAGCTTACTAGCGATCATGCAGCGACGCACCAGCAATCCCTACCAGGTCAAATCGTTGTCGGGATCGCTGGTGCGTCGCTATGTGTGTATATGTATAGATAGCTGTCAGTCACTGGTAGGTCAACCCCACTGGACCAAAATGATAGAAGGAGCAGACGATAAAATGATTAAAACAGAGGTTATACTGAATCTTCTCTCACAAAACTTTATATCACTCTACTCAAGCACCCCCTGCTCTATAACATGGTGCCTGCAGATTGCACTTCATTTTAATGGTGTGAGCCAGGTTCTCTTTAAACCTAGAAACATATTTAAACAAACATTAAGGCAAACTGTAGAAAGTACTGGCCTGCAGAATTAAGTCTGCTTCCTACTGACACATGGCAAAAATGGATTATCCCTGTAGCAGTATGCTGAGTGTAGCCGACGCAGGAGACAACTGTGTTTTTAGTAGCAGCATAAACTCCTGCTATTCCCGTCCCCTAATGACACAAACATTAAAATTAGATGATACTGCTGAACATTAAGTATGCTCTTCTCCTACCTGCCCCCAAAATGTCACAGCATCTTCTATATGAGAGACGTACACTTCCTCCACTATGTGGGAACAAAGTAAGAGATTAATCTCTTCATAGCGGACCCGTCACCAGATATAAACTGTATACATTATTTAAGGGGTTGTCTACTCGCTCAACCCTTTCGGCATCCCTACGTTTCCCCCCCCAGTGCCATTCTAGCGGTGTCAGCACTGGCTCTCCCTGGGCTCACATGATATTGTAATTTCACACGATCCACGTGGTCAATCAGCGCTGGCTTCAGGCTATGTGCACACGGTGTGGATTCTGCTGCGGATCTGCAGCGGATTTGGCCCTGCGGATTTGCAGCAGAACTGCACGTAATGTACAGTAGCATTAAAGGCTATGTAAAACAAAATCCGCAGTGCACATGCTGCATTTTTTTCCGCGCAGATTTGGTGCGGAATGAAAAACGCAGCATGACTTCTTTTGTGCGGTTTTGCTGCAGTTTTCCAACTGATCCATTCTAGAAATCCACAGGTGGAAAACTGCAGGGGAAAACCGCACAAAAAAATGCACTAAATCCGCAGTAAAAATGCAGGTCATTTGACCTGCGGATTTAGTAAATTCTGCGCGGAAAATTCCAAAGCAGACTAGGCACTGTGTGCACATACCCTCAATCTCTTACGGACGTAAACGACATCCAGAGAAAGTGAAAGAGCAGAAGCAGCTCACTTCCTCTGGATTTCTTGATTTGTCCAAGGGAGGGGAGAAAAGCCAGCACTGACTGGCAGCAGGGATCGTATGACAAAGTCAAACAGAACGATAGCCAACTTCGCTGGAGCAGCACCAAAATCATCTGCAAGAAAAGCGAATGAGTGCAATCTGAATTTTTATCAGATTGTACTATGACCAATGTTAATCTACGAGTCCATGCTCATCCGCAATTTTTTTTCTCAGATCGGACTGAGGAGAAAAAAAAAAAAATCAGCATGCTGCGATTGTCCTCGTATCTCAGACGAGACTTGTCGATACAAGTCAATGGGTGTGATAAAAATAAATTAAAACAGCACGGCATTCAGACCATATAAATGTTGTCCGATTTTTACACAACCATGTCCTTGAAAACCCGACATTTCATCTGCCACGCAAGGCCTGTTTCACATATCTGTTTTTTAGGTCAGATTGAAACAAACGGGTGTCACCGGACAAGGCAGAAATTTAAAGGTAACCGTGGGGGGGGGGGAGAGATGGTGACAGACGGATGTGTGAAACAGGCCTAAAGCAAAATCATAGCGTGACCCGACAGAACAGAATGAATAGATATATATTCATAGAATATAAAGATATAAATGTCACTAACAATTAGTACAGTGCGTGTGTAGCTTACTGTTCATGTTTTTAATTCATAATTTTCTGAAAAAAAATGGCGTGGAATCCTCTGACATTTTATTATCCAGCAGAGGGAAAGCGGACAGCTGGAGGCAGATGTTTATAACCTGGGAAGGGGGCAATAGCCATGTAGCTTCCCAGGCTATTATGCGCTCACAGCTGTATACCTAGCCTTTATAATTAATAACCAGCAAAGCCCGCTTCACCGCAGCCACCACCCCCGGTAAGCAATAAGACGCATGGATTATAAGAAGCACCATTTTATTAAAAAAAAAAATTCCTATTTTTCTCCTAAAAATTTGGGATGCGTCTTATAATCCGCAAAATATGGTATATCTATATATATATATATATATATATATATATATATATATACACACACACACACATATACATATATACACACACACATTTTCCCAAGGAAATATTGTTTAAAAGACAAAGAATTACTCCATGCAAAAGCTCATGATAAAAATCGCATTGCATATGGATTGCAAATCGCATGTCAATCAGATGCTAGGTTATAAAAATTGGATTGCACTCGCATGAAAGTCGCATGCTACTTGCATGACTCTCATCAGACTTTTCAGGACCAATATTGGACGTTTGTTTGTTTTTTTACGATGATTGGTATGAGCCCTTAGTGTTATTTTACTGCGGGCAAACATCGTGATTCAGAAGGGATTGTACGAGCATTAGACAACCTCTTTAAATAGATCAATTAGATCTGGTGAAGCTTGTGTACCAAGTTTGAAATTCCATATCAGAATGCCTAGATATTCCTTATATTATAGGTTTTGTCCCAATTTCTGTCTTTAGGGCACCGCCTTCCTGCTTTCCGGGGGCAATGCACTCCTGATTGATTTGTTATTCAGATATGGAGTTTTAAAGTAACTACAGCATCTGTATCAAATCTAAGGTCTACCGAGTACTGCATGCAGTTTGCACTGTGAAATATGCTAACATTTCCACTGTAATCCACTTTTTCATGTAAAGGCTCAATAAATTTACCTTTAGTGAATAATGGGTCTCCTCCTTCCATTTTAATATGCTAGATAAAAAAACAAGAGAAGTTTATTATAGATACAGTAATCTGTCTGCAGAGACATACATTATGATAGCAAGCCATATTAAAGATTTTTTTTTCGTCCCCAAGCTATCCTTACAAACTCAGGCCCTGTCTACTGTTAATTGTTTAATATTAATAATTATTTTGGTTGCTCAAGGGGGCTGTGACGTTACTCAGGTGACGTTCTGTTTACAGCCCAAGTGTTTGAGTCCCAACTATAGTGATAAAGGGCAGTGCAGAAGTTGTAGAATCACCAGCTGCCTCCCCATTTTGTCTCACATCTGGATGTGGAGAATGGAGCATGAATGAGTGAAGAAACCAATTCCCACACCCTTTCCTGCTGTACACGGGACTCCTAATTATCTCTCCCTGTAAGGAGCATCTGTGGTCCCAGATACTGCAATAGAGGGAGCAGGGATTGTGCTCCTAACTGTAGAGGAGGATAAAAGGAGGTGATGTGCAGGGGCTAAGGGGTGATGTACAGCAGCAGGGGCTGGCTTATAGTGGGGCTGAGGAAAGACGTCCTGCAAAAGCCTGTATGCAGACGGGCTGGGGAACTGAAGTTTTGCAGGATGAAGCCTCATATCCAGAGGCTGAGCGGCACAAAGCACTGAAGGAAAAGGATGTATACAGAGAGGCTGAGGATCGATCAACTGCAGGAGGTGGCTGTATATAGAGGTGAAGATATCAGTAATGCAGGAGGTGGCTGTATACAGAGGAGGTGAAGATGTAAGTAATGCAGGAGGTGGCTGTATATATTTGTATGCCAAATCCTGAAAAATCACCTTGTTTGGCAAGATTTATTTTATTATGGTGGTCATTAACAAAAGTTACTATATAGGACAGCGCAGCCTGCTCCCCCATTATCACAAATATAGGAAAGCGCAGCCTGGTCCCCCATTATCACAAATATAGAAAAGCGCAGCTTGGTCCCCCATTATCAGCGCAGCCTGCTCCCCCATTATCACAAATATAGAAAAGCGCAGCTTGGTCCCCATTATCAGCACAGCTTGGTCCCCCATTATCACAAATATAGAAAAGAGCAGCCTGGTCCCCCATTATCACAAATATAGAAAAGAGCAGCCTGGTCCCCCATTATCAGCGCAGCCTGGTCCCCCATTATCACAAATATAGAAAAGAGCAGCCTGGTCCCCCATTATCAGCGCAGCCTGGTCCCCCATTATCACAAATATAGAAAAGTGCAGCTTGGTCCCCCATTATCAGCGCAGCCTGGTCCCCCATTATCACAAATATAGAAAAGTGCAGCTTGGTCCCCCATTATCAGCGCAGCCTGGTCCCCCATTATCACAAATATAGAAAAGAGCAGCCTGGTCCCCCATTATCAGCGCAGCCTGGTCCCCCATTATCACAAATATAGAAAAGCGCAGCTTGGTCCCCCATTATCAGCGCAGCCTGCTCCCCCATTATCACAAATATAGAAAAGCGCAGCTTGGTCCCCATTATCAGCACAGCTTGGTCCCCCATTATCACAAATATAGGAAAGCGCAGCCTGGTCCCCCATTATCAGCGCAGGTTGGTCCCCCATTATCACAAATATAGGAAAGCGCAGCCTGGTCCCCCATTATCACAAATATAGGAAAGTGCAGCTTGGTCCCCCATTATCAGCGCAGCCTGGTCCCCCATTATCACAAATATAGAAAAGAGCAGCCTGGTCCCCCATTATCAGCGCAGCCTGGTCCCCCATTATCACAAATATAGGAAAGTGCAGCTTGGTCCCCCATTATCAGCGCTGCCTGGTCCCCCATTATCACAAATATAGGAAAGCGCAGCCTGGTCCCCCATTATCAGCGCAGCCTGCTCCCCCATTATCACAAATATAGGAAAGCGCAGCTTGGTCCCCCATTATCAGTGCAGCCTGCTTCCCCCATTATCACAAATATAGGAAAGCGCAGCCTGGTCCCCCATTATCACAAATATAGAAAAGAGCAGCTTGGTCCCCCAGTGCAGCCTGCTCCCCCATTATCACAAATATAGAAAAGAGCAGCTTGGTTCCCCCATTATCAGCGCAGCCTGGTCCCCCATTATCACAAATATAGAAAAGAGCAGCTTGGTTCCCCCATTATCAGCGCAGCCTGCTCCCCCATTATCACAAATATAGGAAAGCGCAGCCTGGTCCCCCATTATCACAAATATAGGAAAGCGCAGCTTGGTCCCCCATTATCAGCGCAGCCTGGTCCCCCATTATCACAAATATAGAAAAGAGCAGCTTGGTCCCCCATTATCAGCGCAGCCTGGTCCCCCATTATCACAAATATAGGAAAGCGCAGCCTGGTCCCCCATTATCACAAATATAGAAAAGCGCAGCTTGGTCCCCCATTATCAGCGCAGCCTGGTCCCCCATTATCAGCGCAGCCTGCTCCCCCATTATCACAAATATAGGAAAGCGCAGCCTGGTCCCCCATTATCAGCGCAGCCTGGTCCCCCATTATCACAAATATAGGAAAGCGCAGCCTGGTCCCCCATTATCAGCGCAGCCTGGTCCCCCATTATCACAAATATAGGAAAGCGCAGCCTGGTCCCCCATTATCAGCGCAGCCTGGTCCCCCATTATCACAAATATAGGAAAGCGCAGCTTGGTCCCCCATTATCACAAATATAGGAAAGCGCAGCCTGGTCCCCCATTATCAGCGCAGCCTGGTCCCCCATTATCACAAATATAGGAAAGTGCAGCCTGGTCCCCCATTATCAGCGCAGCCTGGTCCCCCATTATTACTGTGCCTCAGGCACTACTGCAGTACCGCAGGGCACCGGCGCCAGGTCAGCCTGGGCCCGTCTCCCTCAGCACCGTCACACGGCCAGGACGGCACAGGCACTCCCCCACCCTGTCCTAACAATACACTCCGCAGCGCTGTTACTGCGCCAGTATAAGCCTCCGCCATGTCACACACGGGGTTCTTACCGGAGGAATCCGTTCACACGCAGGTCAGCGGTCACCAAACGCCGCCGCTTTCTCCACTCGCTCCTGAAGCTGATGGATGAAACTCGAAAGCACGCACGACGTCAGGAGGCCCCGCCCGCGCGCGCCTGTCCTGCTGTATGTGTACGCACTGCCAGAAGAGGGCGCCCACAACGCGTTATGTGGAGGACGTTGTATTGTGCGTTGCTCGCGCTGTGCAGGCTGCAGCTCCGAGAGTTCAGGCTGAAATGGCCATCGTGTTGTGTCAGAATCGCCATTAATCTGCAACCCCTTAGTTGCTGCTGTCAAAAGTGACTACATCAAATAAACAGTTAATAGATTGTAGGGGCTTGCACCTTAATCTAATTGAAACACCGAGATCATGATTCTGAGATCCTGATGTTTGCCATAGCAGTTCATGGCCAAAGAGCGGCCTTAGAGTCTCCCGGCCACAGCGGTCAGTTCAGAAGTTAGCGACATTTAGGTGGTAAACAAACACTTTTTCATTCCGGCTATACCACTTTGCATTAATTCCTGAAAATCACCTGAAGGGTTAATAAACTATCTGACAGCAGTTTTCAATATGTCAGGGCGTGCAGTTTTTAAAATGGTATCTTGTTTGGGGTTTTCCAATATATAGCACCCCTAAAGTCACTTCAAACTTGGATAGGTCCCTCAAAAAAATAAATTTTGTAAATTTCCTTGAATAAATGAAAAATTATTGCTACATATTTAAACCTCCTAAAAGGCTAACAAAATAAATTAGCGTTTTAAAAATGGTGCTGATGTAAGGCAGACATGTGGGAAATGTTATTTATTAATGTTTTTCTGTGGTATGACTATCTGGATTAAAGGGATAATCATTCAAAGTTTGAAAATTGCAATTGTTTTACATTTTTGTCAAGTTTCTGATATTTTTTTTTTATAAATAAACACAAAATATAACAATCTAAATTTACCACTATCACAAATTATAATGTGCCACGAAAAAACAGTCTCAAAATCACTGGGATTTGTTAAAGCATTCCAGAGTTATGACCACATAAAGTGATATTGGTCAGAATTTAAAAAATTGGCCCAGTCACGAAGGGGTTAATAGGGGGCAGCTGCGCTGCTGGTTACCATGTAGAGATCAGTAACAGAAAACACCTGGTGACATATACGAGGCTTGCGGCCCATGGCGGTGGCTGGTATCCCATGGTACTAATTATGATGTCACAGCACATGCATAATTAGATTAACTGCGCAAGCGCCAGCGTCTACAGGGCCGGAAACGCATCCACAGATAAGAGGCAGTGATAGCTAGACAACATTACTGCGCAGGCACTGAAGGTCATAAGGCAGGAAGTGCGTCATGTTGTTTACAGCTTTAGTTGCTGTAGAAACTGGCTATGTAACCAGACAGATAAACCAGAGGCAGGAGTGAACGGCCAAACTGGGCAGGCGCCAGACATTAAGCACAGGGAAGGCGCCACAGGATGTAAAATAGTGGGGTTGAATATTGAAGCAAATTCCATTGCGCACGCGCCAAATATGGCCACTGCACAGGCGCCAATAATTCAGCACAACAGAAACATTTCATAAAATACGCAAGTAACGTTGTAATCAATTATACCGCGCACACGCTTATCAAAGACACTGTACAGGCGCCGGTAATTCAGTAGGAGAAACATTTCATCAAATACGCAAGTGACGTTGTTGTTGTAATCAATTGTACTACACACGCGCTAGTCAGAGTCAGACATAAGCAGTTCTATTGCGCAAGCGCCAATCGAAGACACTGTGCAGGCGCCGATAATTCAGTAGGAGAAAGGCATATCATCACATACGCAAATGACGTTACTATTGTAACTAATTCCACTGCATACGTATCGAGAATATTCTAGCAAAAGGTGCAACATGGAGTTGTTACCATGGTAACTAAGGAATCTACCTATATACTGGTACATCACATAGGATATGCCGAGGCTGCCGTACACATGTATATATTACACACACAATGATGGCCTAAAGTGTTAGAACCCTTGAAATTGTAATATTTGGCTGCACACGCTTTGGAAACAATAACTGCAATCAATGGCTTCCCATAACCATCAAGAGCTTCTCACATCTCTCAGCTGGAATTTTAGACCACTCTTTTTTGCACAAATCCTGACAGAGTGCAGTACATAAAGCCCAGCTTTTTGCTAAATAAAAGTATTTAGAAAACTGTTTAATATTTGTGTATTATTTATTTATTTTACATTTCTCCGAGAACCCCTTTAAGGTCAAAACCAGTTGTGCCCATAAGTAGTCAGAAGCCTATTTCATGTATAGAGCATTGGCTGTAGGTGGCTGCCGGTTATGAGGTCACGGAATGTTGTGACATCACGATGACATAGAATCATCTGCCGAACGGAACTTCTCTGAGGGTTTCAGTTAGTGGAGTGTGAGTAACATCATTTATATTAGCTCCTGATTTATGTTCTATTATATCCCATGTGTCTGTGATTTTAGCTCCTGATTTGTGTCCTTTCATGTCCCATGTGTCTGTGACTTTAGCTCCTGATTTGTGTCCTATCATATCCCATGTGTCTGTGACTTTAGCTCCTGATTTGTGTCCTATCATATCCCATGTGTCTGTGACTTTAGCTCCTGATTTGTGTCCTATCATATCCCATGTGTAAGGACTGACCAAGTTACTAACCCAGAACTCACTGTGTGTGCCCAAAAATGGTCAAAGCAAAGGCGAAACGTGTATTGTTGCTGGGTTAGTACCTTGGTCAGTCCTTACCATACCAATTTGCAACGTTTTTACTCCATGTGTATTTTCATGTTTGTATTCCTTTGGGCAACTGGCAATCTTCAGACACTTGTCACTTTATTCACTCACTTTTTGCTCTTCAGAAAATTGTGAGTTTACATGTCCTATCCTGTATGCACTTGGCACTTTAATACTTTGCTCTATCAAATCTGATTGTTCACATGAATCATGTTGCACATTGCTGTATTCCTTATGTATTGAGGTCAAAACTCTCCACATATATTTAACACTCTCATGCTACTTGTGGCTCCTTATTTTGTTGTGAAATTTTGACTTTTCTATTGTTTTTGGGACTGATATTTGTTCACACAATACCATTTCAGGTTTATAATAATTGATTATCATAATTTTTGTTAATTCTTCTTACCTGATCTGGTCAACTATACATTGTTCCATTACTTAACAATTTAAAGATTGCTTTACATTTTTTCCAAAACCCACCTCCTGTGCTATTTTAATTATATTTATCTTGTTGAGTTTTTTTTTTTAGAATAAATTTCTTTCATGTCATTGTTATTTTGATGTAATAAAATTGATATACTTTTTTCTTTAATATGCGTTATGCATCAATGTTTTAGGTTCATATTCTAAACAGAAATAGCACAAAAAGAGGACTTGAAAATCCTCCAAAAATTCAAACATTCAGGATGCATTGGACCCATATACGTTAAGATAGCGGCAACACAGGTACAAGAATACCGATGAGACAGCCGCTCACATACTACCAATCCATGGAGGGGGCGGCTGCTTGGTATATAAATGCACAATGACAACTTCTATGTGGCGCTGTTCACACCATGGCAATGCACAGCATCCAGGCTAACAGCCTATTAGTTACGCCCTTCTATTAGGTCAGGCAGGCTGCCCAGCGCTATCAAGTTGCATCCCATGTGAATAGACACCACAGTTTACAAGACCAAATGGGCCCAACTGCACTCAGGATAAAAAGTGCAAAAAAAAACATATTAAAAAATGTGAGGTATTAGTTGATATTTTGGCCAAAATGCGTGAGCTCGTAATCCTTGTCACGGATCCCCACGTTTACAAGTCCCTAACACTAAACAGCAATAGCACAAAAAGAGGACTTGAAAATCCTCCAAAAATTCAAACATACAGTAAAAAAGGCAGAGATTCAGGATGCAGTGGACCCATATAGTTAAGATGGCGGCATGGTATTTTTGCACCTGTGTTGCCGCCTTCTTAACTATATGGGTCCACTGCATCCTGTTTGGTTGGACTTGGTAGGTAAGCATCTCTGCCTTTTTTGCTGTATGTTAGGTTCATATTCCAATAAGATTATGGGTCACCCCTTACACCCAGGGCAGCGGGGTACTCGGTACCGGGTTGGTGTCAGGGGGATGGTGTGTCACAGCAGCGGTGACCCGGCCCGTGGCCCTTGGCCCCAATATCAATGGCGGTGATGCTGATAGTATAGTTTATATGGATAGTAAAGTTTGTGACGCCACCCGTGGTGTTTGGCAAGTAAGGTGTTAAGCCAACGCTGCTTGCAGATCCACTGGGACTGATGGTGTGGTGCAGCCAAGATGGTATAGCTCCCCACAGGTGGAGCTGTAGCCCCAGGGCAGAGTATAGGTGCGATGGAGAATTAGGGGCACTGGATGGTGTCGGTGTTAATACCCAGGTGTAGCGGTGCTGACGCGGGAATCAATAGAGGACACCAGGGTTTGCAGTTTCAAAGCTTTACTCACAGTTCGTAGTGCACACTGGTGCCCACTTCGGTACCGTGTCCTCCGGGACAGAGGCCCAGCCAACCTCCAGGCAAGATAGGGCTCTCCCCGCCAGCGCCCCTCCACATGTGCCTTTCCTGAGCGACGCCTCTATTGCGCCTTTTAATGTGAAGATCTCCAGTACCGTGGTTCCCTGGAGTTCCTCCTGTCAGATGTTCCTAGAACCTCGCTTGTATGACAGACAGCTGTAGCCTGCTTCGGGGACTCCCTTCTCCTGAATCCCAGCTCTCTATCCGTGTCGCTGTTGTGTCCCAAGTCTTTGATGGGAGTAGTGCATTTACAGCCAACTACTCCACTGGTGTCTGCTTTAGAACCATAAGTGTCCATACAACCTCGGGGACCGGGCCCCGGCTTTGCGCTGAGAACCTATAGGCAGGGTACTCTCTACCCACAACTCCTCTCTGTTCTCTTTCTCCTTCGTTCCGCGCTGTTCCTTCTCTCTCTTATGGAAGCTTAGGTTGCAGGTCTACGTCTTTCTCTTTCTCTTCTCCTTCCCGTGCCAGCTGGCTCAGATCACTGAGACAGCTGCAGCACTCTTTCTAATCTGAACTCAAACTGAACTCAAACTTAACTTCAGAACTGAACTCCTTCTCGCCTGACCTTCTGTCAGACTGACCTTCTTCTCTGGGACTCCCCCCAGACTGACCTGTAATTCTAACCTTTCCTTCTCTTTTATACTAACTCCACCCACCTCCCAGCACATCTCGTGTTACGAAGCAGGGTTCCACGAAGGGTGCTCTGCTAACCCCCAGCCTGGAGCTGCTAGGTGTCCCCGCTGAACTATCCTGTGTGTGGGATGCAGGTGTTGGAGTGTGGCAAGGAGTTCCCACCTTACCTGGATGGTGGGGCACTACACCTTAGGAGAAGGTGCAGTACCTCTGTGGCAACCGAGCCTCAGGGGCGCCACAATTACACACCAGGTTTTAACTATTTGGCATTTTTCATGTATAATATCTCAACTTATATTTCACTAATGAGCAAACTGTGTCATCTATCCAACCGACCTTCTCTCTTTGTATCCACCATTCATCCATGCGAACAATACAGTGCTATGTACAGGTTGTGCATAATTAGGAATATAGAGATAACTGCCATAAATCTTTATTTTTTACCATTTTTTTAATAGCTACGTAACATTTAGATGGTCTAAGGGGTAAAGTTTTTCCTTGTGGAGGCGCCAAGTTGGTGTGGGGAGACCTGTAGACCAAGTAATGCTCATCTGGGAATTTTAAGATACAAGGTGCCTGTTCAGAGGAAGAGGACAGGAGCTCTAGTGCCACGTATTGGCCATAGCTTTGTGCTAATAAGAAGCAAAAAATCCAAAACACTTGTCTCTAAATGGAGCTCTGGTTTGGCTTCCCATCCAAAGTCATGTGCCAAGGCCCATTAAAGGGTCAATATTGACTTTTAGGATTGCCACCTCTAATGGGTGGCTCTAGAGCTCCTGTCCTTTTCTGTGAATAGGCTATGTGCTTGATATTTGGATGATTACATTGATATCTCTTATATAAAGTTTTGATTTAAGGTAAAGAATCTAAGAGGTTGAACCAGATTTGAAAAATTCTGTCTCTTTTCTTCAAAAACAGCGCCACACCTGTCTGTTGGTTGTGTCCGGTATTGCAGTTCAGCTCTATTCACTTCTATGAAGCCAAGTTACAATGCCAAACACAAGCCGTGGACAGGTGCGGCGCTGTTTTTAAAGGAAAGCTGTTATGTTTTTCCAGTCCTGCACAATCCCGTAAATTTCATGGATATGGGATTGGTTGTAGGTTTTTGTCACTCCTGACAGTTACTGTTGTTACTGGTGATTAGTAATCCATGAAATGAGATGACATCACACAGTGACATCATGGTGCCTGCCGAGGGGACACTCACTAGAGGGCTGCAGTCGGCAGTGAAGTGGAATTAAACTTTGTATTAGCCTCTTTTTATGTCCTTTATTATGTTCTGATACATTCTCCTTTCTCTGTAGGTATTAACCCTGTAGTGTCAGGACACCATTTCTCCTTAAAAATGTAATCTTTATGTAGTTAATGAGCTGAGGTGCCAGTACCCGACCCCCCCCCAATTCTTCACAAATGTCAAAACAGTCATGAAATACAATGTCTGCTGTAATTCTTTTTTTTCTATCATTTTAGGATTTGTAGTTTATGAGCGAGTTTATAATGAGGAGAATGAGGTAAATGCTTACTTACCCTAAATCTGCAATTTCTCTGATAGACTGGGGCCAGTGGATGGCGGAGAGTCACCTTCCATATCACCCATAATCTCCTGCAATTCTGCTTCCACAGGGAAACATTGCAGCTCCATGTGAGAATGGCAGGTGTCTCTGTATTACCGCCGAGCAATAGCCAAAGGGCAAGACCAGATATGGCGGATTTATAGTGTCCAAATTTTGGGAAATTCATTCATAGGAGGGCGGGGCATACATTGTGGGCCTCCTTCACACGTCCGTGTAATACCGATAGGCTGGAGTCACACTGCCGTATTTCTCGTGTGATAATCACATCGCACTGCATGGACTGGCCGGCACCTCTCCTGACCTGAGCTTGACAGCGTGATGGATTACTATGCAGCTGTCAACTCAGGTCAGGAGACCTGACAGCCAGTGTGAGTTTTACAATGCGATTCTCGCACAAGAAATACGGCAGTGTGACTCCAGCCTCACTGGGAAAACCAGGACCCCAGTGTCATCAGTGCTTTGGATCAGTGTGTCATCAGTGAGCCATCAGTGTTTTGGATCAGTCTGTCATCAATGTGTCATCAGTGAGCCAGCAGTGTGCCATCAGTGTGCCATCAGTGTGTCATCAATTTGTCATCAGTGAGCCATTAGTGTGTCATCAATGTGTCATCAGTGAGCCAGCAGTATGCCACCAGTGTGTCATCAGTGTGCCATCACTGTGTCATCAATGTGTCATCAGTGAGCCAGCAGTATGCCATCAGTGTGTCATCTGTTGTGAATTCTCTTTCTGACCTCCCTCTGGTTATTACTGAAGGTAGTGGAGCTGGTCAGATTGACAGAGGGGTTGCGCGTTCTCTTTCTGATCTGATTAACAGAGGCTTGCCACCTGATAATGAGGATGACGATTGAAGATCTGGGATTTCAGATTGGGATTTAAGACAGCCGACTCCCTCTATCCCTGCTGGTGGTTTTTCTTCCTGTGCCTTCAGAGGTCTGATATCTTCTGCTCTGTCCCTGCATGGTTCAAGCTAAGTGGTTCATTTGCTTTTCTGTTTGCATTTGTTCTGGTTTTGTCTATCCCTGCTTTGTGCGGGTCAGCCAGCTCTGGCTGGGGCTGTGCTGAATTACCACCCATATGTTACTGCTTGTGCCAGTTTGTTTTGTCCCCTGTTGTATTGATCTCTTTTTGCTTTGCTTTCAGAATATACCAGAGTGCTGCTATAGTGGGGGCTAAGTCGTGCGACTTCAGTGTTTTTTGTGCATCAGACGTGTTGGACCTTTTGCAGGGTTTTTTGCGTGATTACAAACAGTGTCTTTCCTTTCCTGTCTTGTCTAGTCAGTGTGGGCCCCATCATTTGCTCAGTCTATTTTCCTAACTGCGTTTGTGTTTTCATCTTGTCTCACCGACAATATATGTTTGGGGGCTATCTATTCCTTTGTGGTCTGCTCTGGGGCAGTTTAATTTCCCCTTTCTTGCTTTAGGCTTAGTTAGCTCTCCGGCTGTGCCAAGGCATCTAGGATCGTCGTAGGCACGCTCCACGACTACTGCTAGTTGTGTGGACAGGATCAGGGGTCTGCAATCCGCTTAATTGCCAACTTCTCTGGTTTTCTGTGGCTTAGCCTGGGCCTGCTATCCTCCTCAGTGACCCATTCATAACAGTCATCAGTGAGCCAGCAGTGTGTCATCAGTGAGCCAGCAGTGTGCCATCAGTGAGCCAGCAGTGTATCATCAGTGTGCCAGCAGTGTATCATCAGTGTGCCATCAGTGTAACATCAGTGTGCCATCAGTGTGCCATCAGTGTGTCATCAGTGAGCCATCAGTGTGTCATCAATGTGTGAGTGTGCCATCAGTGTGTCATTGGTGTGTCATCAATGTGCCATCAGTGTGTCATCAGTGAGCCATCAGTAAGCCATCAATGTAACATAAGTCTGCCATCAGTGTGCCATCAGTGTGTCATCAGTGAGCCATCAGTGTGCCATTAGTGTGTCCTCAGTGGGTCATCAGTGAGCCATCAGTGGGTCACCCGTGTGCCATCCATGTGACATCCGTTTTTTTCCAGTATGGCTTGATAAAAATCAATTATAAAGCTTCTCCTACAGTATACTCTGCAGTGTTAGACATGTACAGTACACGGAGGGCACATAGATGACACACGAATGCCATCTGTGTGCTTTACGTGTTGTACATGAACCCATAGACTTGTTTTGGCCTCTGTCATCTGTGCCTCTGGTAAAACGCGGCCATGTGAGCAGCCCTATAGGTCGTAATGCGCACCAATAGGTATTTGTCTCCAGTACGGGTGAAAGCGGCTGCCAGACACACTGGAAACGCGTACCTGTGAAGCGGGTCTTACACTACGTCAGTTTTCTGCCATACAAAAGTTTTACATTTTAGTGACCATAATCTGTTATCAGCTATGGAGCAGATGCAATCATTCATAATTGTCTTACTCTTCAATAGGAGGTATATAGCGGAGGAGGAGGATGATGATGAATTTCTGGAAAGGTATGTACATCATATAACTGGGATTATTGATCCTCCTAGACTCTCCCTGTAATGATCCACCACAAGGATGTTTGCTATGAGTCTGCGTTGGTTATATTGAGGCTCAATAGTATAATTTATCTTCCTACCATCATGGTGAATGTGCATGTGGAATATTATTCATTCTATTTTCTTGTTTTTTTCTTTAATAGATGGAGACGCAGCATAGAGAGATGGAGGCCAGGATTTGAGTATGTATCTTATTACATCTTCCTTCCACATTCATATAGGAGTAGTATGTGTCCCAATAAGGGGAGGACTCCATGGTGGTGATATCATGGCATTACTGCTCCCACTCATGGGCATTTACAATGTTTCCATAAGAAGGATGACATTGCTTTCAATAATAAAGAATTTAGACCCCATTGAATTCTTCATACTGTTCCTCGTCCCTTTTATTCAAAGAATAACAATAAGGTCATGAGCAAATTACAGTAATGCCGCAAATTTATCCGGACTCTTGACCAACTAAATGTTGCCTTGAAGCCTTAGATTAAAGGATCATCCTTCTGTGTAGCACAATCTATGTGATCGCAGAGATAGAGAGATTTTCGAAGTTATGTCCATGCTGTTATCTGAGGGACAAGTTATATAGATCATGGCCCCGATTCATCACCACCTTTGTGTCTACTTTATGTGTGTCTACTTTATGTCTAGTTAAGTTGGTTTTGCACCTTTTTTTAAGTCTATTTTACATGTGCTCGCCTTTTTTATTTTTGCTACTTTGTGGTCATTTTTTAACAATTCCAGATATTTTCACCTGATTCAACAATTGAGAATTTCTAAAAAAAAAAAATCATATAATTTGACACAAATTCACTATAGTCTCTTCCTTCCTCCCTCTGGTGTATTTTCCAGTGCTCCTAAATATGGGACCAAAAGTCACAAACGCAGTTCAAGAGAGGAAAAAAGCCTATTTTTTTACTTTGCGACAAATTCATGAATCACGCACATTATTTTGATGGATTTTGTGCCAAAATAGCAACAAATACCACAAGACACAAAATGAGTCACTTAAAAAAGCCGCAGATGATGAACCAATGTGTAATGATTTTAACTAGAGCTGTATCTTCTATTATAGAAAAAACAGATTTGGAAGAACATCCTGCGTCCCTAGCCTGGAGACAATCTAGTAAGTTGGTGTAATAAACAGGGTTATTTCTGTAAGAGGTTACCACAGATATTATATTGCCATAATCAATGCATCTATAAGGGGAATGATGTAAAAAAAGAGTTGGAAAATCATGAGGATTTCGCATACCCTCATTGTCACTGTGCCACCATCAGCCGACACAGGCACAGTCATGTATGAAAACTCTTCTATGACAAAGTATCAGTGTGTCCCATCACAGCCGATCAGAATCCAGATTTCAGCATCTGTTTCCTTTAAAATGAGGGCATTAATCTTATTGGTTTCTGTGAGTAACACGGACCCATTTTCTCAGAGCGATTTTCACAGACCATGCTTGGGAGTTTTATGAAACCAATTATGTCCTCCATAAACAGTTCTCTACAAATTGCAGCCTTTATTCTTCTAATAGTTGGCAACTGGAGGATAACAGTGACCATGGATAGAAATTCAGACGTTTTTAGAAAAAATTCCCGTATAAAATGAGTTATTATAACAACAATGGCAGTTTATCAGAATTGCTAAATAGAGTCTATGTTCTATATCCAATAGTGAGGAGGAAGAGGAGGAGGAAGAGGAGGAGGAGGAGGAAGAGGAAGAGGAGGAGGAGGAAGAGGAAGAGGAAGAGGAGGAGGAGGAGGAAGAGGAGGAGGAGGAAGAGGAGGAGGATAAGATGAATACAACATCAGAAGGCAGCAATGAGGACAACAGATTGTAAGTAGAGAGATAGATTATAATGTACTCGCCAACAATCCCAGAACTTCCTCAAGTCTCCTGGATACATCTATAGCAGCTGTATACAGTCATATAACTCTATCTGTAGGCTTCCTAAGCATCAATTCGTCTAACCAGAGCTGTATTTTTTTATTTCAGGCACTTTGGATACCATATAAAAACAGCATGGCCCAGTGAAGAGTCACCACCGTAAGTAATTGGAGTAATCACGGTGCACAACTTTCAATGTTTGAAATCCTCAGTTACTTTTCACTATGAGACATAGATGCAATCAGAGGTATAAATTGAACATCTTATGTCCCAATACAAAATATGTAACAGGGACCCTCAAATTCCATAAACCATTTAGAATACTGATGAATTTAGATGTGGCAGAATGGCTTTTGGAACCCAAAAGGCACCAGGTCCCAATGCAAATGCTGCTTCTGCTCTCCTACTGCAGTCTGGTGCCAGTTGTTTCTTCCTAATTTATTTATATTAAATAAATTATATTTTCTGTTACTGAAGTATAATCTTTTCTAACAAAAGCTAAAAAAAAGCTGTTATTGAAGGTTACTAAAGGGGGTCAATATTTGTCAGTTGTCAGATAGGAGGTAGTGATTAGAGATGAGCGAATATCTTCGGCTCCCTCCTTATTCGGCAAGCTATAGCGAATACTGAATAATCTGCATCGGGAACCCGGCTAACTGGAGTGCTCCGATAATCAGCTGTTCCGAGCTGCAGCTGCATGTGTCGCGGCTGTGTGACAGGTACAACTCATGCATGGAGAGCCTGTTTGTTGGGCTCTCCATGCATGTGTTTTGCCTGTCACACAACCGGGTTCCCTATGCAGCTTATTCGGTAAGCGCTATAGCTTGCCAAATAAGGAGGGAGCCGAAAATATTCACTCATCTCTAGTAGAGATGTCACGTTGTGATGGTCTTCGTTAAGGAAGTCTATATTATTATTATTATTATATCTGTATATCTCTATCTATTATCTATCTCTATCTATATATCTATCTATCTCTATATCTTTCTATCTATAGCTATCTATCTCTATATCTATCTATCTATTATCTATTTTCTATCTATCTCTATATCTATCTACCTATCGATCTATCTATCTATCTATCTATCTATCTTTCTTTCTATATCTATCTTTATATCTATCTCTATCTATCTCTATGAATCTTTCTATCTATATCTATCCATTATCTACTTTCGATCCATTATCTACTATCTATCTCTATATCTGTCTATTTCTACATCTATCTTTCTATCTATATCTATCTAACTCTATATCTATATATCTATATAGCATTATACCCTATGAGGGGGTGCATTATTCCCTATGAGGGGGGCAGTATTATACCCTATGAGGGGGGCAGTATTATACCCTATGAGGAGGCAGCATTATACCCTATGAGGAGGCAGCATTATACCCTATGAGGAGGGCAGCATTATTCCCTATGAGGGGGTGCATTATTCCCTAGAGGGGGGCAGTATTATACCCTATGAGGGGGGCAGTATTATACCCTATGAGGGGGGCAGTATTATACCCTATGAGGGGGCAGCATTATACTCTATGAGGGGGTGCATTATTCCCTATGAGTGGGTGCATTATTCACTATGATGGGGTGCATTATTCCCTATGAGGGGGGCAGTATTATACCCTATGAGGGGGGCAGTATTATACCCTATGAGGGGGGCAGTATTATACCCTATGAGGGGGTGCATTATACCCTATGAGGGGGTGCATTATTCCCTATGAGGGGGGCAGTATTATACCCTATGAGGGGAGCAGTATTATATTCTATGAGATGGCTGCATTATATTCTATGAGATGGCTGCATTATACTATGTGAGGGGGCTGCTTTATATTCTATGAGGGGGCTACCCCAACTCCTGCTACATAATTAAGACATGTACAACCTTATATTATACCCGGATATTAGCGTGTTTTACCGCATAATTGGTGGTCTGGTATTTAACTCTATGCAGCTACATAGTGGGCCCCAAGAATGATTTTCTCTGGTGGGCCCAAGGTGTTCCAGTCCGACGCTGGTGACACATATGTGACAGGTGAAGGCCATAAAAGAGAGAATAAAAGGAACATGGCCGCTAAATTCCTAAGTACCCATTTTCTCCTTTAGCAGGATCTTATTTGGTGTTCATGCTGATCTAGGCACTTAAAGTGGTCATGCCATATACTGGTCAGTCAGACTAAGGGTATGTGCAACTTTTTCAGACAGATCTTCTATGTAGCCTGCCTGAAAAAGCACTAAATAAATGTTAAAAAGAATGAACTCACACACTGTATTGTAAAAACGACTTGCCGCTCATATGTTCAGTCTTTTATAAACGCATATGCAGATTAATTGGCATTTTGGAGGTGAAAGACTTCCTTCAAATATCATTGTTCTCCGCAGCACATTGTCATGTGTATACACGTGGTGCCGAAAACAATGCTTTTCTGTGTGCACAGGATGATCCACCTCCCTCCTTCAGAAAAATGCTGGCTTTGTTAAAGAGTCTACAGGACAGAGGGAGATTATTTAAAAAAATAACCTTCTCTACGGTGGGCTCACACCACGTGATTGATGTGTTCCTTGCCATATCTTTCCAAAATTGCAGAAAAAACCATTGCAAAAAAATGCACCATGATTGCAATGTGTGCACGCACTCTAACCCTCTCTTCTAATGGGTTATGTTATTTAGTGAGGAAGAGAGGGAACAAGAGACCACCATGGTTGAAATATTCAAAATAGATGGCATTGACGAAAACATCAGACCGTAAGTAAAGAGATAATGAGATATACACATATTATGGATTGTATAGGATTGTATACAGGCTTGGACTGGCCCATAGGGTAACAGGGAAATCCCCTGGTGGGCCACTATACAGATCTGGGCCCCCAACCCCACTGTATGGGCAATATTTGGCGTAATTCAATTGATTCACTCTGTAGAGAAAAAAAACAGCCTCTCATCATTCATTAACCAAACTACCCAGTTTATTATTATATAGCGATATAGGTAAATTTGTGAATGAGGGTAATGTAATATTTGTATGAAGGTGCGTCTGTGACCACAAATTGGCATCGGGCAGAACAGGCAGGTAGTTAACTACTTGGCTGTGAATTCTTAGCCCCTTAAAGGGGATCTGTCACCCCATTTTAGCCCTATCAGCTGCCAACACCGCCATCAGGGGCTTATCTACAGCATTCTGTAATGCTGTAGATAAGCCCCTGATGTAACCTGAAAGATAAGAAAAAAGAGTTAGATTATACTCACCCCGGCATTCGGTCTGGTCCGATGGGTGTCGCCATCCCGTCCGGCGCCTCCCATCTTCTAGCGATGACGTCCTCCTCCTTGCTTCTCCCTCGGCTCCTGCGCATGCGTACTTTTTCTGCCCTGTTGAAGGCAGAGCAGAGTACTGTAGTGCGCATGCGCCGGACCTCTCTGACCTTTCCCTGCACCCTACAGTACTTTATTCTGCCCTCAATAGGGCAGATAAAGTACGCCTGCGCAGGAACCGAGGGAGAAGCAAGGTGGAGGACATCATCATATGAAGATAGGAGGCGCCGGACCGGACTGCGACACCCACCGCCTCGACTCCGCCCCCATTTAGTATAAGCTAACGTGTTTTTCTTATCTTTCAGGTTTCATCGGGGGCTTATCTACAGCATTAAGGAATGCTGTAGCCCCTGATGGCGGTGCTGGCAGCTGATAGGGCTAAAATGGAGTGACAGTTTCCCTTTAAGAAAAAAAAAACAAAGGTCCTGGATGGGTAACCCCAATTAACCAAGATCACATTATTGTTTGTGCTATTTTTGTCCTTAAAGGAGATAATACCTGTTAATTTAAGGGTAGGTTCACACTGCGTTTCTGCTGTCCGTTTAACGCATCCGTTTGATAGCAGCAAAAACGCAATACGTTAAGGCCTTTTTCACATTTCCGTTTTTTGACGTCAGTGTAAATCCGCCAGAATGTGAAAAAACGGATCTGTTTCCGTTGTGGCACAAACGGAGGCCACCGGATCCGTTTTTTTGACGGATCCGCATTATCAAGCTAGTGGTGGAAATTTAAAGGAACATGAGCCTGGAAAAAGGAGAGAGAGAGAGTCAAAAAGCGGATCTGTTGCCGGATTCCGTCAAAAAAACGGTTGGCAACGGATCCGCCGCCCATAGGCGACCATTTTAATGAATGGCGGATAGTGGCGGATCCGTTGCTATCCGCTATTTTAACACAGACAAAAAACCTTTCATTGTCCGTCCACTCAAGTCAGCGGATGCCAAAATTTTGGCGGATCCTTCAAAAAACGGATCCAACGGATGACCATCCGTCAAAATCCGCCGCTAATGCAAAAAAAAACCCAATCCACCCAAAAAAATGGCGGATCCGTTTTTTTTTGCAAAACGGCGGATTTTGACTGGCAACAAACGGAAATGTGAAACAGGCCTAACGGTTAACGTTAAAGGTGGGGCGCCGTGGGCAAACGTTGGTTAGAGCGGCAGTGCAAGAGCAGGGCGAGCGGCCCACTACCTCACAGCGCTGATGCTGCAAGGCTGAGTCCCCATGACCCCAGGCCACACCGCCCCACCAGCACAAAACCACAGCAAAAATGGCTGCCACACAGCACCAACACCAGGTGAATAGATGAAAAAACTCACCTTCCATGAGTGAGCTCTCAGACTGTGAACTGAGAGTAAAAATAGACTGAATTTTTTTTTTTGCAATATCCTGCTAACTAATGGGACTCAGTACAAGTTGTGCCTGATTCCCAGGGACTACACCAGTAATTTAAGAGCCCCATATTGGCAAAATGTTCGGACCCCATTAAGACTCCGCCCAAGAGCCATCTCCACCCATCGAACTTTCCACAGTCCCCCCGCCCACTCTTGGAAGAACTCCACTTTTGCACCACATCCTCACCAATCACATTAACAGTTCCCATGAAACACAATATCACATACATAGCCAGCAACTTTTGTTTTGGACAACAATGATACCCCCAGCACGCAGACCCAAGAGAGTAATATAACCCCCTTCCCCATGCAGACCCCCAGCATGAAACATCACCCCTTTCCCCACACGAGCAACATCACCACTTCCCCCAGGAAGACTCCCCGCATACCCACACAGCCCCACGCAAGCAACATCACCCCATTTCCCAGAAAGACCCCCAGCACGCACACGCAGCCCCACGCAAGCAACATCACCTCATTCCCCAGAAAGACCCCCAGCATGCACACGCATCCCCATGCAAGCAACAATCCCCCTTCCCCACAGAGACCCCCAGCACGCAGCCCCATGCAACCAATGTCAACCCCTTCCCCAGAGACTGCCAATACACAGACCCACACAAACAACATCACCACCTTCCATAGGAAGACCCCCAGCATGCACAGGCATCCCCATGTAACATTCCCCCTTCCCCACAGAGACCCCCAGCACGCAGCCCCTCACGCTTGAAACATGACCCCCTTCCCAGAGACTCCCAGCATGCATCCCCCCACGCAAGCAAGATGACGCCCTTCCCCACAGAGACCCCCAGCACACAGCATCTCTTCCCCACAGAGACTCCCAGCATGCAGCCCCCCTTCCTGACAGAGATCCCCAGCCCCGCTCGCAAGGAACATGACCCCCTTCCCCAAGCAGACCATCACGCAAGGAACATGACCCCCTTCCCCACAGAGACCCCCATCATGCAGTCCCCCTTCCGCTGGCAGCCCCCCACGCAAGCAACATGACCCCCTTCCACAGGCAACTCCCACAGTACGCAGTCCCATGCAAGCAACATCACCCCCTTCCCCAAGAGGCAGCCCCCCCAGCATGCCATACATAGCACGGACTCACAGGATTAAATGTCAGACCTTCACTCAGCCTCTAGTAGAGACTGAGCCACACAAGTAACATTTCTTCACCTTGTCCTAATGATAAAGCTGGACTTCCGCACCAGCCCCGGAGTGGGGATCTGTGGAAACCCATCTCTCTGACTGCTCGTAAACTATGGCCTGGGCACGCTCTATTAACTCTCTCAGCACTATGTGTGCTGGAGCCTGCTTTTCCATCCTTTCATCATGAGGTTACCAACCTCGATGATACATGCAGTGTCTCCCCTCAAGGACCTGTCCGGCACCCATATTAAAATATACATGGCTGTAATTTTTCCTCTGTAAAGGGGTCACTGAATGTCAGTTGTGGAGAAATGAGATAATGAGCATAAGGTCACAAAAGGAGCAATAAATTGAACATGGTCACAGAAATCAGTGACTCCTTTGTACCCGTTTGCCCCTTTGGTGCAAATATTATGTGAATATTCTTGTTTCAGTGCTGTTTATGTATTTCTGATGTTCTCTACTTCCCTAAATTTCCTTCTTTGTTATCTTCATCACAACCTCTGCATTCCCCTGTATACTGCTATCTGCCATCCCCACAACCCTAACTTCTCCTGCAGTATTGGGGTTCTCCCTACCTTAGGCAGATTACCCCAACACGTTTCCCCCTCCCCCTCCCTTTTATCGGTTGCAATTAATGATATGAATATCAAGGTTGTCCCGCACTTTGGTCCAAGTTCTTGACTTTGTCCCGCTGTGTACTTGAGTATGAGATCCCTGGATACAACATGGCTGCATATACTGTACATAATAATAACTGATGTTAGAAGAGTCCAAAAACATAAGAGCAATGAGGTCAGAAACCGTCCAGTCGTTTTTTTCTGAAGTTTTCACATTCTTATGTAAAGATTCTCAAATAGATAGAAGTGAAGTTCATGGAGTCCATTGTTTTTATTTTAATCTGATTTTTATCTACTAACTCTCAATAACTGTGCACTGATTGCTACAACTTCAGTCACTGCATTTATTTAGGTGACACGCTATACAGCTGATATTTTCTAACTATCTCTATTTCTAATGAAAACATAATTTTTGTTATAGATATGAAATAAAGACAGCCTGGTCTGACACAGAGCCAATCCCGTAAGTAATAAGAGTAATCATGGCTGCATTTACTCTAATGTATAATTGGACTTTTGAATGATGATATCATATTATGACTAGTGATGGACAAGCCCGAACACTAAAGTCCAGAGTCCATACCGAACACCTACTATTTGGGCACGGACCCCAAACATGGACTTCTCCAGAAAGTCCGTGTTACTGTTCGGGTTCAGCACCCGGAACATCAGGTGTTTCCCATGTTGTTGTCTGCATGACAGCGTGAGAAACAATGGTCGCTCTGATCAGCTGTAAGATTCTTACTGCTGGTCAGAGCCCCAGCAGCTGTGACTTGAGGTAAAACATTTACCTCCGGTCACAGGGGTGATGAGAGTACTACTAATAACACTAGTAACAGTGAGAGCAGGGGCCGCTAATGGGAATACTCATCATCTGGCGCTTGCGCTATTAATACATGTAAAAAAAAAACTTTCTATTTTTTTTATAGCCAGAAGGGCAAAACTGACAGCTACAGGATGCAACCCTCAGCTGTCACCTATATCATGGCTGGTTATCAAAAATAGAGGGATCCCTATGCCATATATTTTTCAATTATTTTAATAAATAATCTAAAAAATGAACTGGGGGCCCTCTATTTTGTGATAACCAGACAAGATAAAGCAGACAGCTGGGGGTTGGTATTCTTAAGCTGGTAAAGGGGCATGGATATTGGTTCCCCAGCCTAAAAATAGCATCCTGCAGCCACATGAGTAAAGGCTTCTCTATTAGAATTTTCTCACTGTGAACTGCAGTGAACTCACTGGCCTCAGTGCTGCACCATGAGACATTTTCTTGGTGCTGGTTGCTATTTTTGGGCTGATGGGGGCCAATATCCATGGCCCTTTACCAGCCTGAGAATACCAGCCCCCAGCTGCCTGGTTTAGCTTGGCTGGTTTTCAAAAATGAAGGGAATCCCATTCTATTTTTTAAATTATTTTTTAAAATAATTAAAAAAAATGTTGTTGGGACCCCTCTATTCTTGATAACCAGCCTTGCTAAAGCTGACAGGTGAAGATTGCAGCTCGCAGCTGTCAGTTTTGCCATGCTGGTTATCAAAAATAGAAAGACCTCGTTTAAAAAAAAAATTGTATTTATTTATAGTGCAGTCACTCCCATCAGTGATGCCTGATATCGCTGTTATTAGCAGCAGCAGGCGTAGGTTGATAGGAGTAGTACTCTCTAATCCCTCTGTTACCGGAGGTAAATTTTTTACCTCCAGTCACAGCTGCTGGGAACAAGCAGCTCTCTGACCAATCAGAGGCAGTGTTTGCTGCACTGGCATGCAGATGACAGCATGGCAAACAATGGATGTTCAGGCCCTCCATACATCTGAATGGGGTCTGGGTTCGGGTACTGTTCTGGTACCCAAACCAAACTTTATGTTTTTTTTAAATTCTTTATTTTCAAATTTAAACCACACCATAAGACACAACACCATTTTACAAGTACAAGTATTGCTTAGGAGTCGGTCCAAGGTGAAAGGGAGGAAAAGGGGGGAGGGAAATGTGGGTGGAAAAAGAGAAAAGAAAGAGGGGAAGGGTAAAGAGGGATACATAATAATGAGCAATATCAATAAAAACAACAAAAAGTAGCCGTCGGCATGAACACTAGCATTTGATGGGTGTATTTAGGGAAATAGAGTAGGTGGACTGTTCTGTAAGCAACTGTGGGATCAGCTACCCCAGTATAAAGTATAAAGGCCATCAGGTCCAAGTAAGACCATGTAATATTAGATTTCTCACCCAGAGGATCATCCTCTTGATATCAAGCCGACGGGGCCCAGGTCAACACATAAGATTTATGGTTAAAAATCTCCCAGCTAGACAGCTCTTCCAGACGAGAAACCTGATTTATCTTAACGTGCCACTCCTCTAATGTGGGGGGGGGCAACATCTTTCCAGTGTACAGCTATCAGCTGTTTTGCAGCACTTAGCATCAGTGGGAGTAGACCATGCTTTTTTGGTAAGAAATCCTATGACGGGCACGAAAGAAGAAGGCTAGTTTCACACTTGCTTTTTTTTGCAGCGCGTTTTTCCCGCAAAAAAACGCATTGAAAAAACGCATACAAAAGCATACAACTGCTGCGTTTTTTTCAAGCATTTTTATGAGCATGCATGAAAAAAACGCAGCGTTTTTATGCGTTTGTATGCGTTTTTAGTGCGTTTTTACCGCGTTTGCGTTTTTTTCCAACGTTAGGTGGCCCCTCACACTAACCCAAACCATGACTTTACTAACCCTAACCCTGACCCTGACCCTAACCCTAACCCTGACCCTAACCCTAACCCTGACCCTAACCCTTAACCAAACCATACTTAACCCTAACCCAAACCCTAAACCCTAACTAACCCTAACCCTAACCCTAACCCTAACCCTGACCCTAACCCTGACCCTAACCCTAACCCTGACCCTAACCCTTAACCAAACCATACTTAACCCTAACCCTGACCCTAACCCCAACCCTAACCCTGACCCTTAACCAAACCATACTTAACCCTAACCCTGACCCTAACCCTAACCCTGACCCTAACCCTTAACCAAACCATACTTAACCCTAACCCTGACCCTAACCCCAACCCTAACCCTGACCCTGACCCTTAACCAAACCATACTTAACCCTAACCCTGACCCTAACCCCAACCCTAACCCTGACCCTAACCCTAAACCCCCTTAACTAACCCTAACTCTAACCCAAACCCCTAAATTCCATGGTTAACAAAAAAAACGCATGTGCAAAAAAACGCATACATGAGCATGCCAGTGCGCATGTATGCGCATCCATAGGCTATAATGGCCATTTTTAGCGCAAAACGTGCGCATATGTGCGCATGCGCTTTTTTGCAGGGCCAAAAAATGCAACATGCTGCGTCTGGAAAATACAAACGCACACCCCAAAAAAACGCAGCGCATGAAAATCGCATACATGCGCTTACCAGCGCGCAGGTATGCGCACCCATGTTAAATATAGGGGAAAAAACGCATGCGCACGTATGCGTTTTTTTCCAGCGCTAAAAAACGCAAATGTGAAACCAGCCGAACTTCCGTAGCCCTAAGATTAGTCTTTATTAGTTGCAATTTCTTGAGAACTAGCTCAATACCATCCAAAAATGTCTCAGTTTGGGACAATCCCAAAATATATGTGTGTGATGTCCTCCAGAGTTGAGGCATCTCCAACAAGCATCATTATCAGCAAGACCCATCTGAAAGAGCTTCACTGGAGTCCAATGCCACCTGGTCAATATTTTATAAGAATTTTCCTGCAAAAGTACACACCTAGAGAATCCCCGTGCACTAGATAGCATTCTAGATACTTGTTTCTCTGTGAATGTAGTGTTGAGTTCCATTTCCCAGGAGTAAATAAATGAGGGTTTAAAATGTGCTCCCGGAGAGATAAGGTGTGAGTAAATACGAGATAACATTTTTTTTGCCGTGGAGGCAGAAGTTTGACCATAATATCTAGCCAGGACCAATTGGATTTGGTCGGGAATTTCTTCCTAAACTGCAGAAGCGTACGTCGAATGTGCTGGCTCTGAAGAAAATTAGTTGGTTGAATCATTGCACTTGGTGGCCAAACTCCTCCCTGTAATATTTTATTACCATAAGAGCTATTCAGTGTTTCTCTAGGGAGGGTAGACCATAGATTATATGGATCTTGAAAATCAAAATCTATTAGATAAGGTATTGAGCCAATCGGCGTTAACGTCGAGGGAAAAGTGTCCTCTGGTAGTTCCCCCAACATCAATCTTTTGATACGTAATGTAGTAGAAGTTATCTCGTCTAGCCTAAGAGCGACCGGTGGTTTAGCTTTAGTCCAGAGATAAGGTAAACCCCTCGGGCCCAATAGAGCCAGGTCAACACAAGTTCCCTCCCCACCTTCAGCGCAAGACACCACTTTTAACCATCTGCTAAGGTGGATTGCTTTATAATATAAAAGGGGGTCTGGGACTCCCAATCCACCAGAGGAGACTGGTTAAGTAAGAAGCCTATAAGGCAACCTAGCCGGTTTAGATTTCCAGATAAATTTTCCTATTAGTGTCTTTAATGACCCGAAAAAGGTCAGGGGTATCTGAATCGGAACCATATTCATGGCATACAATATGATAGGCATGATATATGCCTTAAACACATTGATGCGACCCATCCAGGATAAAGTGGGTAGGTTATATTTATGCATCAGGTTTGTAACTTTTTTCATTAAGGGAATGAAATTACTTTGAAATAGGTTAGTGGGGTCCCTAGTTATGAATATTCCTAAATATTTAATAGAGCTATTAGCCCAAGAGAAGGGAGTCTGTGTACGAATAATGGAAAGTTGAGAATGAGGGAGAGTAATATTTAACGCTTCAGATTTGGTTAGATTAATTTTAAAATTGGAAAGGGAGCCAAACTGTTGAAAAATTTGGAGGATGATCGGGAATGCCTGAGACGGGTTGGATATGAGGAAAAGTAGATTGTCTGCGAAAGCTGGCGTTTTGAGCGTCCCCGGACCCACCGACAACCCCTCTATGCGTTGTTCTTGTCTGATGCTTTGTATCAAAGTTTCTATGACTAAAATGAACAAGGATGGAGACAGAGGGCATCCCTGCCTAGTCCCGTTGTGAATCTCAAAACTGTTTGATAGGGTGCCATTTATCCTGACCCTGGCCGTCGGTTGAGAATAGAGAGAGAGAACTGCTGTTATATATTGAGGAGGGAAGCCAAATTTAATCAATACCTGTTCCATAAATCTCCAGCACACTCTGTCAAAAGCCTTCTCAGCATCCGTTGACAGGAGTACCAAGGGGACCTGCCGGGTCTTGGCAAACATTATAGACTGTATGGCCCTAGTGGAGTTATCTTTCCCTTCCCTACCCCTGACAAAGCCCGCTTGATCCACATGAATTAATTTGGGTAAAAAGTTGCTTATTCTGCCCGCTAGTATTTTAGCCCACATTTTGATGTCAGCATTAAGCAATGAGATTGGTCTGTAGCTGGTGCACAAGTTGGGATCCTTACCCTCCTTCGGGAGAACCGAAAGGAACTTTTTTTTAACTGTTCGGACTAACCCAAACATCCAGGGGTTCACCCATCAGTAATTGTGACATTAGCACAGGACATTACACAGGACAATATCACTGTATAAATCCTCAAAGACTGATCAGAATGACAATGTGAACTGTCTGAGTCTCAATTTGTTTGTTTGGATTTTTTAAGACAAAATCGGAAATGGTGGATACCAAAATTTTTTAGAAGAAAGTGCCAGACCGCTGTCAAAAACATGTAAGTATTTAACCCTTCCAACAAACGGATGCACCCTTATGTCCTAATTACTGTTTTCTAGATGCAAAATTATACAATTATTTGTCCTGGTAGTTACACAGGCAGATCAGTCCCCTTGCAAGAGCATGTTAAATGTATTCAATGAGCTAATAGTTAGTAATGACACCTATCATTATCAGTTGGTGAAGTGTATGAGACAGGTCATATATTATGTTTATTGTCTGTGTCCCCATGGGGCTATGATTTGTTCCTGATTACTATTTTATATAATATTATTTGTGATAATTTCTTGTATTTCTCCAACAGTAATAAAGAAAAAGTCAGCCCCCAACCAAAGTAAGTAAAAGTTTCCCCCATTGTTGCATGTGACACCTTGTTACATTGAGGACTCGCTCACACTGATGTCAGAGACACCGCACTACACTCGCTCACAGAGCCAGTGCACGTGTCCTGAGTACAGAAGCAGTGCTAAAAGATACCTGTGGAGCAGGGCAGCAGAGGTGACAATGCGTGCTTCAAACTATTAGTGTCAGGGTCCAGTCAGCGCCGGAAAGTAAAGAGGCACAGGACCTGCGGACACTGAAGTTAGCAAGCTGGCACAGGACCTATGGTCAGGTGACTGCAAGGGGGCGGGGCTTAGCGTCCTGCTTTCAGATATGACGGGACACCATACAACAACTCAGAGTCAGGCAAAACGGAGGTCACAACAGCACGGGCAAACGAGGCACAGGAGGGACAAACAGACGGGTAGTCAGACAAAGCCAAAGGTCATACACAAGAGGGCGATGTGGTACCAAGGGGATGAGCAGAGAGAAGTCGGGTCACAAGCAGAGAGTCATACACGAGAGGTAGCGCAGTACAAGAGGGGCAGGCAGAACTTGTAACAGGGACAGAACCGGATCAAAACCAAACAAGCAAGCAAGATATCAGGCACAAGGCACACGTACGCACAAGGTCAACTAACTCAGCTGAGGGCAGGAGTATAACTGACACCGGACCTAGGTCCAGTGAGCATTAAATAGCCGCCCTCTGCCAGAGAGAGGCGGAACAATTAACCCCCAGTCTGATCAGGACGGGCGAAAGCGAAACCCCGTCCTGGATCATGACAACTGACATATAAAACAGAGGAGTGATTGCGAGAAAACATTGCATTGCAGTAATTGCTGATCTGCGGGATTTTCCTCAGCTATAATGGGGCTCAGGAAAAAATTGCAGCATGCGGCGAGTGGCCATATACAGGTGCTTCTCACAAAATTAGAATATCATCAAAAAGTTAATTTATTTCAGTTCTTCAATACAAAAAGTGAAACTCATATATTATATAGCGTCATTACACACAGAGTTATCTATTTAAAGTGTTTATTTCTGTTAATGTTGATGATTATGGCTTACAGCCAATGAAAACCCAAAAGTCATTATCTCAGTAAATTAGAATACAAGACAATGGGTGCTAGAAAAAAATTGTACGGCACACGGGCCATGTGTATGCTGTCTGATTTTCAAGCAAACATCTCAAATGAACCACGAAATTTCATCAGCTAAGTACAGTAAATTCACAGCAAGAACTCTTAGAATAGATAGATAGTTAGAATAGATTGCTATCCTGTAGATAAATAATTTCAGAAGGCCCCTTACAATTAATAAACTTGCACCCTTTAGTACCTTTCATGTGGCACTAAAGGGTGCTTAGCCTTGTTTAACCTAATAAGTACTTAATAAAATGACGTGAAATCTCTCCTATTTGTGGACAACCAGCAAAGTTAAAGCAGACAGCAGAAGGCTGATATTATCAAGCTGGTTCAATCCATGTTTTTTAGGCCCTTTTCAGCCTAAAAATACCAACCTGCTGTCACCCCAGAAGTGGCACATGACATTAAATACACCAAACCTGGGATTCGAGGTGATAGTAATTTGGGTTGATGTCAGCTGTAACTTGTCAAAAATCACCGGCAGCAAGCCCTGGGGTTAGTAATGGAGAGGTGTCTATCTGACACCCCCATTACTAACCTAGTAATCCAAAAATAAAAACACACACAAAAATAAAGACTTTATTTGACAAAACACTCCTTGACACATTCCCTGGTTCTCCAATAAGTTAAATCAAAATAAATGTAAGAAAAGCAATGACTGTTCGCCTTAGTCCAGGGAATTCACCGTAGTCCACAAATGGATATCTGAAAAACATAAAAAGCGAGAAATAAAGACAAGACCTTGTCCCTCGTTCAACAGTTTATTAGAAAACAAGAAGTTCCCATTCACGTCTCTATCTTATGCCCTGACTCCTGACTGTGGATACAGATTGACGTGATGCATGGCACTGATGCAGTGTTCTTGGGCTTAGAAGCGCCAACTGCTGGAGCCGTGCAGATCTGGGTACTTTCCTGAAAAATTCCGAATTAATCGGAAAAATCTCACCTGTTCATGAATGGTGTATTTATCTTCACTAGGGTGGGTTCACTCCATTTGATCTAGGTCTGTTTCTTGACATATTTTTTACCAAAATCTCCACAAAAAAATGCACCATGATTGTAATGTATGTACACACTCTAACCATCTCTTAAAATGGGTTATGTTTTTTAGTGAGGAAGAGAGGGGACAAGAGACCACCATGGTCGAAATATTTAAAACAGATGAAAGTGAAGAGATAATCAGACCGTAAGTAAAGAGATATTGAGATGTACACCTATTTTGGATTGTATATGTGTAACTGTGACTGATAACTGACTTGTTACAACTGGGTACAGAATGAGGAAGGCTCAGGCTGAGTTATATAGTAGATTAGCTGAAGAGCCCTGCGCTGCCCGGGCATAGTAACTAACTACGGTTAGTTATAAAAAATTATAATGTTTATATCTATATATAAAAAGCTGAGCGTATAGCACCACCCACTCCGCATAGCCACATTCACTATAATATCCCACATCATCTCATCAGCCAGAGCTACCGGACTACTATCCCTAATATCCCACATCGTCCCATCAGCCAGAGCCACCGGACTACTACCCCTAATATCCCACATCATCCTGTCAAAGCCACCGGACTACTACCCCTAATATCCCACATCATCCCGTCAGCTGGAGCCACCGGACTACTACCCCTAATATCCCACATCACCCCATCAGCCAGAGCCACACTACTACTATCCCTAATATCCCACATCATCCCATCAGAGCTACCAGACTGCTACCCCTAATATCCCACATCATTCTGTCAGCCAGAGCCATCTGACTACTACCACTAATATCCCACATCATTCCATCAGCCTGGGGTCAGAACCAGAGCGCTGAGTGTAACGGTCCTAACTTCCATACCGGGGATCCCTTTAAGAGGGGCCTGACGTCAGAACCAGAGCGCTGAGTGTAGTTTGCAAAAGAGAAGACTGAGAGGAGACTTAATAGCTGTCTACAAATATCTAAAGGGCTGTCACATTGTAGAAGGATCAACTTTATTCTCATTTGCACAAGGAAAGACTAGAAGCAATGGGATGAAACTGAATGGGAGGAGACACAGATTAGATATTAGAAAAAACTTTTTGACAGTTAGAGTGATCAATGAGTGGAACAGGCTGCCACGAGAAGTGGTGAGTTCTCCTTCAATGGAAGTCTTCAAACAGAGGCTGGACAGACATCTGACTGGGATGATTTAGCGAATCCTGCTTTGAGCAGGGGGTTGGACCAGATGGCCCAGGAGGTCCCTTCCAACTCTACGATTCTATGATTCTATGATTCTATGATTCTATGATTTGCCCTGACTTCCATACCAATGATACCTTTAATAGAAGCCTGGGGTGAGAATCAGAGCGCTGAGGGATTTGCCCTAACTTCCATACCGGAGATTCCTTTAAGAGGGGCCTTGGGTCAGAACCAGAGTGCTGAGGGATTTGCCCTAACTTCCATACAGGAGATCCCTTTAAGAGAGCCTGGGGTCAGTACCAGAGCATTTGAAGGCAATTGCCCTGACTTTCATACCGGGGATCCCTTTAAGAGAGGCCTGGGGTCAGAACCAAAGCGCTGGATGGATTTGCCCTGACTTCCATACCAATGATCCCTTTAAGAGACCCTGGTGTCAGAACCACAGCGCTGAGTGGAACGGTCCTAACTTCCATACCGGGGATCCCTTTAAGAGAGGCCTGGGGTCAAAACCAAAGTGCTGAATGGATTTGCCCTAACTTCTATACCAATGATCCCTTTAGGAGAAGCCTGGGGTCAGTATCAGAGCGATGAGGGATTTGCCCTAACTTCCATACTGGAGATCCCTTTAAGAGGGAAGATGTGCCTATGGGGTGGAGGAGGTGTGATGGGGATATGGGCACGGGAGGGAGGATTCATTTCTGTCATGTGCTCTCTGCTCCTTTTTGGGGAGCAGACAATGGCTGGGAGCTTATGTTCCCGTGGATGCTAGATTTCTCCCACCCTGTCAGTGTCTGCTGAGGTGTTGTCAAGTGGGAAAACTTGCTCATAGCAACCAATCCCAGCTCAGCTTCTGTTAACCAGCTCTGGTGAAATGAGAGATACTTAGTGATTGGTTGCAAGGAAAACTGTTGCTCACAGCAACCAATCACAGCTCAGCTACTTTGAACAGCTCTGGTGAAATGAAAGATGCTTCGTGATTGGTTGGTGATACACACACACACACATTCATTTTTATATATAGAGATTTCACATGGCAGACATGGAGGCCTCCAGAAGGTCCCCGTCAGTCATAATAACTGATCGGCAACCCATAATTGCATCTCACTGAGGAGATGGTGTCAATGGCTGTCAGAAGTGAACGCACTGTAAACCTCACTTATAAAAGAATCATCTACAACAATGGCCATTTATTAGAGAGTTAATGCATATAATTAGTGATGAGCGAGTATGCTCGCTGCTCAGGTTTTCCCGAGCATGCTCAGGTGATCTTCAAGTATTTGGAAGTGCTATGAGAGTTAGTGTTTGTTGACGCAGCTGCATGAATTGCGCCTGCTAGACAGGCTGCATACATGTGGGGATTGCCTGTTTGTTAGGAATTCCACACATGTATTCAGGCTGGCTAGCCGCCGCAAATCATGCAGCTACGTCAACACAAATTAAGCCTCCGAGCACGCCAAAATCCTCGAAGATCACCCGAGCATGCTCGGGGAAACCCAAGCAACGAGTATACTCGCTCATCACTACATATAATCTGTTACTGTATGTGTAACAAGGTGGAGACTGGGGAGGATGTAAAACATGGCTGTCCATATTGTAAGGCTATCTGCGCACGTAGATTTTGTTAATGCGGACTTTTCCGTGCGGATTTGTAAAAATCTGCAGGTAAAATCTCAGGTCAAAAGACCTGTGGTTTACCTGCGGATTAGCCTGCGGTTTAGCCATGCGGTTTCACACCTCTACAATGGAGCAGGTGTGAATCCGCACAAAGAATTAACATACTGCGGATTTGAACCCGCAGCAAATCCGCGCGGAAAAATCCGCAGCATGTGCACAGCGTTTTTCAGTTTACCATTGAAAACAATGGTACTGTACAACGCACCTAAATCTGCTGCGGACCCGCAGCTCCTGAAACGCTGCGGAACGTGTGCACATAGCCTAAGGGATCAGCTCTCAGGTAGACGCTGGCGCACACACAGGGTTCAAAACAAACGTGCGGTTTACTAAATGTCCAGAAATCATCCAGCTTAACAAACAAAAACAGCCTCATCTGTTTACAAAACGTTTATGATCACCAAAACGAAGCATAAACCGTCCATACATACAGGCTCGGACTGGCCCATGGGAAAACAGGGGAATCCCCCGGTGGGCCCCTCTGCAAATCTGGGCCCCCAAACCCACTCTATGGGCAGTACTTGGCATAAATCACTTGATTCACTCTGTAAAGATAAAGCAACATCTCATCATTCTTTAATCAAGCTACCCAGTTTATTATTATTTAGAGATATAGGTAAATTTGTCAACGATGGTAGTGTAATTATTTGTATGCAGGTGAAAAATGGGCCTCCCAAGGTCAATGTTACTGGTGGGCCGTTGTCAGCGCAGTTCGACACTGCATACATAGCATGGGCTCACACGATTAAACGTCAGACCTTCATTCAGCCTCTAGTGGAGACTGAGCCACACAAGTAAGATCTCTTTACCTTGCACAGACTGTCCCAACGATTCAGCTGGACTTTCGCACCAGCCTCGGAGTGGTGATATGTGGACACCCATCTCTCTGACTGCTTGTAAACCTAACCCTGGGCAAGCTCTATTAACTCTCTCAGCACTATGTGTGCTGGAGCCTGCTTTTCCATCCTTTCATCACTGAGGTTACCAACCTCGATGCTACATATCTCCCCTCAAGGACCTGTCCGGCACCCATATTAAAATATACATGGCTGTAAGTTTTCCTCTGTAAAGGGGTCACTTAATGTCAGTTGTGGAGAAATGAGATAATGAGCATAAGGTCACAAAAGGAGCAATAAATGGAACATGGTCACAGAAATCAGTGACTCCATTGTACCCGTTTCCCCCTTTGGTGAATATCCTGTGAATATTCTTGTTTCAGTGCTGTTCATGTACTTCTGATGTTCTCTGTTTCCCTAAATTTCCTTCTTAGTGAGTGTCATCACACCCTCTGCATCCCCCTGTATTCTGCTATCTACCATCCCCACAACCCTAACTTCTCCTGCAGTATTGGGGTTCTCCCTACCTTAGGCAGATTCCCCCAACACATTTTTCCCCCTCCCTTCCCTTTTTTTTCTGTTGCAACTAATGATATAAATATCAAGGTTGTCCCGCAACTTTCTCCAAGTTCTTGACTTTGTCCCGCTGTGTACTTGAGTTTGACATCCCTGGATACAACATGGCTGCACATACTGTACATAATAATAACTGATGATAGAAGAGTCCAAAAACATAAGAGCAGTGAGGTCAGAAACCGTCCAGTCGTTTGTTCTGAAGTTTTCACATTCTTATGTAAAGATTTTCACATAGGTAGAAGTGAAGTTTTTTGGAGTCCAGTGTTGATTGTTAGTGATGAGCAAGTATACTCATTGCTCGGGTCTCCCTGAGCATGCTCGGGTGTCCTCCGAGTATTTTGGCGTGCTCAGAGATTTAGTTTTCATCGTCTCAGCTGCATGATTTGTGACTGCTAGACAGCTTGAAAACATGTGTGGAATGACTGATTGTTAGGGAATTCCCACATGTATTCAGCCTGTCTACAAGTCGCAAATCATGCCGATTAGATGACGAAAATTAAATCTCAGAGCACGCCAAAATAATCGGTGGACACCCGAGCATGCTCGGGAAAACCCAAGCAACGAGTATACTCGCTCATCACTACTGATTATCTGTTTTTTTTTTATCTGCTAACTCTCTGTAGCTGTACACTTGATTCCTACAACTTCAGTCACTGCATTTATTTAGGAGACACACTATACAGATGATATTTTCTAACCATCTCCACTTCTAATGAAAGCATAATTTTTATTATAGATATGAAATAAAGACAGCGTGGGCTGACACAGAGCTAATCCCGTAAGTAATAAGAGCAATCATGGCTGCATTTACTCCAATGTATAATGAGACTTTTGAATGATGATATCATATTATGACTAGTGGTGGACAAGCCCGAACACTAAAGTTCAGGGTTAATACCGAACATCTTCTGTTTGGGCACAGACCCTGAACATGGATTTCTCCAGGAAGTTCGTGTTACTGTTCGGGTTCAGCACCCGGAACATCAGGTGTTTCCCACGTTGTCTGCATGCATGACAGCGCGAGAAACATCAGTGGCAGTAAGATTCTTACTGCCGGTCAGAGCGCCAACAGCTGTGACCGGAGGTAAAAAGGTACTGCTAGGTACTACTCCCATCAGCCTATGCCTGCTGGAGCTAATAACAGTGAGAGCAGGCGCTGCTAACGGGAATACTCCTCATCTGGCGCTTGCACTATAAATAAATGTAAAAAAAAGGCTTTCTATTTTTGATATCCATAATGGCAAAACTGACAGCTGCAGGCTGCAACCCTCAGCTGTCAGCTTTATCATGGCTGGCTATCAAAAATAGAGGGGTCGTCCCAAAGGCATATTTTTAACTAACAGTATTAGACACTGACGTATATAAATCTAAATGTTCTGCATGGGTTTACTGTATGTAAGCCATGTCTCCAATTATGTTCTGAAATGATTTTACAGAAGCCGACAAATGAATTATCTGTTATTCTGCTATCTATCTCTCTATAAAATATAAAGATATATATACATGTGTGTCACTGACATATATATATATATATATATATATATACTGTATATATACACCTATACTATGTGTATATTTCTATTCTATCTATTCTATTGTAACCTGTCAGTGTGCTTTCCAAAGGACAACGGTGCATATTTCTCGCAAGTCACACTGATGGTCCATGTGGTGTGCGAGTTTTTCTCGCACCCATAGACTTGCATTGGTGAGTCTCGGCCGATATACGGTGCAAAACACAACATGCTGCGATTTCACTCACACGTATATTACGGTGATGGGAGCTGCCCAATAGATTAACAGTGGTCCGAGTGCTATGCGATTTTTTTCTCACTTTGCACTCGTCCATATTCCTCTCTAGTGTGACTCCAGCCTTATGCCCTGACTCCTGACTGCGGATACAGACCGCCGTGATACGTTGTGCTGATCTGTGCCACTATTCATAATAAAAGGTGCACTGTTCTTGGGCTTAGAAGCGCCAACTGCTGGAGCGGTGCAAATCTGGGTACTGTCCTGAAAAATTCTGAATTCATCAGAAAAATCTCACCTGTTCATGAATGGTGTATTTATCTTCACTAGGGTGGGTTCACTCCATTTGATCTAGGTTGGTTTCTTGACATATTTTTCAAAAATCAACACAAGAAAATGCACAATGATTGCAATGTGTGTACACACTCTAACCATCTCTTAAAATGGGTTATGTTATTTAGTGAGGAAGAGAGGGGACAAGAGACCACCATGGTCGAAATATTTAAAACAGATGAAAGTGAAGAGATCATCAGACCGTAAGTAAAGAGATATTGAGATGTACACATATTTTGGATTGTATAGGATTGTATATGTGTAACTGTGACTGATAACTGACTTGCTACAACTGGGTACAGACTGAGGAAGGCTCAGGCTGAGTTATATTGTACATTTCATATGGCAGACACGGAGGCCTCCAGAAGGTTCCCGTCAGTCATAATAACCAATCGGCACCCCACAATTGCGTCTCCTGGAGAAGGGAGTGTCAATGGCTTTCAGAAGTGAAAGCACTCTAAGATTTACTTATAACAGGATTAACTACAACAATGGACCTTTATTACAGCGTTAATGCATATAATCTGTTACTGTATGCGTAACAAGGTGGAAACTGGGGAGGATATAAAACATGGCTGAACACATTCTAAGATATCAGCTCTCAGGTAGACACTGGTGCACACACAGGGTTCAAAACAAACGTGCGGTTTTGAAACATTCATAAACCATCCAGCTTAACAAACAAAAACTGCCTCATCTGGGTACAAAAGGTATAAGATCACCAAAACGGAAAATAAACCGTCCATACTAGTGTTGAGCGATACCATCCGATATTGAGAAATATCGGATCGGATTGGATCGGCCGATACCCAAAAAGTATCGGGTATCGCCGATTCCGATACCGGAAGTCTCATTCAAGTCAATGGGACAGAAATATCGGAATTAAAAAAACCCTTTCTTTACTTGTACATCCAGTTCGGGAGGGGGGAAGAGTGTGGGCGGTGCGTGGGCGGACACTGTGCGTGTCTGTGTGTGCGGGCAGGGTCTGTGCGGGCCTGCCGGGGTTCTGTGCAGGCCTGCCGGGGGTCTGTGCGGGCCTGCTGGGGGTCTGTGCGGGCTGCCGGGGGTCTGTGCGGGATGTCGGGGGTCTGTGCGGGCCTGCCGGGGGTCTGTACGGTTCTGCCGGGGGTCTGTGAGGGCTGCCGAGGGTCTGTGCGGGCTGCCGGGGGTCTGTGCGGGCCTGCCGGGGGTCTGTGCGGGCCCGCCGGGGGTCTGTGCGGGCCTGCCGGGGGTTGTGTGTGTGTGCAGGCATCGTCCGATGGGACTACAAGCCCCATCGGGCGATGCCTGCTACAATGACAGTGATTGACACATTAGCCAATGATGGGACAGTAGTAGTCCCATCATCCGGCTAATGTGTTGAATGTAAAAAAAAAGGAACATACATGCTACTACATACATACTACATACATACTACATATATACAACATTCATACAACATACATACACACATACTACATACATACTACATATATACTACATTCATACAACATACATACATACTACATATATACTACATTCATACAACATACATACATACTACATATATACTACATTCATAAATACTACATATATACTACATTCATACAACATACATACTACATATATACTACATTCATACATACTACATTCATACAACATACATACATACTACATTCATACAACATACATACTTACATACTACATATATACTACATTCATACAACATACATACATACTACATATATACTACATTCATACAGCATACTACATACATACTACATATATACTACATTCATACAACATACATACATACTACATACATACTTCATATATACTACATTCATACAACATACATACCACATACATACTACATTCATACAACATACATACATGCTACATACATACTACATATATACTACATTCATACAACATACATACATAGTACATACTACATACATACTACATACATACAACATATATAAAACATGCTACAGACATACAACATACATACTACATACATACTACATACAATACATTCATACTTTCATACAATACATACATATAGACATACAGTACATATAACATAGAGTACATACTCACCATCACTTGTCACTTTGATCCCCAAAGCCAGTGTCATCTTTGCAAAAAAATGTAAAATAACAAACAAGCGATATGTGCTAATTGCTGTCTTCAAGATGCAAACTTATACAATGATTTGCCCTTGTAGTTACACAGGCAGCTCAATTCCCTTGCAAGTGCATGTGAAATGTATTCAATGAGGTAATTAGCAATGACATCTATCTACAGTATATCATGTGGTGAAGTATATGAGACAGGTCATATGTTTTGCTAATTGTCGGTGTGCCAATGATGCTAAGATTTGTTCCTGATTATTATATTACATGATATTTATTTGTGATCATTTTTTCTTTTTCTGCAGCAAAAGGGATAAAAAAGAAAAAATGAGACTTCCATCAAAGTAAGGAAAAGCTTCCCCCATTGTTATTTGTGACATATTGTTACACTAAGTCTCATAATATCAGTGGTAGATATACTTTATGTCTTCCCTATTATATCTCGATACTACTGTATATTGTACTGTATATTTTTAATGGAAGAAACCAACATAATTAAGTGTCTATCTATACGTCCCATAGTGAGAGAAAATAATGTCCCTTCTCAGTTTTCCAAACTTACTAACCTTCCCTTCCTTTCTTCTCCATTCTAAACACTAGGCTCCTCAGAGCTTTTGTCTGCTGTTTCAGCAGAACAACACAATAAATAAAAGTAAGTATATTTTTTTTATTGAAAGATTTGCAAACTTAGTATCATCAGTTTGCTATATAAACATTCAAGAGGTAACAAATGAGTTTAAAACTTATGAAAAACACAGAATTATATGTTGATGAGGGCAGGTGTGTGGAGGGGAGGTAGGAGGATGCATAATTATTTTACATTCAAAGATAGATTCTTTTTACAGAAGGAAGGCACTGCCATGGGCACGGCCTGTGTGCCATCATATGCAAACCTCTTTCTCAGGCCTATAGGAGAGGGAGATTCTTCATGTGCAGTGCTTGTACCGTTACCAGCCTGAACCCTCTAATGCATATTTCACTGATAGCTTTCTCATAAAGGATATAGCTATCAGTGAAACGTACATTAGAGGGTTCAGGCTGGTAATTAAGTTCTACACTTGACATACCTCATGAAATGTCTGTGTGCTCCTTATGTTGGGGAAGTGCCTTTACTGATAACTTTATGACATGCATTTGCACTTTATATATATTTCCTGCATTTGCACCTTACACAGATTGTTCATGTGAGCACTGACACTCTCTCTAATATATGGATTAATTTAATTGACACTACATATGCCGCTAATTCCCTTCAGAGCACTGCCGTGCACCCATATAGTGGTTTTCCCCCAAATATGGGGTATCGGCACGCTCAGGAGAAATTGCACAAGATATTGTATGGTGCAATTTTTCCTGTTATCCTTATGAAGATGTAAAATTTGGAGCAAAAAACTATGTTCACAGTCACAGTGGACACTGTGACTATCCATAAGTTGCTATATTAGATTGACTGAATAAAAATAACATATCAGTTATATCTATTGGTAAGTTGCATTAAAGCACCACTCTGGTGTTTCTTTTATTTCAACGTTGGAGTGGTGCCATTAATCTAAGTTCCCTGCTTTTCATATTACACTTACCAGCCATCGTCTTCAGCTCTTTCCGGCACCACTCTTTTCCCATGGCACCATCTTGTGACCGTATCTTCTGATTGCCCCGAAGTCAGATTTTACGGCCACAAGCTCTTAGTGTAAGTCCTTCTTCACATGTCCTCGTGATACCTGTACAGGAAAAAACAGTACTGGTGAGATCCTTGGTGTGTGTGTACTTGATCCGTGTTTGACATCTGTGTGACATCCGTGTATCCGTTTGCTGTCTGTGTGTTCCATCCGTGTGACACATACCGGGGCCTGGAAAAAGCATTACAGTTCGCGCGGAACCCATGCGCCAGCCGGCTGCTAAAGGCAGCTCTCATCATTGTCAGTTGGTCTCCCTGAGATCATCATGACTAGACAACAATGATGGGAGCTGTATTCAGGAGCAGCCGCGTCCCTCCTGTGTAAAATAAAGAATTAAGTAATTAAGTTAAAAAAATGGCATGGGCTCCAGCGCCATTTTCATAATCAACAGAGAGAAAGCCCACCGTTGAGGGCTGATGTAAAAAATCTAGGAAAAAGGGCAATATCCCAAAAGGTTCCCAGGCTATTAATAACAGCTCACAGCTGTTTTCTTGGCCCTTCCTGGTGAATTTACAGGGGGACCCCAGAAAAAAATGATGTAGAGTCCCCCTATAAATTCAAACCAGCAAAGCCTAAACAGACAGCTGTGGGTTGATATTAATAGCTTGGGAAGGGGCCAGAGATATTGCCCCCAGCCCAGGCTACCAAAATCAGCCCTCAGCCACCCCAGAAATGGCGCATCCATAAGATGCGCCCTATCTGGCACTTAGCCTGGCTCTTCCAACTTGCCCTGTGGTGGTGACAAGTGAGGCAATAGGGTGGGGGTTGATGTCACCTTTGTATTGTCAGGTGACACCAAGCCCAGGAGTTAGTAATGGAGAGGTATCTATAAGAAACCCCTATTACTAACCCCTAAGTCAAATGTAAAACATACACAGACAGAGTAAATTCCTTTATTCTGTGGATGTTTGGGTTCATCAGGTTTGGCCAAACTCTAAAAAAAAAAGTTTGGTCCCGAACATCCGGCTTTTCCCACCCTGTCATCTGTATGACAGCCTGAGAAACACCAGCTATGTTCATAAGGTTATACATTACCGGTGGTCACAGCAATGTTGTTCCCACGCTGTCACACAGATGACAGCAAGTGAGCCAGCAGCTGTGACAGGCGGTGAAGAAGTTACCGCCTGTCACAGGCGTTGGCTGATGAGAGTACTACTCTCATCAGCCAATGCCTGGTTTCGCCAATAGCAGCAAGAGCAGGTGACGCTGGTGTTAGTATTCACCAGCAGATCCATTTAGCTAATAAACAAATAAATAAAAGAAAAAGATGCTGTGGGATCCTCTCTATTCTTGATAACCAGCGCAAGTAAAGCTGACAGCTGCAGACTGCAACCCTCAGCTGTCAGCTTTATTTTGGATGCTTATCAAAAATAGAGGGGTCTCATACCTTTTTTTAGATTATTTAAATAAATAATTTTTAAAAAATAGCTTGGGGTCCCCTTCTTTTTTGATAAACAGCCAAAATAAAGCAGACAGCTGGGGGCTGGTATTCTCAGATTGGGACAGAGCCATGGATATTGGCACTCCCCAGTCTAAAAATAGCAGCCCACAGCCACCCCAGAAAAGGAACATCCATTAGATGTTGCTGTGTGTTTATTTCAAAACTTACTACGGGGTTAGTAATGGGGCATCTTATAGATGTCACCCGACAATACAAAGGTGACATCAACCCCATCGTTATTACCCAACTTGCCACCCTGAACGGGGAAATGGGAAGAGTGAGGCTAAGCATCTTACGGATGAGCCATTTCTGGGGAGTCTGAGGGCTCATCCGTAATATCTCTGGCCCCTTCCCGGGCTATTAATATCAACCCACACATGTCTGTTTAGCCTTTGCTGGTTTGAATTTTTAGGGGGCCCCAAGTCATTCTTTTTCTGGGATCTCCCCCATGAAATCACCAGGAAAGTCTAAGCAAATGGCTGTGAGCTGTTATTAATAACCTGGGAACCTTTTGGGATATTGCCCTTTTTACCCAATTATTAACATCAGCCCCCAGCCGTGGGCTTTCCTTCTTCTGGTTATGAAAATCACGTGGGAGCCCACTCCATTTTTTTAAATGTAATTCTTTATTTTACACAGGAGGGACACAACTGCTGCTGAAAACATCTCCCATCATTGTCGCATGGTTGTGCTGATCACATGAAGACCAAGCGACAATGATGAGAGCTGCCTTCAGCAGGCGGCCGGCGCCTGGGAACAGCAGACTATACTGGTTCTTCCCATGCGCCGGTATGTGTCACACTGATGACAAACGGATGTCATCCGTGTGTCATCAGTGTGCACGTGTGTGGCACGCCTTTTGTCTATGCTGCTGATAAAAGCTGACATGTCTGCAGACTGACACATGGTCCGTATGAAAAATCTGACGTGTGCTGACCACCATTGAATACAATGGGTGTGTATGTTCGTATTTGCAACCCTTAAAAAATAGACTGCATATGGACACAAAAAACGGACGTGTGAAGCGGCCTATGTCTATGAGACCCTCGTTCTGGCTCTTATAGACTTGCGTAATGACCTCTGCCTCTCCCAGCAAACATTGGAGAGATCCGGCAGCCTGCTCCCCCATTATCAGTATATAGGACAGCGCGGCCTGCTCCCCCATTATCAGTATATAGGACAGCGCGGCCTGCTCCCCCATTATTACTAATATAGGACAACGCAGCCTGGTCCCCCATTATCAGTATATAGGACAGTGCAGCCTGCTCCCCCATTATTACTAATATAGGACAGCGCGGCCTGCTCTCCCATTATTACTATATAGGACAGCGTGGCCTGCTCCCCCATTATCAGTATATAGGACAGCTCGGCCTGCTCCCCCATTATTACTATATAGGACAGCGCAGCCTGGTCCCCCATTATCAGTATATAGGACAGCGCAGATCCCCAGCCCCGCTCGCAAGGAACATGACCCCCTTCCCCACAGAGACCCCCATCATGCAGTCCCCCTTCTGCTGGCAGCCCCCCACGCAAGCAACATGACCCCCTTCCACAGGCAACCCCCACAGCACGCAGTCCCACGCAAGCAACGTCACCCCCTTCCCCAAGAGGCAGCCCCCCCAGCACGCCATACATAGCACGGACTCACAGGATTAAATGTCAGACCTTCACTCAGCCTCTAGTAGAGACTGAGCCACACAAGTAACATTTCTTCACCTTGTCCTAATGATACAGCTGGACTTCCGCACCAGCCTCGGAGTGGGGATCTGTGGAAACCCATCTCTCTGACTGCTCGTAAACCATGGCCTGGGCACGCTCTATTAACTCTCTCAGCACTATGTGTGCTGGAGCCTGCTTTTCCATCCTTTCATCACGAGGTTACCAACCTCGATGATACATGTACTATCTCCCCTCAAGGACCTGTCCGGCACCCATATTAAAATATACATGGCTGTAATTTTTCCTCTGTAAAGGGGTCACTGAATGTCAGTTGTGGAGAAATGAGATAATGAGCATAAGGTCACAAAAGGAGCAATAAATTGAACATGGTCACAGAAATCAGTGACTCCTTTGTACCCGTTTGCCCCTTTGGTGCAAATATTATGTGAATATTCTTGTTTCAGTGCTGTTTATGTATTTCTGATGTTCTCTACTTCCCTACATTTCCTTCTTTGTTATCTTCATCACAACCTCTGCATTCCCCTGTGTACTGCTATCTGCCATCCCCACAACTCTAACTTCTCCTGCAGTATTGGGGTTCTCCCTACCTTAGGCAGATTCCCCCAACACGTTCCCCCCCCTCCCCTCCCTTTTTTCGGTTGCAATTAATGATATAAATATCAAGGTTGTCCCGCAACTTGGTCCAAGTTCTTGACTTTGTCCCGCTGTGTACTTGAGTATGAGATCCCTGGATACAACATGGCTGCATATACTGTACATAATAATAACTGATGTTAGAAGAGTCCAAAAACATAAGAGCAATGAGGTCAGAAACCGTCCAGTCGTTTTTTTCTGAAGTTTTCACATTCTTATGTAAAGATTCTCAAATAGATAGAAGTGAAGTTCATTGTTTTTTTTTTATCTACTAAGTCTCAATAACTGTGCACTGATTGCTACAACTTCAGTCACTGCATTTATTTAGGTGACACGCTATACAGCTGATATTTTCAAACTATCTCTATTTCTAATGAAAACATAATTTTTGTTATAGATATGAAATAAAGACAGCCTGGTCTGACACAGAGCCAATCCCGTAAGTAATAAGAGTAATCATGGCTGCATTTACTCTAATGTATAATTGGACTTTTGAATGATGATATCATATTATGACTAGTGATGGACAAGCCCGAACACTAAAGTTCAGAGTCCATACCGAACACTTACTATTTGGGCACGGACCCCAAACATGGACTTCTCCAGAAAGTCCGTGTTACTGTTCTGGTTCAGAACCCGGAACATCAGGTGTTTCCCATGTTGTTGTCTGCATGACAGCGTGAGAAACAATGGTCGCTCTGATCAGCGGTAAGATTCTTACTGCTGGTCAGAGCACCAGTGGCTGTGACTTGAGGTAAAACGTTTACCTCCGGTCACAGGGGTGATGAGAGTACTACTAATAACACTAGTAACAGTGAGAGCAGGGGCCACTAATGGGAATACTCATCATCTGGCGCTTGCGCTATTAATAAATGTAAAAAAAACTTTCTATTTTTTTATAGCCAGAAGGGCAAAACTGACAGCTACAGGATGCAACCCTCAGCTGTCACCTATATCATGGCTGGTTATCAAAAATAGAGGGATCCCTATGCCATATTTTTTTAAATTATTGTAATAAATAATCTAAAAAAATGAACTGGGGGCCCTCTAATTTGTGACAACCAGCCAAGATAAAGCAGACAGCAGGGAGTTGGTATTCTTAAGCTGGTAAAGGGGCATGGATATTGGTCCCCCAGCCTAAAAATAGCATCCTGCAGCCACATGAGTAAAGGCTTCTCTATTAGAATTTTCTCACTGTGAACTGCAGTGAACTCACTGGCCTCAGTGCTGCACCATGAGACATTTTCTTGGTGCTGGCTGCTATTTTTGGGCTGATGGGGCCAATATCCATGGCCCTTTACCAGCCTGAGAATACCAGCCCCCAGCTGTCTGGTTTAGCTTGGCTGGTTTTCAAAAATGAAGGGAATCCCATTCTATTTTTTAAATTTTTTTTTAAATAATTAAAAAAAATGTTGTTGGGACCCCTCTATTCTTGATAACCAGCCAGTCTAAAGCTGACAGGTGAAGATTGCAGCTCACAGCTGTCAGTTTTGCCATGCTGGTTATCAAAAATAGAAAGACCTCGTTTAAAAAAAAATTGTATTTATTTCTAGTGCAGTCACTCCCATCAGTGATGCCTGATATCGCTGTTATTAGCGGCAGCAGGCGTAGGTTGATAGGAGTAGTACTCTCTAATCCCTCTGTGACCGGAGGTAAATTTTTTACCTCCAGTCACAGCTGCTGGTGGGAACCGCAGCTCTCTGACCAATCAGAGGCAGTGTTTGCTGCGCTGGCATGCAGATAACAGCATGGCAAACAATGGATGTTGGGGCCCTCCATGCATCTGAATGGGGTCTGGGTTTGGGTACTGTTCTGGTACCCAAACCAAACTTTTTTTTAACTGTTCGGACGAACCCAAACTTCCAGGGGTTCACCCATCAGTAATTGTGACATTAGCACAGGACATTACACAGGACAATATCACTGTAGAAATCCTCAAAGACTGATCAGAATGACAATGTGAACTGTCTGAGTCTCAATTTGTTTGTTTTGATTTTTTAAGACAAAATCGGAAATGGTGGATACCAAAAATTTTTAGAAGAAAGTGCCGGACCGCTGTCAAAAACATGTAAGTATTTAACCCTTCCAACAAATGGATGCACCCTTATGTCCTAATTACTGTTTTCTAGATGCAAAATTATACAATGATTTGTCCTGGTAGTTACACAGGCAGATCAGTCCCCTTGCAAGAGCATGTTAAATGTATTCAATGAGCTAATAGTTAGTACTGACACCTATCTTTATCAGGTGGTGAAGTGTATGAGACAGGTCATATATTATGTTTATTGTCTGTGTCCCCATGGGGCTATGATTTGTTCCTGATTACTATTTTATATAATATTATTTGTGATAATTTCTTGTATTTCTCCAACAGTGATAAAGAAAAAGTCAGCCCCCAACCAAAGTAAGTAAAAGCTTCCCCCATTGTTGCATGTGACACCTTGTTACACTTAGGACTCGCTCACACTGACATATAAAACAGAGGAGTGAATGCGAGAAAACATTGCATTGCAGTAATTGCTGATCTGCGGGATTTTCCTCAGCTATAATGGGGCTCAGGAAAAAATTGCAGCATGCGGCGAGTGGCCATATACAGGTGCTTCTCACAAAATTAGAATATCATCAAAAAGTTAATTTATTTCAGTTCTTCAATACAAAAAGTGAAACTCATATATTATATAGCGTCATTACACACAGAGTTATCTATTTCAAGTGTTTATTTCTGTTAATGTTGATGATTTTGGCTTACAGCCAATGAAAACCCAAAAGTCATTATCTCAGTAAATTAGAATGGAAGACAATGGGTGCTAGAGAAAAAATTGTACGGCACACGGGCCATGTGTATGCTGTCCAATTTTCAAGCAAACATCTCAGACGAACCACGAAATTTCATCAGCTAAGTACAGTAAATTCACAGCAAGAACTCTTAGAATAGATAGATAGTTAGAATAGATTGCTATCCTGTAGATAAATAATTTCAAAAGGCCCCTTACAATTAATAAACTTGCAACCTTTAGTGCCTTTCATGTGGCACTAAAGGGTGCTTAGCCTTGTTTAACCTAATAGATAATTAATAAAATCACGTGAAATCTCTCCTATTTGTGGACAACCAGCAAAGTTAAAGCAGACAGCAGAAGGCTGATATTATCAAACTGGTACAGTCCATGTTTTTTAGGCCCTTTTCAGCCTAAAAATACCAACCTGCAGCCACCCCAGAAGTGGCACATGACATTAAATACACCAAACCTGGGACTCGAGGTGATAGTAATTTGGGTTGATGTCAGCTGTAACTTGTCAAAAATCACCGGCAGCAAGCCCTGGGGTTAGTAATGGAGAGGTGTCTATCTGACACCCCCATTACTAACCTAGTAATCCAAAAATAAAAACACACACAAAAAAAAGACTTTATTTGACAAAACACTCCTTGACACGTTCCCTGGTTCTCCAATAAGTTAAATCAAAATAAATGTAAGAAAAGCAATGACTGTTCGCCTTAGTCCAGGGAATTCGCCGTAGTCCACAAATGGATATCTGAAAAACATAAAAAGCGAGAAATAAAGACAAGACCTTGTCCCTCGTTCACCAGTTTATTAGAAAACAAGAAGTTCCCACGCAGGTCTCTATCTTATGCCCTGACTCCTGACTGTGGATACAGATTGGCGTGATGCATTGTACTGATCTGTGCCCCTATTCACAATAAAAGGTGCAGTGTTCTTGGGCTTAGAAGCGCCAACTGCTGGAGCCATGCAGATCTGGGTACTTTCCTGAAAAATTCCGAATTAATCGGAAAAATCTCACCTGTTCATGAATGGTGTATTTATCTTCACTAGGGTGGGTTCACTCCATTTGATCTAGGTCTGTTTCTTGACATATTTTTTACCAAAATCTCCACAAAAAAATGCACCATGATTGTAATGTATGTACACACTCTAACCATCTCTTAAAATGGGTTATGTTTTTTAGTGAGGAAGAGAGGGGACAAGAGACCACCATGGTCGAAATATTTAAAACAGATGAAAGTGAAGAGATAATCAGACCGTAAGTAAAGAGATATTGAGATGTACACATATTTTGGATTGTATAGGATTGTATATGTGTAACTGTGACTGATAACTGACTTGTTACAACTGGGTACAGACTGAGGAAGGCTCAGGCTGAGTTATATAGTAGATTAGCTGAAGAGCCCTGCGCTGCCCGGGCATAGTAACTAACTATGGTTAGTTATAAAAAATTATAATGATTATATCTATATATAAAAAGCTGAGCGTATTGCACCACCCACTCCGCATAGCCACATTCACTATAATATCCCACATCATCTCATCAGCCAGACCTACCGGACTACTATCCCTAATATCCCACATCATCCCATCAGAGCTACCAGACTACTACCCCTAATATCCCACGTCATCCCATCAGTCAAAGCCATCTGACTACTACCACTAATATCCCACATCATCCTGTCAGCCAGAGCCACAGACTACTACCCCAAATATCCCACATCATCCCATCAGCCTGGGGTCAGAACCAGAGCGCTGAGTGGAACGGTCCTAACTTCCATACCGGGGATCCCTTTAAGAGGGGCCTGACGTCAGAACCAGAGCGCTGAGGGATTTGTACTAATTTCCATACAGGAGATCCCTTTAAGAGAGCCTGGGGTCAGTACCAGAGCATTTGAAGGCAATTGCCCTGACTTTCATACCGGGGATCCCTTTAACAGAGGCCTGGGGTCAGAACCAAAGCGCTGAATGGATTTGCCCTGACTTCCATACCAATGATATCTTTAATAGAAGCCTGGGGTGAGAATCAGAGCGCTGAGGGATTTGCCCTAACTTCCATTCCGAAGATTCCTTTAAGAGGGGCCTTGGGTCAGAACCAGAGCGCTGAGGGATTTGTACTAATTTCCATACAGGAGATCCCTTTAAGAGAGCCTGGGGTCAGTACCAGAGCATTTGAAGGCAATTGCCCTGACTTTCATACCGGGGATCCCTTTAACAGAGGCCTGGGGTCAGAACCAAAGCGCTGAATGGATTTGCCCTGACTTCCATACCAATGATCCCTTAAGAAAGGTCTGGGGTCAGAACCACAGCGCTGAGTGGAACGGTCCTAACTTCCATACCGGGGATCCCTTTAAGAGAGGCCTGGGGTCAAAACCAAAGCGCTGAATGGATTTGCCCTAACTTCCATACCAATGATCCCTTTAAGAGAAGCCTGAGGTCAGTATCAGAGCGATGAGGGATTTGCCCTAACTTCCATACTGGAGATCCCTTTAAGAGGGAAGATGTGCCTATGGGGTGGAGGATGTGTGATGGGGATATGGGCACGGGAGGGGGGATGCATTTCTGTCATGTGCTCTCTGCTCCTTTTTGGGGGGCAATGGCTGGGAGCTTATGTTACCGGGGATGCTAGATTTCTCCCACCCTGTCAGTGTCTGCTGAGGTGTTGTCAAGTGGGAAAACTTGCTCATAGCTACCAATCACAGCTCAGCTTCTTTTAACCAGCTCTGGTGAAATGAGAGTGATTGGTTGCAAGGAAAACTGTTGCTCACAGCAACCAATCACAGCTCAGCTACTTTGAACAGCTCTGGTGAAATGAAAGATGCTTCGTGATTGGTTGGTGATACACACACACACATTCATTTTTATATATAGAGATTTCACATGGCAGACATGGAGGCCTCCAGAAGGTCCCCGTCAGTCATAATAACTGATCGGCACCCCATAATTGCATCTCACTGAGGAAATGGTGTCAATGGCTGTCAGAAGTGAACGCACTGTAAACCTCACTTATAAAAGAATCATCTACAACAATGGCCATTTATTAGAGAGTTAATGCGTATAATTAGTGATGAGCGAGTATGCTCGCTGCTCAGGTTTTCCTGAGCATGCTCGGGTGATCTTCAAGTATTTGGATGTGCTCTGAGATTTAGTGTTTGTTGACGCAGCTGCATGATTTGCGCCTGCTAGACAGGCTGCATACATGTGGGGATTGCCTGTTTGTTAGGAATTCCACACATGTATTCTGGCTGGCTAGCCGCCGCAAATCATGCAGCTACGTCGACACAAACTAAGCCTCCGAGCACGCCAAAATCCTCGAAGATCACCCGAGCATGCTCGGGGAAACCCGAGCAACGAGTATACTCGCTCATCACTACATATCTGTCACTGTATGTGTAACAAGGTGGAGACTGGGGAGGATGTAAAACATGGCTGTCCATATTGTAAGGCTATCTGCGCACGTAGATTTTGTTCCTGCGGACTTTTCCGCGCGGATTTGTAAAAATCTGCAGGTAAAATCTCAGGTCAAAAGACCTGTGGTTTACCTGCGGATTAGCCTGCGGTTTAGCCCTGCGGTTTCACACCTCTACAATGGAGCAGGTGTGAATCTGCACAAAGAAATAACATGCTGCGGATTAGAACCCGCAGCAAATCCGCACGGAAAAATCTGTAGCATGTGCACAGCGTTTTCAGTTTACCATTGAAAACAATGGTACTGTACAACGCACCTAAATCTGCTGCGGACCCGCAGCTCCTGAAACGCTGCGGATCCGCAGCAGAATCCGCAACGTGTGCACATAGCCTAAGGGATCAGCTCTCAGGTAGACGCTGGCGCACACACAGGGTTCAAAGCAAACGTGCGGTTTATTAAATGTCCAGAAATCATCCAGCTTAACAAACAAACAAAAACTGCCTCATCTGTTTACAAAACGTTTATGATCACCAAAACGAAGCATAAACCGTCCATACATACAGGCTCGGACTGGCCCATGGGAAAACAGGGGAATCTCCCGGTGGCCCCCTCTGCAAATCTGGGCCCCCAAACCCACTCTATGGGCAGTACTTGGCATAAATCACTTGATTCACTCTGTAAAGATAAAGCAACATCTCATCATTCTTTAATCAAGCTACCCAGTTTATTATTATTTAGAGATATAGGTAAATTTGTCAACGAGGGTAGTGTAATTATTTGTATGCAGGTGAAAAATGGGCCTCCCAAGGTCAATGTTACTGGTGGGCCGTTGTCAGCGCAGTCCGACACTGCATACATAGCATGGGCTCACACGATTAAACGTCAGACCTTCATTTAGCCTCTAGTGGAGACTGAGCCACACAAGTAAGATCTCTTTACCTTGCACAGACTGTCCTAATGATTCAGCTGGACTTTCGCACCAGCCTTGGAGTGGTGATATGACACACATCTCTCTGACTGCTTCTAAACCTAACCCTGGGCAAGCTCTATTAACTCTCTCAGCACTATGTGTGCTGGAGCCTGCTTTTCCATCCTTTCATCACTGAGGTTACCAACCTCGATGCTACATGTCTCCCCTCAAGGACCTGTCCGGCACCCATATTAAAATATACATGGCTGTAATTTTTCCTCTGTGAAGGGGTCACTTAATGTCAGTTGTGGAGAAATGAGATAATGAGCATAAGGTCACAAAAGGAGCAATAAATGGAACATGGTCACAGAAATCAGTGACTCCATTGTACCCGTTTGCCCCTTTGGTGAATATCCTGTGAATATTCTTGTTTCAGTGCTGTTCATGTACTTCTGATGTTCTCTGTTTCCCTAAATTTCCTTCTTAGTGAGTGTCATCACACCCTCTGCATCCCCCTGTATTCTGCTATTTACCATCCCCACAACCCTAACTTCTCCTGCAGTATTGGGGTTCTCCCTACCTTAGGCAGATTCCCCCAACACATTTTTCCCCCTCCCTTCCCTTTTTTTTCCGTTGCAACTAATGATATAAATATCAAGGTTGTCCCGCAACTTTCTCCAAGTTCTTGACTTTGTCCCGCTGTGTACTTGAGTTTGACATCCCTGGATACAACATGGCTGCACATACTGTACATACTGTAATAATAACTGATGATAGAAGAGTCCAAAAACATAAGAGCAGTGAGGTCAGAAACCGTCCAGTCGTTTGTTCTGAAGTTTTCACATTCTTATGTAAAGATTTTCACATAGGTAGAAGTGAAGTTTTTTGGAGACCAGTGTTGATGATTATTAGTGATGAGCGATTATACTCATTGCTCGGGTCTCCCTGAGCATGCTCGGGTGTCCTCCGAGTATTTTGGCGTGCTCGGAGATTTAGTTTTCATCGTCTCAGCTGCATGATTTGTGACTGCTAGACAGCTTGAAAACATGTGTGGAATGCCTGTTTGTTAGGGAATTCCCACATGTATTCAGCCTGTCTACAAGTCGCAAATCATGCCGATTAGATGACGAAAATTAAATCTCCGAGCACACCAAAACAATCGGAGGACACCCGAGCATGCTCGGGAAAACCCAAGCAACGAGTATACTCGCTCATCACTACTGATTATCTGTTTTTTCTTATCTGCTAACTCTCTGTAGCTGTGCACCTGATTGCTACAACTTCAGTCATTGCATTTATTTAGGAGACACACTATACAGATGATATTTTCTAACCATCTCCACTTCTAATGAAAGCATAATTTTTATTATAGATATGAAATAAAGACAGCGTGGGCTGACACAGAGTCAATCCCGTAAGTAATAAGAGCAATCAATGTATAATGAGACTTTTGAATGATGATATCATATTATGACTAGTGATGGACAAGCCCGAACACTAAAGTTCAGGGTTCATACCGAACATCTACTGTTTGGGCACAGACCCTGAACATGGATTTCTCCAGGAAGTTCGTGTTACTGTTCGGGTTCAGCACCCGGAACATCAGGTGTTTCCCACGTTGTCTGCATGACAGCGCGAGAAACATCAGTGGCGGTAAGATTCTTACTGCCGGTCAGAGCGTCAACAGCTGTGACCAGAGGTAAAAAGGTACAGCTAGGTACTACTCCCATCAGCCTATGCCTGCTGGAGCTAATAACAGTGAGAGCAGGCGCTGCTAATGGGAATACTCCTCATCTGGCGCTTGCACTATAAATAAATGTAAAAAAAAGGCTTTCTATTTTTGATATCCATAATGGCAAAACTGACAGCTGCAGCCTGCAACCCTCAGCTGTCAGCTTTATCATGGCTGGTTATCATGAATAGAGGGGTCGTCCCAAAGGCATATTTTTAACTAACAGTATTAGACACTGACGTATATAAATCTAAATGTTCTGCATGGGTTTACTGTATGTAACCCATGTCTCCAATTATGTTCTGAAATGATTTTACAGAAGCCGACAAATGAATTATCTGTTATTCTGCTATCTATCTCTCTATAAAATATAAAGATATATATACATGTGTGTCACTGACATATATATATACTGTATATATACACCTATACTTTGTGTATATTTCTATTCTATCTATTCTATTGTAACCTGTCAGTGTGCTTTTCAAAGGACAATGGTGCATATTTCTCGCAAGTCACACTGATGGTCCGTGTGGTGTGCGAGTTTTTCTCGCACCCATAGACTTGCATTGGCAGTCTTGGCCGATATACGGTGCAAAACGCAACATGCTGCGATTTCACTCACACGTATATTACGGTGATGGGAGCTGCCCAATAGATTAACAGTGGTCCGAGTGCTATGCGATTTTTTTCTCGCATAGCACTCGTCCATATTCCTCTCTAGTGTGACTCCAGCCTTATGCCCTGACTCCTGACTGCGGATACAGACCGCCGTGATACGTTGTGCTGATCTGTGCCACTATTCATAATAAAAGGTGCACTGTTCTTGGGCTTAGAAGAGCCAACTGCTGGAGCGGTGCAAATCTGGGTACTGTCCTGAAAAATTCTGAATTCATCAGAAAAATCTCACCTGTTCATGAATGGTGTATTTATCTTCACTAGGGTGAGTTCACTCCATTTGATCTAGGTTGGTTTTTGACATATTTTTCAAAAATCAACACAAGAAAATGCACTATGATTGCAATGTGTGTACACACTCTAACCATCTCTTAAAATGGGTTATGTTATTTAGTGAGGAAGAGAGGGGACAAGAGACCACCATGGTCGAAATATTTAAAACAGATGAAAGTGAAGAGATCATCAGACCGTAAGTAAAGAGATATTGAGATGTACACATATTTTGGATTGTATAGAGTATATAGTGATCATCAGTGACATTAGATGCTCCGTATATAGTGTCAGTGAACAGGTAATACAAGGATCATTGGCGCTATTATACACAGGAGCACTGTATATAATGTAAAGTGACATCTCTAGGTGAAGTCCTTTATCTTTGCTTTTCTTCTTCATCCACCGCAGACCGCCATCACTTCTTCCAGCTATGACTCGTCTCTGTAGAAAATAAAACCGTTATATATAGCTGATCTCTTCTAGCACACATTCTCCACTTTTTCTCCATCTTCTACACTACGCCAGATGAAGAAAAAAAGCGACATAGTGCACTGTAACAGGACCCCCCTTTCGCTCCCCTCCATGTAATACAGTCTCCTAAAATGTAAATTATATTACAGCAGTAACCTGTCTGGTCCCCCATGCCCTCCAACCCAGCAGCATTCTCTTATTTATGAGTAAATTCCCTGCCTGTCCCTCTATAATGTTTATCTGTAAAAATTAGGTTTAAAAAAAGCATTTATAATGTCCCAGCTTCCTATGCTAATGAGGGCTTTGAGTAGTCGATGGGACGCAAGTTGTTTGTTACTAGTTAGCTCTCTTTCTACAGCTAGGGGCTCTTTGTCCCTTGGCCTGGCCCCAGCATCATGCTGCATGCACAATGACAGACAGGGGAGGAAAAAAAAAGATTACCTTTCCCCTACCTGTGCCGTGCGGCATCCTCATCTTGCCGATTCGGTGCGCACATGTTAAAATGGCCGCTGACCTAGCAGAGGCCAGTGGCTGACATGAGTGCACCCGTTGCAGGTGTCACTTGACAGTGACGTCATCTCCCGCCGACGGACGCACACAGTGCCATACATGTCAGCCTCTGGCCTCGGCTACGACAACGGCCAATTGCGACAAGGCAATACATATCAACTGAATGTGCAGTTGAGGACACATATTCAGTTGAAAACAGCAGGCCCCCTCTACGTCCTGCTTGGGGGCCCGCCAAGGCCCCGGGGCCTACCAGAGAATGCTCCAGTGTCCCGGTGGGCCAATCCAACCCTGAATGTATGTATACGGTTTACTCACTGTTGGTGTGTATTTAAAGCGGTTTTCTCCTCTTCTTAAATGGGTAAAAATGAGCAACGTTGTAATTTACCTCTTATTAAAAAGCCTCTCAATAACAGGTAGTTTTTATTTTCTAGTGTACTGCTTGATGCCTAGGTTTTCAGCTGCCTCTGCAGTCTGTCAGAGATGGACGGGCTCCTAGGCAGCGCTTCCAGTCTCTTTTCTAGAGAGCATGCAGGAGCCGCATTGAAGCTGCCTGATCGCTGGGTTGGTTCAGTGACCCTGCGCTGCCTACTTATACACAATTGGCTGCAGAAACGTGTATACCCATAGGAGGGTTCACTTTTTATTTTTAGTTATTTGTTTATTTTTTGTCTCAGGCAGCAGGAAAGGTAGAGTCAGATGGAAGTAAAAGAAGTCAATGTATCACAAGTTCAAGTCTCATAAGGGGACTAAAAATAAGTTAAAGCACCACTCCAGAATTGGTTTTTTTTTCACTGCTGGAGTGGTGTTTAAATGCAATCCCCCAGCCACATACTAACCCTCCGGCGTCTTCACTGTTTTTCGGCGCCGCACCAGTCAATCGGCACCATCTTGTGAGTGCAGCTTCTGACTGGCCGGAAGTCAGAGGCGACGTCACAAGCTCTAAACACAAGTCTATGAGAGACAGAACGAGGCCTGAATGAGTCTCTCATAGACTTACATTGATTAGTGACCTCCGCTCAGCTCCATGAAATACTGGAGCAGCCGGCAGGTCACAAACTGCAGAGACAGAGCGGCGGCGAAAACAAATTTGTCATGGTTAGGACATGGTTAATGTCCTGTTCTCACAGGTTTAACTTTTGCCGGCCTCTCTTTGGATCTGGGAGGGGTATTTATACTCACTCCAGACTAGCATTTTCTGTCAGCTATACTGTTAGTCTGACCGACCACCCTGGTGTGCGTGTATTCTGCATTGCTTGTTTGATTCCCGTGTATGACCTGGTCTGCTCCCTCACTCTGTGCTCCGTCTCTCGTTTTGGTACTATTATCTTCTCTGGTTCTGACCTCCTGGCTTGGGTATTGTTACTCCGTTACAGTTTGTCCCTATTGTACCGTCTTTTGCCCGTTCTGGTTTTCTGATCTATTGCTACGTCCTGACTATTCGCTCTGTCTAACCCTTTGGTACTGTCCTGCTATCTCGTGCTCTGACCCGGCTTGATCTGGTTTCTGTCTATGCCCCTTGGTAACATTGTCCTGTAGTTACCTTTCTAGGAGTTTCCCTGCAGCTCCTAGCTCTGTGGAGCTTAGGCCATGCCCCCAGCAGTCACGTGCTTCAGGTCCTGGAGCATGCATTGTCACCACTGCTGCCCGCTCCGCAGGTATCTTTGAGCACTGTTTTTGTACTCAGGACACGCGTACTGGCTCAGTGAGCAAGTGCAGTGCGGTGTTCCTGACAAAATTAAAACGCCGGAAGGTAAATATCAGACAGGGGACTTGGATTTTAAGCACCACTCCAGCGGTGAAATTAGAAAAAAAAAGCTAGATTTATTGCTTTAAAAAAATGTTTAAATAAAAAGTACGTTTAAATTGCTCAATTTTTCCAGTTAAAAATAAATTTAAAGTATAAACCTATTTGCTATCTTGTGTCAGTAAAAGCTAAATATAGTAAAATATAACATCTCATATCTTAAAGGAAGTTTCCTAACCTTGACAGTTCAATAGAGAATTAGACAGGGGATAACTTACCGACCGCTGGGACTCACTCACAGATTGCGAGAACGGGACTCTGTAGGGCCCAGTGTGATTGGAGTGGTGGTCGAACATGTGTAATGGCTGCTCCACTCATTCTTATGAAGTGTACCTGAGCATCCAAGTGCAGCCGCACAGTAATCTTCAGCACTGCGCGCCGTAATCTACAGGGCAGAACTCCATAATCTAAAGGGCAGCGCCCTGTAACCTCCAGTGCAGCGCCCCGTAATCTACAGGGAAGCACTCCGTAACTTGCAGTTCAGTGCCCTGCAATCTACAGGGCAGCACTCCGTAACCTCCAGCACAGCGCCCGGTAACCTCCAGCGCAGCGCCCCGTAATCTACAGGGCAGCACTCCGTAACCTCCAGCGCAGTGCCCCATGATCTACAGGGCAGCACTCCATTATTTACAGGGCAGTTCACCATAACCTTCAACACAGTGCTCCTTCATCTACAACACAGCATCATCTCCAGCGCAGCGTACCATAATGTACGTACCATAATGTACAAGACAGTGGTCCGTAATCTACAGCGCGGCATCCTCTCCAGCACAGCGCACCGTAAAATACATCACTGCGCTTGTGAATAGGGAAGAGTGAACCCAACAGTAAAGTTGGGGATCCATAACGAACACCTCATGTTCGTGCACAGACCCCAAACTAGGACTTCTACATAAAATCTGTCCTACTGTTCGGGTTCGGCAGGCAGAACAAAGTTTGTTGTAGGCCGATGAACACTGGTCACCTTTTGACGTCAACGCTCAGGACTGAAGCTAGTAGAAAATAGATGCGCCTTTTCTGGGGTGGCTGCACACTACTATTTTCAGGCAGGGGAGGGCCAATATCCATGGCCCCTTTTCAGTGTAAGAATACCAGCCGGCAGCTGTCTGCTTTAGCTTGGCTGGTTGTCAAGAATGAAGGGATACCGCTCCATTTTTTTCTTTTATTTATTGCACAGGCGCCAGCTGGTGAATACTCTCATCAGCTTTGCCTACTTTTGCAGATATCAGGCTAGGCGTGCGATGATGAGATTAGTAATCTCTTCAGTAGACACCTCTGACCGGAGGTAACCTTCTTACCACCAGTCAAAGGTGTTGGCTCACACGCTGTCATCTGTGTGACAGAGTGGGAACTGCTTCGCTCTGACCAGCGGTAACGAACTTACCGCCAATCAGAGCCGATGTTTCTCAAACTGTCTCACAGTTGACATTGTGGGAAACACCGGATGTTCGGGCCCCCCCAGCACTCCATAACCCACAGGGCAGGGCACCGTAACCTCCAGCGCAGCACTCCATAACCTACAGGGCAGGGCACCGTAACCTGTAAGGCTATGGGCACACGTAGGTTTTTTGGTGTGCGGATTTTGGCGAGAAAACCGCAGGTAAATCTGTACCACGTGCCACGCTAGAGAGGCAACGGGAGATTAGGGAGGTTAATAAGTGGCTCAGGAATTGGTGTAGGAAGGAGGGGTTTGGGTTCCTGCAGAACTGGGCCGACTTCTCAGCTGGCTACAGGCTCTACGCTAGGGACAGGCTGCACCTCAATGGGGAGGGTGCAGCTGTGCTGGGGGAGAAAATGGCTAGAAGGTTGGAGGAGTGTTTAAACTAGGGACGGGGGGGAGGGTATTCCTTTTATAGGAGGGGAAGACAGTGCAGATAGAGACCTGGGTACAAATAATGAGATTGGGGGTGTGGGTGGCATGGGGGGTGGGGTTAGAACAGTTAATAATTTAAGAAAGAATAGAGGTACAGAGAGATACATGAAGTGCATGTATACTAATGCCAGAAGCCTCGCCAACAAGATGGAGGAATTGGAGTTAATGTTGTTGGAGCATAATTATGACATGGTGGGGATATCTGAGACATGGCTGGACGAGAGCCATGACTGGGCGGTTAATTTACAGGGCTATAGTCTGTCCAGAAATGACCGTACTAATAAACGAGGGGGAGGCGTGTGTTTATATGTAAAATCATCCTTAAAACCCATCCTTCGTGATAATATATATGAATCTAAAGAAAATGTAGAGTCCCTGTGGGTAGAGATAAGGGGAGGGGGGAAAAATAATAAATTACTGATAGGGGTTTGTTATAAGTCTCCAAAAATAATGGAAGCAATAGAGAATATCCTCATAAAGCAAATAGATGAAGCAGCGACTCAAGGAGAAGTCATTATTATGGGGGACTTCAACTACCCTGAAATACATTGGGGAACCGAAACCTGCAGTTCCAGCAAAGGTAATAGGTTTTTGACAACTATGAGAGACAATTACCTTTCACAACTGGTTCAGGACCCAACAAGAGGGGGGCACTGCTAGACCTAATATTAACCAACAGGCCAGACCGCATATCAAATGTAAGGGTTGAGGGTCACTTGGGTAATAGTGATCACAAATTAATAAGTTTTCATGTATCCTTTAATAAGATGTGTAGTAGAGGGGTTACAAGGACACTAAACTTCAGGAAAGCAAATTTCCAACGGATGAGAGATGATCTTGGTGCAATTAACTGGGACGATATCCTGAGACATAAAAATACACAAAGAAAATGGGAGACGTTTATTAGCATCCTGAATAGGACCTGTGCACAATATATACCATATGGGAAAAAACACGCGAGAAATAGGATGAAACTACTATGGCTAAATAGAGCTGTAAGGGGTGCAATAAGAGATAAAAATAAAGCATTTAGAGAATTAAAGCAAGTAGGTAGTGATGAGGCATTAACTAAATATAGAAGATTAAATAAATTCTGTAAAAAAGCAAATCAAAACAGCAAAGATTGAGACAGAGAGACTCATTGCCAGAGAAAGTAAAAATAATCCCAAAATATTCTTTAACTACATAAATAGTAAGAAGCTAAAAAATGATAATGTTGGGCCCCTTAAAAATAGTCTGGGTGAAATGGTGGAGGAGGATGAGGAAAAAGCCAATATGCTAAATGACTTTTTTGCAACAGTGTTTACACAAGAAAATCCCATGACGGATAACATGATCAGGGATAAAAATTGTCCATTAAATGTCACCTGCTTAACCCAGCAGGAAGTATGACGACGTCTAAAAATCACTAAAATTGACAAATCCCCGGGCCCGGATGGGATACACCCCCGAGCAGGCCCGGATTGGCAATATAACCAACCGGGCATTTTCCCGCTGGGCCACTGTCACGTGGGCCGCGGGCGGCAGCGCCCGATCTGCTGCGGCCACTGTTGCTCCTGCCGCCGGCCCTCTGCGGGCACGGCGGTGATAGTTTCAAGTTCCTCCCGCACTGCAGGGAGATAAGCCGCCACGCACCCCATCCTCGCCTTAGCATGAGACCCCCTCCCCCCCGCAGCCACTCACAGCGTCGCACTCGCTTGCCTGCTCGCTCTGTTCGCAGGACCTGTGATGAGGTTACAGGAGGGGAGGAGTCAGGGGGTCACATGATCAGGAGCCTTTGTCCAGACCCCCGATCATGTCACCCCTGACTCCGCCCCTCCTGTGACCTCATCACAGGTCCTGTGCGCTCAGCCTTGCCTCTACCGTCTGCAAGACTCTGCTTTGCTGTTGTCATGGTGCTGGTTGAGGTAAGTATGTGTGGGGTCAGGATTTACAGTGTGGATGTAGCGGAGCCGTGTGTGTATGAGGTGTACGGAGCGGAGCCGTGTGTACGAGGTGTACGGAGCGGAGCCGTGTGTACGAGGTGTACGGAGCGGAGCCGTGTGTGTACGAGGTGTATGGAGAGGAGCCGCGCGTGTACGAGGTGTACGGAGAGGAGCCGCGCGTGTACGAGGTGTACGGAGAGGAGCCGCGCGCGTGTACGAGGTGTACGGAGAGGAGCCGCGCGTGTACGAGGTGTACGGAGAGGAGCCGCGCGTGTACGCGGTGTACGGAGAGGAGCCGCGCGTGTACGAGGTGTACGGAGAGGAGCCGCGCGTGTACGAGGTGTACGGAGAGGAGCCGCGCGTGTACGAGGTGTACGGAGAGGAGCCGCGCGTGTACGAGGTGTACGGAGAGGAGCCGCGCGTGTACGAGGTGTACGGAGAGGAGCCGCGCGTGTACGAGGTGTACGGAGAGGAGCCGTGTGTACGAGGTGTACGGAGAGGAGCCGCGCGTGTACGAGGTGTACGGAGAGGAGCCGTGTGTACGAGGTGTACGGAGAGGAGCCGCGCGTGTACGAGGTGTACGGAGAGGAGCCGTGTGTGTATGGAGTGGAGCCATATGTGTACGGGATGTACGGAGCGGAGCCAAGTGTGTACGAGGCATACAAAGCGTGCTTTTCCCACGGACACAGGAGTACACGGCGGAGACCCGAGGAGCATTTTAAAACACACACATGATGTTCCACCTGAAGTGATGTGCTGGAAGCTGACCGGAAATTAGATAATTTCTTGAGGAGATTGTGACGGAACCAGGAATGCTTCAGATCCATCACCGTGTCCTCCTCCGACAGCGCAGTCAGCAGGATCGCCTTGGAATCGGGGATGCCGGCCATGTGAGCGGATCATGATAGGTCCTGCACCGGGAGGCTCAGGTGGGCACTACAATGGGAGCCGGGCTGCTATAGTATCTTTGTAGAATCTTTCTTTATTTCTTTCTCTCTTTTTCTTTCTCTCTCTGTTCTTTCTTTCTCTCTCTGTTCTTTCTTCCCCTCTTTCTTTCTTTTTCTTTCCTCTCTTTCTCTCTGTTCTTTCTTTTCTTCTTTCTTTCTCTCTCTGTTCTTTCTCTGTCTCTCTCTGTTCTTTCTTTCCCCTCTTTCTTTCTCTCTCTGTTCTTTCTCTGTCTCTCACTGTTCTTTCTTTGTCTCTCACTGTTCTTTCTTTCTTTCCCCTTTCTTGCTCTCTCTGTTTTCTTTTTTCTCTCTCTCTCTGTTTTCTCTCTTCCTTAGTGCCAGTCAGTGTGCCCATAATGCCAGCCACTGTGCCCTCAGTACCAGTCAGTGTGATCAGCAGTGCTAAATGGATGCGATTAGGTGTGGACATGGGTGTGACTAGTTGTGAAATGGGTGTGGCTAGGCGTGGCCAAAATTTGCAGGGGCGCGCTGCGCGCGCCGCAGTCTTTGTCCATCTTTCCCTTCTTCAAAAGTTGGGAGGTATGATGGGGCGGCTATGACCAGGGGGTCTGGTTGCCCAATAGAGAGCAGTTCTGCCAGGAATTCTGTAATCATGCATACAAAAGGGGACAGAGCTTTGGGAGGAGTACTGTACCTAAAAGCAATAAATAGGACTGAGCTGAAATACTGGGCACAGCTCTGACTACATGTTATATAGTCGTGTTAATCTCCTCTCACTTCTTGTAAACTACAAGTGTACAAAGATATTATATAGTCACCATGTGACTAGTGGGCCTGTGTAACTTCAAATGCCAGGGCTGAATTTTAGTCCCAGTCCGGCCCTGCCCCCGAGTACTGCAGGAATTAAGCACAGTCATAGATAGACCATTATTTTTAATCTTTAAAGATTCCATAATAACAGGGTCTGTACCACAGGACTGGCGTATAGCAAATGTGGTGCCAATATTCAAAAAGGGGACAAAAACTGAACTTGGAAATTATAGGCCAGTAAGTTTAACCTCAACTGTGGGTAAAATCCTGGAGGGTTTTCTAAGAGATACTATACTGGAGTATCTGAAGAAGAATAACCTCATGACCCAATATCAACATAGGTTTACAAGGTACCGTTCCTGTCAGACTAATCTGATAAGCTTTTATGAAGCGGTAAGTTCCGGACTGGACCAAGGGAATGCAGTGGACGTGGTGTACATGGACTTTTCAAAAGCTTTTGATACGGTACCACACAAAAGGTTGATACATAAAATGAGAACAATGGGGATAGGGGAAAATATGTGTAGGTGGGTTAAGAGCTGGCTCATTGATAGGAAACAAAGGGTGGTTATTAATGGAGCACCCTCGGACTGGGTCACGGTTAGCAGTGGGGTACCACAGGGGTCAGTATTGGGTCCGCTTCTTTTTAACATATTTATTAATGACCTTGTAAGGGGCATAGAGAGTAGAATTTCAATATTTGCAGATGACACTAAACTCTGCAGGGTAATCAATGCAGAGGAGGACAATTTTATATTATAGGAGGATTTATGTAAACTAGAAGCTTGGGCTGATAAATGGCAAATGAGCTTTAATGGGGATAAATGTAAGGTCATGCACTTGGGTAGAACGAACAAGATGTATAATTATGTGCTTAATTGTAAAACACTGGGCAAAACTGTCACTGAAAATAAAATAATGGGATGCATTAAAAGAGGCATAGATGCTCATGAGGAGAACATAATTTTACCTCTATATAAGTCACTAGTGCGACCACACTTAGAATACTGTGTACAGTTCTGGTCTCCGGTGTATAAGAAAGACATAGCTGAACTGGAGCGGGTGCAGAGAAGAGCGACCAAGGTTATTAGGGAACTGGGGGGTCTGCAATATCAAGACAGGTTATTATACTTGGCGTTATTTAGTTTGGAGAATCGAAGGCTTAGGGGTGATCTTATTACAATGTATAAATATATGCGGGGACAATACAAAGGCCTTACTAATCTTTTTACTCTTAGACCTGTGACGGGGACAAGGGGGCATCCTCTACGTCTGGAGGAAAGAAGGTTTAAGCATACTCACAGACGGGGATTCTTTACTGTAAGAGCAGTGAGACTATGGAACTCTCTGCCATATGATGTTGTAATGAGTGATTCCCTACTAAAATTTAAGAAGGGACTGGATGCCTTTCTTGAAAAGTATAATATTACAGGGTATATACACTAGTTTCCTTAATATTGCGTTGATCCAGGGAGCTAGTCTGATTGCCGCATGTGGAGTCGGGAAGGAATTTTTTTCCCCAATGTGAAGCTTACTGTTTGCCACATGGGTATTTTTGCCTTCCTCTGGATCAACATGTTAGGGCAAGTTAGGATAGGATATGGGTTGAACTAGATGGACTTAAAGTCTCCCTTCAACCTTAATTACTATGTTACTATGTAAATCTGCAGGACAAAAGTCCTGCGGTTTATCTGTGGTCTTGCCCTGCGGATTTACACCTCATAATGGATGAGGTGTAAAACTGCAGCGTTTCTGCACCAAACAATTGACATGCTGCGGATTGTAAACCGCGGAAAAATCAGCAGCATGTGCACTGCGTTTTTTAATTTCCATAGGAAATAAAGGTACTGTACAACGCAGCAGAATCCGCACCATGTGCACATACCCTAACGATCTGTAACCTCCAGCGCAGCACTCTGTAACCTGCAGGCTGCAGGGCTCCATAACCTCCAGAGCTCTCAGTCAGCATGAATGGAGCAGTGCGCATGATCGACCACCTCCATTCACACAGGGAGGTATTTAAGAATAGGGATCAGGCGGTTATAAGTAAAAGTTAAAAAAAAAAAAAAAAGACTTTAGTTAAAAGGGGACAAAAGAAAATAAAACCGATAAATGGTCAAGAAATAGTGTCCAGCTGTACCGGAGCCTGAGCGTGGCTGACGGTCTCCACTGACTGCAGAGCCGCGGCGCATCCCTCCCTCCTGACATACAGCACACAGCCTGCAGGGGGCGGAACTGTACTGCAGATGACACACGGGGAGCAGACGCCGCTCTCGCTCTGACGTTTTGCTTGTGTTTTCGAGCCTCGTTCTCAGCAGCCAATAGGGTCGCTTGTTGTGGGGCCTGTGTAGTGGCCGGTGTTGTCGCCTCAGCACTGCTCTGTTGTTGACGGTAGCGGCTCGGGCTGTGTTCGGGTAAGGAGGGACGGAAGGGGCCGAAGGAGCAGAGGAGGAGGATGGCTGCGCCCGGCGCAGAGAAAAACCCCAACAAGAAGAAAACCGAGAAGAAATTCGCTGCCAGGGAAGAAGCCAAACTGCTGGCGAGCTTTATGGGAGTGATGAATATCATGCGGAAACAGGTGAGCGGCTGCCGGCAGTGCCCGGTACCGCACCGTGTGGGCTCCGCTGTGCCGAGTCTCCCTGTGGGACTACAACTCCGAGCCCCACCCCACACACTGACATTGCAGGACTACAACTCCCAGCCCCACCCCACACACTGACATGGCAGGACTACAACTCCCAGCCCCACCCCACACACTGACATTGCAGGACTACAACTCCCACCCTCGCCTCACACTGCCCCGGTTTCACTACTACTCCTATCCTTACCTTAAGGCTTGGTAAGACTACAACTCCCATCATTGCCCTGCACTACACTGATCTGTCATAATGGCCCAGGTGACTATTTTTTTCTTGCCACTTGCTCTGCAGTCACAACAATGCATCAGTGTCCTAGGTTGGTTTGGCTGGAGCCCTGTGCTCTGGCATACCTGCCCCGCCTCCCAGCTCCCCATGCTCCAGCACCCCCTGCCCCGCCTCCCAGCTCCCCATGCTCCAGCACCCCCTGTCCCGCCTCCCAGCGCCCCATGCTCCAGCACCCCCTGTCCCGCCTCCCAGCGCCCCATGCTCCAGCGCCCCATGCTCCAGCACCCCCTGTCCCGCCTCCCAGCGCCCCATGCTCCAGCACCCCCTGACCCACCTCCCAGCGCCCCATGCTCCAGCACCCCCTGACCCACCTCCCAGCGCCCCATGCTCCAGGACCCCCTGTCCCGCCTCCCAGCGCCCCATGCTCCAGCACCCTCTGGCCCGCCTCCCAGCGCCCCATGCTCCAGCACCCTCTGCCCCGCCTCCCAGCGCCCCATGCTCCAGCACCCGAGCACCTTGTACAGTGTCTATGGAAGTGTCATGAACACTAGAGTGCGCCTTTTATTGTGTGGGAGGCACCAGCATAACTTGTTCCAGTTTGCCAATGTTTTTTTCTTATTGCTGTATTTATGTCATGTTTAAAGTGAACTTGTTATCTGTTTTGGCCGATATAAGATTCAGGCCACTGCCTTTCAGGGCTTATCTGCAGCATTCTATATTGCTGCAGATAAACCGCCGATCCGACCTGAAAGATTAGAAAAATAAATTCTATTATACTCACCCGGGGGGGGGGGGGGGGGGGCGCTCCTGCGCAGGTGTACTTCTCTGCCCTGTTCAGGGCAGCGCAGAGTACTGCAGTGCGCCGGGAAAGGTCAGAGAGGCCCAGTGCCTGCACACTGAAGTACTTTACTCTGCCCTCAACAGGGCAGAGAAGTATGCCTGTGCAGGAGCACGATGCCGGGGAGCGATGAAGCAAGCAGGAGGGCAGCATCGCAAGAAGATGGGAGGCGCCGGACCCGGACCTGTGACACCCATCGGACCGGACCACCCCCGGGTGAGTATAATAAAACTTATTTTTCTTATCTTTCAGGTCGGACTGGGGGCTTATCTACAGCATTATAGAATGCTGAAGATAAGCCATGAAAGGCGATGGCCGCAGCTTATAGTGGCCAAACCAGGTGAACCTTTAAAGCTGTAAATCCAGAGAATGTATGTGAACTAGACATCACAGGAAAAAGACAATGCATCGTATGCTTTTCTGTCACTAATTTCTTCCAAATTTTGCTCTAGGTTTGATGTACTCTGTTGTGAGATTGGGGTAATGACTGTTCCAGGAGCAGCAGGTTTTGTAAGATTGAACCATCATTGCATTTTTATAGTTAATACAAGGGCACATTAATGGGAACCTGTCAGGTGATACATGCTGCCCAAACCGTAGGCATATATCGGCCACTGGCTGTACAATCCCAGCCATGTATGTTTGTCTCCAAAACACTGCAGTGTGTCCGAGGAAAACATACTGTTAATACTAGCTGGGGACCGAGTCACACTCTACACTAGCCGTACAGGTGGGTCCCAGACGGCTTCTGTCAGCCGCTGACAGTGACAGACACGTCTATATATGCATGCGCGAAGAGGCTTGTCTGTCTCTGTTAGTGAGATGGCAGAAACAACTGTTAAAGTAACTTTTACTCTGAAACGCCGCAGTGATTCCATAAATACTCAATTTTGCCTCCTTTTTGCAAAGCTGTGTTAAACTGTGACCTGACAACTAGGACTAAGGCTCTCATCACTCTATAAATGGGTCTAGTCACTGTAGATGAGGAAGACTACAGCAATTCTCTAACCCAGATGGACCAAATTATTAGTTAGTGTGATCCTTCGCTTACCATTTACATCCATTATACAAAAAAATCTGTCAGTCAAATGGCAATTGCCCCCCCCCCCCCAAAGGTCTGCAAATGGAGTTTCTGGGTTGTCTTCTTTAATGAAAGTCATGTGGCAAAGTCCTTTTAGAGGTTCTATATTGACTTTTAGGATTCCTTCTTCCAATAGGTGGTTCAAGAGTTACTGTCTGAGAAATTACTTGCAGCTTTTATTATAAACACAGTGACGTTAATGTGAGCTGTCTTATTCACATGTACAGTTGTATCTTGTGTGTTTCTGTGCATGCCTTCAGATCCTTGCAGAATTTTTTGGCAAGTGTGAACAGTTTGTTATATAAATAAGATCTACTTCACTTGACCATGTGTGGACAAGATGCTATTAAAGGGGTTCTCCAGGAATGTAATAAAATGGTCCTTGTCATGTTGTTCACAAAGCAGCCTGCCCTAGTTACATGTCAGGATGCATTGCAGTGTGCAGAAAAGTGGCTACCTAAACCTGTGTCTCAACTCACAGAGGAGCTGTATCGTAAGCATACGTAACGGTGAGCTAAGGAGAAGGGCCATGACAGAGGAACAAAAAAAAAGTCTTCTCGGGTGACAGTGCATGGAGGACTGAGGCTGGAGAAAAACCTCCTTTGTAAACAGTCAGCCAAGGAGATTTATGATACAGCTCCTCTCAGTTGAGACACAGGTCTCGTGAGCGGAGTTTCTTTATACTGCTGCCTGTCCTGACATGTGATTAGGACAGGTTACCAATTGCATTGTGACTTGGTTATTTTATTACGTTCTTATAGAACCCAGTTAAAGGGGTTGACCTACCTTAGGCAACCAGTCTGCAATCACTCTTTTCTCTGGTACCAGCAGCGGGCACTTGACCCCGGGTATGTGATTTGCTAGACATGCACACATGCATGGCTTCGCTCAGTGCATGTGTATTGTGAGAGGACAGACACGTCTAGTCAAAATGTGGCCAGGAGTATGAAAATGTCATATTTGCGGCCAAAAACCACCCGCTCCTGGCACCTGAAAGTCCTCACAGTGCGTGCGTTGTGAGGATCGCAAGTCTGCAGTCACATAGAGTGCCTGCAGACTTGTACCCTAAGGTCGGCCTTTGAGGAAATTGCTGTTTATGCCATTGCTTGTCTTAACCTTCCTGCTTGTGTGATTTAATTTTCTCATGAAACGTTTTTTGTTTTTTTTTGTAGCTGCAGACATTATCCAGATATTTATCTTAATATATCAGTATGTGGAAAATAATGATTCCTTCTGTCTTGGTAATGCAGGCTTGTCATTATAAGGAACTATCACTTAATCCTCCATTATGTGCTTTACTGTAAATCTCTGCTATAGGGATTAAGTATTTATTATTCTTTGTACTTTTCTTCCAGAAAACCTTGTGTGATGTTGTTCTTATGGTGCAAGATCGAAAGATCCCAGCGCACCGTGTAGTCCTGGCAGCTGCAAGCCATTTTTTTAACCTTATGTTTACCAGTAAGTTTTCACTTTTCTTGACTATTTTCCACCAAGAAGCATCTACCAACCTTATCATTTTCCATTAATGCCCAGTACTCTCAATTCAGGCAATGGCATCTTGCCATGTTATATAATATACGTGCCCTGCTTTGCATAGCCTGGGAAAAGGCACCGTCTGTGGTTGTATAAAAGAACAACACCGTCTATTCTGTACACTAATTTCCATATTTTATTTTTTTCTAGCAAACATGATTGAATCAAAATCCTTTGAGGTTGAGCTGAAAGATGCAGAACCGGACATCATAGAGCAGCTTGTGGAGTTTGCGTACACTGCCAGGTACTGTCTGCGATTTCTGCCCTGCAAGCGTTTGTTTATAGATCATACAAGGCTGGGATCACGCTGGTGGTCTTACAATCAGATTTTCTTCTTTGTTGAAAAAGCCAAAAAACAGGAATGTAAGGCAAGATTCACATTGACGGTTCGAGTTTTGTTTTCCAGTTCCATTGAATAAAGAAAAAAAAACATTTTTTTTTTTAAATTTACGATATGCCATATCATTGAAGTTTATGGCAAATGGACTTAAACAGAAAGTTTTACTTAGAAGTATAAAAGTCCATTTGCATCCATTTTGGTTTCTTTTGTGTGAGCCTAGTCTCTAATACCTTATTTTTGTTGTGACTTTTAAAGGGACTGAGTCACCCAATTGGCTAGGAGGCACTTTATGGAGGCACTTTATGGTGGCAGCAGTGATACCTCTTAGCATTCTTAGAGGTTGGCCACTACTTTATCATTGATGACCTATCTTTAGGATCGGTCATCACTGTCTGTTCGGCCAGGGTCCGATACCCGGCACCCCGGCCTATTAGCTGTTCTTAGTGTCGGTTGTTGGTAACCTCTGGCTGGAGCTTCTCCATCTTCTGATAGTGGCTGCGGCAAGGTACTAAACATCTGCCTCATTGATTTGAATAGGAGGCGAATGTGTAGTACCCAACCACGGCACTATCAGATGATGGAGCAGCTCAGTAGTCTAACATTTGTGGCCACCGACACTGAGAACAGCTAATGTGCGGGGTGTTGGACGCCGACTGGTCAGACATGGATGACCTAAAGATAGGTCATCAGTGATAAAGTAGTAGACAACCTCTTTACGTTTGGGGCAGCACTCAAAATCACACCCTGTAAACTATCTCTATAAAGTAGTAACAAAAATACTTTTCGTTATATATCTGTATAAAATATTTTAAGTTAGAGCATTTGTAAGGCCCTAGGAAAGATGAACTGGTGGGTGACATTACAGCAGCTCCGCAGATACCTGATGGTGTAATTGTTCAGGAACTATGAAGTCTGTTATTATATGTGGTACTCTGGGTCGTGCCTTTTACAGGGGATGTTCAGTCTGAAAAAAACGCAATTAGTTTTTCATCTTTAGAAGTTTTGGGCACCTAAACATAACCTAGCATAGTAATGTTAGAGGGTCCTTCAGATGAGTGAATGATAGGAGATAACTCATTTCTGGGGGTCCGACCTCTGGGACCACCAACAATTCCTAGATTGGGGTTCTTTTGAATGTCACAAATGTGCCTCACATCCCATTGCCTGTGGAACTTCCAGATATAGGTAAGCACTGCACCCTGCTTTCCCCGCCAGTCCCATAAAAAGTAAATCGATCATATCTCAGTCATTCGTGATCACCTCTTCTGCCTCCTTGAAGGTGGGGCTCTGCAAAGCCTAGTTCCCAAGATCCAGACCCTAGTTGCTGGGAGTCACAGCAGTCTGTTCCACCAGTGATCAATTTTAGTAATCCCTCTATTTTATAGATATGGGAACATTTTTGATTTCAGGATTAACCTTTAAGACCCCCCCCAATACATAACAGAGCATAATTTTCCGAACCCGCTGTTTTCTTCGGCATTGATCTTAAGTGCATGGTAATTCTCCTCCAAAGGATGATGTTGGTGAAAATATGGATTGGGCATGTTAATTTTAATGCCCAGTCACTGTTCTCAGGCATCAGAGGTGGAGCAAGAAGACCAGCTGTCGTCTTAACAATTGTTTAGTCTCTAGATATTATCAGTGTATGAGCTCTTGTAATTTAGTGGTACTCTGTAAATACATGCTTGCTTCGAGTCCTTCAGACTGGGATCTACGTTTTGCAGCAATTTTCTGCTCGGTCTAATGCATGGGTTTTTCCGCCAATCTTTATATGCTCTTATCAGCCATATGGAAACTGATATCATAGCGCCTCTTAAATTAGCATCCTCCCAGTGTATAAGCCCAATGTATTTCTGTCCTCTTAACAGTACAACAGAACATTATTCATTGAATGCAATTGCAGCATCAGTGTATTTTACAGGATTCCTAATTTAATGTATTTCTATTGCCTTATTGCCTTCTCATTTTAATTTATTCACTATACAGAATAGCCCCAGCATAAGCGTGCAACATTCAAGTGTAGCTACTATTTCTGTACCAAAATGAATTTAATTTTTGTCTATCTGTACAATCCTATTTGCCATTAAGAGGACATGTGTTAGGACAGCCCTCAAAGGGACCCTGTCTGTGGATTCATGCTGCTCAAACCACCAGCTGTGTTATTTCAGTCTTATATGTTTTACTCAGAAACACTGAGGAATTACAGAGAAATACCTGCACTATATAACGCAGCCCATGTTTTATTCGTGATGCTCGTGGTTCAGGCAAAATGAATCTACAATCAGGTTCCATTCCATTCGTGTTTAGATGCTATATCCAACTTATGGGGTCCCCATTATAGAAAAGTTATATTTCAGTGACATTTGTATCCATGCAAGCATCTAATTCTTTTTTTATATTCCTAATTAGAATAACTTTTATTTTTAGAATCTCAGTAAATAGCAACAATGTCCAGTCTTTATTAGATGCAGCTAATCAATACCAGATAGAGCCGGTCAAAAGGATGTGCGTGGATTTCTTAAAGGAACAAGTGGATGCTTCAAACTGCTTGGGTAAGCTTATAAAAGTGAAGAAAAAATTACAATGAGTGAAAAAAATTTTATTTTTTGTTTTTTTTCTTGCCTCCGATTTGCCAAAAAGCTGTAATCTGCTGTGGACTTTCACAATTCCTCAAGCATAGGGGGTTCATTTTCAGTTGACGATTATTGGGAATGAGCGTTCATATTAAACAGGATACCAATCACCAAACCAATTGGCAAAACTTGGGTAAATGATTTTTAATCATTGTTCTTTGCAAAACATTGTCCTTTGAAACTGTGTGATCCATTACTGATTGTTTGTGCACATAAGTGCGGTCGGCCTGCTTAACCCATTTACGACCAATGATTGACATACCACGTCAAAAACGGGTGTCAGTTTCCACATCATAAAGTCAATATAGAATCACTGCACACGTGAATTATGCTTTAGTGAGCTTTTTTATTTATTTGACGGTGATGAAGCGACAGCTGATGTTTTGGCCTAACAACGGCCTTTATCACATAGTCTCCCTTTTGAAGTAGAGTTTCGGTAGTCAACGGTTAATAGTTTATCACTGCTAGGCAATATTTCAAGAAAATGCAGAATGTCCAATGTGGCCAATAGTCCAGGTGCCAGAGGAGTAGAAATCCTGATGGTATGGCAAAGAATCATTGGTGGCGCAGTGGGGGATGCAGGCACATCTGTGCCCCAGCAGTGCGCCACCAATGATTCTTAAAACGTGCATAAAAGCTCAGTCTGCCACAGTTTTGTGCACTTCTGAAAAGGACAACTCTGAACAGAGGCCAGATGGAGTCCGGAGAAATTCTGCTGCCTCATTATATTTAATGGATCCCTTGGGGGTTTAATCTGCATCACATCACTCGGATATTTAGATGGAAACCTCGATATAAGTGCTCAGCGTAGAGCGTCGGATAAATGTGATCCCAAACATTATGTAAAGTGTTCCTAACAATAGCTTCAACTCAATCCACAAAAAAAGTCCCCACTCAGGTCCGTCATCTGTTAACGGAAATATAGGGGGCTTCCACGTTGCTGTTAGCACAAAGACTCTGGAAAAGCTAAATAGCTCCTCAACCCCCACAAAAAGAAATCCAGAAAATTCTGCACTCCCAAATCCAAATGCCCCTCTCCTTTCTGAGCCCCACAGTGACCCTAAACCACATACATTTACTGTCCAAATGTTTGGCAGGGGTATCATTTCCAAATTGGGGTCACTTGAGGGTGGATTCTGCTCTTTTAGCACTTAGGGGCTCTGTATATGGAGCCCGCAAAGTATTCTTGGAAGATCTAGGCTCCAGGAAGCAAATAGCGCTTCGTCCCTCCTGAGTCTCTCCGTATGGCTAATCAGTACTGTACAAATGTAGAAATTGTGGGACAGTTTTTGGTGCCAATTTTAGCCATTTCCCTGTGTGAAAATGTAAAATTTGGGGTTAAAACTAATTTTTTTTAATGGTAAAAATGTACTTTTTTTTTTTCTTCACTTCCCAATGGTATAAAATTTTGTGACCCACCTGTGGTGTAAATATAATCACTGCATCCTTAGATTAATTGAGAGGTGTAGTTTGTAAAATGGGGTCACTTATGGTGGGTTCTGCTTTTTTGGCACCTCAGGGGCTCTGCCAATGTGACATGGCACCCTAAATTCATTCCAGCAAAATCTGAACTCCAATATGGCGCTTCTTCCCTTCTGAGCTTTGCAGTGTGCCTCAAGAGTAGTTTTTGACCACATATTGGGTATCTGCATACAGAGGAAAAATTGCAGAACACATTTTGTGGTCTATTTTCTCCTTTTATCCTTATGAAAATAAAAAAAATATGGAGCTGAAAGATCAGTTTTGTTGGGAAAATTTTATTTATTATATTTTATTTTCACTGCTCTACATAACTTCTGTGAATCGAGTTCAAGGTGCTAACCACACATCTAGCTACATTCTTTTAGGGTCTAGTTTCCAAAATGGTGTCACTTGTGGGGGGTTTGCACTCTTTAGGCACATCACAGGCTCTCGTAACACGACATGGCGTCCACTCTCGATTCCAGCCATTTTTGCGTTCAAAAAGTCATACTGTGCTCCTTCCCTTTTAAGCCCTGCCATGCGCCCAAACAGTAGTTGTCACCCACATATGGGGTATCGACTTACTCAGGAGAAATTGCACAACACATTTTGGGGTCCGTTTTTTCCTCTTAAGCTTGTTAAAAATATTTTAGCTAAAGTAATTTTTTTATGAAAAAAGTTAAAATGTTCATTTTTTTTTCCTTCCACATTGCATTACCGTAATTCCTGTGAAGCACCTTAAGAGTTTTATAAACTTCTTGAATGTGGTTTTGAGGGGCGCAGTTTTCAGAATGGTGTCACTTTTGAGTCTTTTCTGTCCCTTCAAAGTCACTTCAAATGGTCCCTAAAAAATAGGTATTAGACCTACCGGTAATGATGTTTCCAGGAGTCCATCCTGACAGCACCATGGAGGACGTCCTCCTCCTCCGTACAGGGACAGGAAAGCACACGAGAGGTTAAAAGGTCCTGTCCCACCCCATTTCCCTCAGTGATTTAACAAGTACCACAGCGTGGGTGATGCAAGTAACACTTTAATGATAGAATCATATTACAGCATATGACATAACATAAACAGGGAGGGAACTATCCTTGCTGTCAGGATGGACTCCTGGAAACATAATTACCGGTAGGTCTAATACCTATTTTCCAGGACGTCCATCTGACAGCACCATGGAGAGTACCAAAGCACCTCCTCAGGGTGGGATTACCGCCTGAAGAACCTTTCTCCCAAATGCGGTCTGTTGACCAGATAGCACATCAAGCTTGTAGTGCTTGCAGAATGTATTAAGTCTGGCCCAGGTTGCTGCTCTACAGATTTGTTCAACCGAGGCGCCCGCCTGTTCGGCCCATGAGGCCGATACTGCCCTTGTCGAGTGGGCCTTTAAAGTATCTGGCGGGTTGGCGCCTTCTGCTTTGTGGGCGTCTGAGATTACTGAAGTAATCCATCTTGCGATGGATGCCTTAGAGGCTTTTTTCCCCTTATTTTTACCCCCAAAAAGGACGAACAGGTTTGGGTCAATACGCCAACTGTTGGTGGCCTCTAAATAGTCTATAACCGCGCGTCTCACATCCAGGGAGTGAAGACGCTGTTCCTTTTCATTACGGGGATTGTCACAGAAGGATGGTAACACTAACTCCTGATTTATATTTTGGCAAGAGGCTACTTTTGGAATAAATGCCGTATCTAATCTCAAGATTATACAATCTTCTCTGATCTGGAGATATGGGTCTCTGGTGGACAGGGCCTGGATTTCCCCTATTCTCTTGGCCGTAGTAATGGTTACAAGGAAGGCCGTTCTGCGAGAGAGAGGTATGATAGTCATTTCTTTACTGGGGACGTAGGGATCCCTACATAGGAATCGTGAGTACCAGGCCAAGGTCCCAAGGCGGGGAGAGCTGCCTAATTGTGGGGCGAAGACGTTGCGTGGTCCTTACGAATCTTACTACCCAGGGATGAGAAGCTAACGGGTAATCAAAGAAGGAGCTCAAGGCCGAAATTTGGACCTTTAAAGTGCTGGGCTTAAGGCCTTTATTAAACCCTGACTGTAGAAAGTTTAGCATACTAGGGAGGTCAGGGATACCCGTCACAAGATCGTACCTGCCACCGTCCAGACAGAATCTCTTCCATACTTTCCGGTAGATTGCGGACGTCACCGGTTTCCTACTGACCTGTAAGGTAGATATGACCTGATCTGATCAGCCTTTTGCCTTCAGGATGTCCCTTTCAGGATCCACGCCGAGAGGTGGAGTCTTGCTGGATTCGGATGGCGGATCGGGCACTGGTGGATGACGTCTTTCTTCCGAGGTAGCTTGACTGGGTTTTACACTGCCATGACTCCTAGTAGGGGAAACCAGCTTCTCCTTGGCCAGTATGGAACGACCATTATCACCTTTGCGCGGTCCTCGCGGATCTTCCTGAGTACCGCCGGTATGAGCGCCAGTGGTGGAAACGCGTAAGAGAGGGGTTCTTCCCAGGCCTGGCTCAGGGTATCAACGCCTTCCGGGTGGTCTGCCGGGTTCAGGGAGTAGAATCTGGAGACCTGAGTTCTTTCGGCTTGCGAACAGGTCTGTACTGGGGGTTCCCCAACGATGACACAGTTGACAGAAAATCTCCTTGTCCAGTTCCCACTCTGTCGGGCAGACCTGCTGTCTGCTTAGGTAATCCGCTACCACGTTCTGGGAACCTTGTAGGTGGATTGCTGTTACTGAGAGGACTGTTCCTTCTGCCCAGGCGAATATTCTTCCTGCTAGGGCTTGGAGTGGTCGGTGCCTAGGGCCTCCCTGGTGCTTCAGGAATGACACAGCTGTTACGTTGTCGGATAATATTCGGACATGTCGATTCTTCAGGACCGACCTGTTCTGCCGCAGGGCCTCCCAGACCGCATAGAGTTCCCTGAAGTTGGAGGATCTGCTTCTGAAGATCTTCCGTGGTGACTACCACGTATGGAGAGGTTGTCCATAGTACGCCCACCTGGAGGTTTCTGGGCTGCGTCCACCACCATAGTGACTTTTTCACCAGTCCTGGCAGCCTTATGGGTCTGTCGAGTGAAGCCTGACTTCTGTCCCATCTTGCGAGGATCTCCCTTTGTAATGGTCTCGAATGGAACTGGGCCCATCTGACGCACGGAATGCAAGCGGTCATCAGGCCCAGGACATCCATTGCCCCTCTTATAGAGGAGCGACGCTCCAACAGGTCTCCGACTCTGTCCTGAATAGTCTTCTGCTTTTCTTTTGGTAGCAGGGATATTCTGTCACCTGAGTCTAGGAGAACTCCGAGGAAGACCTTCCTGGACTCTGGTATGAGGTCTGACTTCTGCCAGTTGATCACCCAGCTGAGGAACTCCATTATTGTAATTGCTCGGTTCCTGTCTCGAATGAGCGATTCTTCGGATCCTGCCACCAGGAGGAAATCATCTAAGTATGGTATGATCACGATACCCTGACCTCTCAGGTAGGCCACTACTTCCGCCACCAGCTTTGTGAAGATTCGAGGGCCGAAGCCAGCCCGAATGGAAGGCATTGGAACTGGAAGTGGCAGGTCCGAGTTGGTAATTTGACCGCGAATCTTAACAGACTCTGGGATGAAGGATGGTTAGGGACCTGATAATAAGCACTCTTCAGGTCAAGGGTGCACATGACCGCTTCCCTGTCTATTAGATGTATTGCGGACCGAATTGATTCCATCCGGAACCTCTCGTACCTGACCCAGGCATTTAGAGGTTTTAAGTTTATAATAGTTCGGGCCTCGCTGGATGGTTTTGCAATAGAGAACAGGGAGGAGTAGTGTCCCTTTCCCCTTTCTGTCAGAGGAACCGGTACAATAACCTTTGAACTGATCATTTCCTGAAGGTCCGTCCACATGGTGGAGCCCGCTGGGACCACGGTGGGGACAATATATCTGTCGGGGGGAGGGGAGTAAAGCTCTATGTTGTAACCCTCCGCAATGGTTCTGAGGACCCACTGATTGTGGGTAACTCGGGCCCAATTCACTGCGAAGTGGCGGAGTCTCCCCCTGATACTTATGGCGTCATTGCCTTCTAGATCTGAAGGTTGATGCAAAAAGGGAGCTTTTGCTTCTCCCTCCCTGGCTGTGGGAGCACATGTAGGAGCCTCTGTTGGGTCTGGCTTGGCTCCTAAAGTCAGCCTGTCTCCTAGAGAAGGGACCCCTCCGAAAGGACTGAGGCCGCTTAGGTTTTTCCTCTGGGAACCCTTTATTTTTGTCGGACACTAGCTCTAAAATGTTATCAAGAGCAGGACCGAACACCCTTAGGCCTGAGAAGGGAATGGAGCATAACCTCGCCTTAGAACCATTATCCCCTGACCAAGATTTGAGCCAGACCGCTCTCCGAGCTGCATTAGACAGGGAGCTGTTTCTGGCTGCGAACCTTACTGATTCAGCTGACGTGTCCAACAGGAACGCCGTGGCCGATTTCATGATTGGAAGGGATACCAGGATCTCAGATCTAGGGGTCTTGTTGGTTTGGTGTCTCCAACTGCCCTATCCACAGAAACATAGACCTTGCCACCGAGGTGGCTGCTATGTTAGCCCTAATGAGGGCCGCCGAAGTCTCCCATGTCCTTTTTAATAGAATATCCGCCTTCCTGTCCATCGGGTCCTGAGTCCTCGAACGGGATGGCGGTTTTCTTGGTGACCTTGGCTACCGGAACATTGATTTTGGGGACTTCTTCCCATTCTCGTGTTTCCTCGGGGTCAAAAGGCAGACGACCTTTAAAGTCCCGGGATAGTACAAGCCGCCGTTCTGCCTCTTTCCACTCCTCATGGACCATTGTCTTAATGTGTTCACTTACGGGGAACACCGTCTGTCTCTTGGCCACCAGACCTCCGAACATCAAGTCCTGTCTGGATTGCGGTTTAGGAACTTCCTCGATCTGCATAGTGTTCCTGACCGCCTGGACTAACTTGTCAGGGTCCTCCAGCCTGAACAGGAATTTCCTGCCTGGATCCTGTCTGTCCGCCAGGATCTCTCCTCCGGATCCGAGCCCCGGTAGTCTGACTCCTCAATCGAGCTTGCTTCGGAAACTGGGTCTGCCTCCCACCTCGGACGCTTGCGGCTCGGCCCTGGACTGGGGGACTGCTGTCGTGCGAGGCTGGCTCTGGAGGCTTGGACTTCCTCCCATATCAAGGATCTCATCTCATCTCAGAGAGGAGGGATGACTGTTCGTCTCTTATGACCCTTGATGTACAGGGTCCACAGAGGGTTTTGCTATAGGTGTCTGGCAGCTTTTCCCTGCATACAGGGCATCGGACCGACATGGATGTGGCCTTGGCAGGGTCCTTAGTCACTAACGGGGGGGCTGCTGGGGTTCCCTTATCCTATCAACATAAGATGGGGTACCCATGTCAGTCGTCCTGGGCTGCGGGGATGGGTGTGGGGCGGGTGATCTGCGCCAGGCGCACTTACCCCACCATTCGCCGGAGCCTCTGCGTCCATCCTGCAGCGAACTGTGCTTCCAGAGAGACTGTCAGTCCCTGGAGCACGCGCTGCGATTCAAACCCGGCGTGTGACGCGCGATAGGCCGGGTCCTGTCGCTTCTGCTTCTTCCCGGACTCTATCCCCTCCTGCGCCTCTAACGGCGCTTTCCTCGTGACGCCGGCACCCGCCGAGAGCCTCCCACCGGGAGGAGCAGCTCCCTCCAGGAGCGTCGTCCTGCTCCTGGCCTTTGGGGCAGAGGGACTCCCCCCACCGGGAAGTTTCGGCCGGGGAGTCTTGACAGGGGGAAGGTTTGGACTGGCCGCCCGATCCCCCTGGGCCCTCCGGTAAGCTCTGCAGCTCCTCTCGCATGTCCCTCCATGCAGGGACAGGAAAAACACTGAGGGAAGTAGGGTGGGACGGGACCTTTTAACCTCTTGTGTGCTTTCCTGTCCCTGTAAAGAGGAGGATGTCCTCCATGGTGCTGTCAGGTGGACGTCCTGGAAAATGGTTTTGTAAATTTTGTTGGAAAAATTAGAAATTGCTGATAAACTTTTAACCCTTCTAAACTTCCTAACAAAAAAAAAAAATGTTTCAAAAATTGTTGTAAAGTAGACATGTGGAAAATGTTATTGACTATTTTGTGTGACACATCTCTGGTTTAATGGCATAAGATTTAAAAGCTTGAAAATCGTGACATTTTTTACTTGAATGAATCCTTTAACACTTAGTAATCTCGATTAAAGCTGTTTTAGTTTTGCCACTGACATAACTGATCTTGTATCTACTATTTGACATAGGGTTAGATCTGTAATGACAATCATTATGCTCATTTGTGTGTTTTTATGTTCTTTATTGCTATTATCATTCTATTGTATAATCTTGTATTCTACGTGTTTAGGCGTTGGCAAGATACGTTTGTAAACTGACATCATTAATGCATGTTTTGCATTTTCTTTACATGTTGTCAACTTGTAATTTCCTTACTTCCCCTTATCTTTCCTTCTCATACCCATCCCCCCCCCCTTTTTTTTCTTCCCTTCTCCCCATTGTTTAAAAGAATAAAATCTTTTTGGAAAAGAAAATCGTGACATTTTTAAAAATGTCACCAAATTTACTATATTTTCACAAATAAATGGAAGTCACATCGAACACATTTTACCACTATCATGAAATACAATATGTCACGAAAAACCTTTCTTAGTATCACTGGGATCCATCAAAGCTTTCCAGAGTTATTACCTCATAAAGTGACAATGGTCATATTTAAAAAATGAGGCCATTATGTGCAGTGTCATCACACACATGCTGCAGCCACTTGTTCTGTCGTGCAATGTCACGCATGCTGCTGCCAACGAGCGGCCTATCACTTGCTGCAGCTCGGATGTGATGCAAAGTGTCACATTACTTTTGGGGAACAGCAGCGCGAATATTGCTGGAGCGGCGTTGCTACATTTTCTTAACCCTTTTGCGACATTCGCCGTGCTAGAACTTTGCATCTCGCTTCTCTCCCTTTTTATGTGGGCTCCGATAGTGAGCCCACATCTGTCCCGGGATATGTCAGCTGTTTTGAACAGCTGACATGTGCCCGGAATAGCCACGGGTGGAATCGCAATCCACCAGTGGCTATTAACCCATTAAATACCGCTGTCAAATTCTGACAGTGGCATTTAGCGCTCGATTCTGCCCATCGGGCCAGAAATCCGCCCACCAGTGACCCCCGTCACGTGATCGCGGGTCACTGGTGGGTTGGCATGACAACCAGAGATCTCCTGGAGACCTCTATGGTTGTCACTGCCGGCTTGCTGTGAGTGCTGCCCAGTGGTTGGCGCTCATAGCAAGTGAGTAATTCAGTTAAATGTAGGCGACCTGATCGCCTGTATGTAGCAGAGCCGATCAGGTTATGGCAGCTTCTAGTTTCCCATGGAGACTATTGAAGCATGCCAAAAGTTTTTAAAAAAAAAAAAAAAAGTTTTTAAAAATATTAAAAAAAATACAAAAGTTCAAATCATCCCCCTTTCGCCCCATTAAAAAAAAACAATAAAAAAAATCAAACATAGACATATTTTGTAACGCCGCGTTTAGAATTGCCCGATCTGACAATAAAAGATTAACCTGATCGCCAAACGGCGTAGCGAGGAAAAAAAAGTCCAAACACCAGAATTGTTTTTTTGGTCGCCGCCACATTGCAATAAAATGCAGGAACTGGTAATCAAAAGATCGTATCTGCACAAAAGTGGTATCATTAAAAACGTCAGCTCAGCACGCAAAAAAAGCCCTCACTCAATCCGAGATCAAGAAAAATGGAGACGCTACGGGTATCGGAAAATGTTGCAAAAAAATTTTTTTTTTTTTTAACAGTTTAGTATTTTGTTTCACCACTTAGGTAAAAGAGAACCTAGACATGTTTGATGTCTATGAACTCGTAATGACCTGGAGAATTATAATGGTGGGTCAGTTTTAGCATGTAGTCAACATGGTGAAAAGAAAAAAACAAGTGTGGGATTGCACTTTTTTTGCAATTTCACCACACTTGGAATTTTTTTCCCTGTTTTTGAGTACACTATATCGTAAAACCAATGGTGTCGTTCAAAAGTACAACTCGTCCCGCCAAAAAAACAAGCCCTCACATGGCCATATTGACGGAAAAATAAAAACGTTATGGCTCTGGGAAGAAGGAAAGTGAAAAACAGAAGTGCAAAAACGAAAATGAGCTCCGGCGAGAAGGGTTTAGGCTGTGTGCCCACGTAGCGATTTTTAAGCGTTTTTGCCGCAATTTTCGGCGTGAAAACGCTGCGAAAACGTTTAAAAATTGTGTACAGAACGCCCCCTATGAATTCCGATGGCATTCCGCACATGCTGTGCTAATGCTGCGCTTTTTTCCGCGGCGGAATCGCATTGCGGAAAAAATTGCAGCATGCTCATTCTTTTGTGCGGAATTGCAAAGAATTGCCGCGATTCCGCACCCATAGGAATGCATGAGAATCGCTTACTTCCCACATGTGGCTATGCCCACCATGCGGGAAGTTAAGCGTCTCATGTGCGGTTGGTACCCACGGTGTGGAGGAGAGGAGACTGTCCTCCAGGCCCTGGGTACCATACCCCTGTAAAAAAAAAAGAATAAAAAATAAAAAATCGGGGTATATTTACCTTCCGGCGTCCCACGCTGCATTCCCGGCCTAGCGTTCCCAGTAATGCCTTGCGGCAAGGCCCTGTAATGACGTAGTCTCGCGTGACTCTAGCGGTCTCGCGAGATCACTATAGCAACGCGAGACTACGTCATCACAGGTCTCGCAAGGCATTACTGGGAACGCTGAGGCCCGGGATGGCAACGCGGGACGCCGGAAGGTAAATATACCCCGATTTTTTTTTTAGCATTTTAACATTCTATCTTTTACTATTGATGCCGCATAGGCAGCCTCAATAGTAAAAACCTGGTCACACTTGTCAAACACTATGTTTGACGAGTGTGACCAACCTGTCAATCACTTTCCAAGCGATGCTTCAAATCGCTTGGAAAGTGCTTGAATATCGCACGTGAAAATTGCGGCAAAATCGTGATCATAATCGCTGTAAAATCGCGCGGAAAAAAACGCGCGATTTCTGGGAAGGAGTCCGGTTTTTAGTGAGCGTTTTAAAACGCTACGTGGGCACATAGCCTTAATGTTGTTTTTTACATACATATTTACTTAATAGTCTATACATAATTTTTGGGGCAGCCATCTTGTACAAGCTTCTTCCCTGCTCGGTGAACAGCAGTTCAGAGACGTGCTTTACTGCAGCTGCATGGACAGAGGAAACTGTTGTCTCCAGACGATTCATTTACTTCTGTTGAAGACTTGCATGTTCAAATGCCTCCCGTAGATCTTATAAATGGAAAAACGTAACTAGAAGTATGATAAAAAAAATTGACATATTTAAAAAAAAAAAAAAAAGATGCCGCCCGTGTGAATTGATATAGCCCCACTCCCATCGGGGGAAAAAAATGTGTTCAATATATAAAAATAATTTCTGCGGATATGCATGCACAGTTTAAAATGTTTTTAGCTGTCCGTTGTGGTCTTAAAATAAACATGTGAAAAATAGACATGTATTTAGGTTATTTCTTTATTTTTTAGATTTAAATAATATAAAAACGAAGCCCATGTATTGCAAAAAAAAAAGAGGAAAAGATTGTTTTAGTATCCAAACAAGAAAAATGTTTGGAGTCAATAAAAGCGAATGTATGATAAAACCTGAAAATGTGTAGGCAGTGCACCTGCTCTACTGAGTACAGTAATGAGCAGAGCTAGTTTCTTGGACTCCGGGCAGGACGTATAACATCAGCTCTCTGTGATGCTGAGTCTGATGCTGAGAAATGATCGTTATTCTCCAGTTCCCGCTGTCAGGCAAAGAACTGTTGTGATTTTTATGCTTTGTGAAGTGAGATAAATGCGTCCGTCGTGTTCTTGTTGTAGGTATCAGTGTCCTGGCAGAGTGTCTTGATTGTCCAGAGCTGAAGTCCACAGCAGATGATTTCATTCACCAACATTTCACTGAAGTATACAAAACTGATGAATTTTTGCAGTTGGATGTGAAGCGCGTTACCCACCTTCTAAACCAGGATACATTGACTGTCCGTGCTGAAGACCAGGTACAAGGCTTGTATAGTAAGCTCTAGGAAGCCAGGCACTCAGCTGATGTATGATGTCTACACCAGGATGGCCATCTGTCAGCTCACACAGGGTGCATGGCCAGTGTTAGCTGAGCAAATTAATTTATTCTGCATTGTATGTATCACTTGTCACCTTCATGTTTCATTTCTGCCTTTACAATTCGCCTGTAAGAATGTTTTAACTGAGATTTTTTTACATAAGTATCCAGAAATAATAAAAAAAAACAAAGGCTGGCAGCTCTAGTCTACACTATTCTTTCTGCATAAAGTTTTATTTTATAAAGTGCTGCAGATTAAAGGGAACCTGACACCGGATACATGGTACCTGAACCACAGCAGTATGTATCAGGCCATGGCTGCATGATTTCATCCACATATCCATCTGTATATATTAAACATAGTTTAATGGCTGCTGGAGACCGAGTCGCGAGAGAGAATAGTCAGATAGGCAGGTCCTTGGCGGCTTCCTCTGCCCGTTGTCCTGGAGTGACAGATCTCTCCCTGTGTGAGTATATGGGGAGAGACCTATCACTCTTAGTGAGCTGGCCAGGAGACTGCCAGGAACCCACCTTTCTGACCAGCACAGTACCAGGAGACTGGTGAAACTTTGTTTTCCTCCGAAACGCCACAGCATTTCGGAGTTGACCGTACCTGACTGAAATCATGCAATGTCTGATACACGTTGCCCCTGGATCGGGCGGCATGTATCAGCTGTCTGGTTCCCTTTTAATATGGTGTAATCTAAAAAAAAAAATGTATATACTTTTCATTTATTTGTTTTAGGTTTATGATGCGGCAGTGAGATGGTTAAAATATGATGAACCAAACCGGCAACCATATATGGTGGATATACTTGCAAAAGTCAGATTTCCTCTCATTTCTAAAAATTTTCTGAGTAAAACGGTGCAATCAGAACCACTAATACAGGATAACCCAGAATGCCTTAAGATGGTCATCAGTAAGTGAAACCCTTATGTTTACACAATACATGACAGAATGTTGTGAAACAATATACCACATGTATCTAAAAATTAAAGCTGGATTTTTTTTGTTGATTCTAAGCTTTTTTTTTTTTTTTTTTAAAGAGCGCTAATACATGGGAATAATCTGTAAAAATCACTAATGAAAGCAGGATAACTGCTGTTATGTAACATGTTCTCTTCTTGTCTGTGTTTAGTATGTTGATAGCACAAGGGTGCACACTTCATTCCACCTATGGATAGGATTGGCTTCCTATACTTCCCTGTACTTTAATATAAAGTGACAATAATTGGAGCAGGCCAATCGTAACTATTCATATATTTAGAGCAAAACACCTTTGCGCACTTAAAGGGAACCTGTCACCGCGTTTTTCAGCTATAAGCTGCAGCCACTGCCTTTCAGGGCTTATCTGCAGCATTCTAGAATGCTGTAGATAGGACCCCTATCTAACCTGAAAGATAAGAAAAACAAGTTTTATTATACTCACCTGGGGGGCGGGGCGGTCCGGTCCAAAGGCCTTCACAGGTCCGGGTCCAGCACCTCCCATCTTCATGCGATGTCGTCATCCTCCTTGCTTCATGTTGTAGCTCCTTTCGCAGGCGTACTGATCTGTCCTGTTGAGGGCAGAGCCTAGTACTGCAGTACGCAGGTGCTGGGAAAGGTTAGAGGCGCCCAGTGCCTGCAGTACTAGGCTCTGCCCTCAACTGGGCAGATCAGTACGCCTGCGCAGGAGCCGCAACACAAAACAAGGAAGATGACGACACCGCATGAAGATGGGAGGCCCTGGACCTGCGACAACGACCATCGGACCGGACCGCCCCCGGGTGAGTATAATAAAACTTGTTTTTCTTCTCTTTCAGGTTAGATCGGGGGGCTTATCTACAGCATTACAGAATGCAGTAGATAAGCCTCAAAAAGCAGTGGCCGCCGCAGCTCATAGCTGAAAAACGTGGCGACAGGTTCCTTTTAAAGTACTAAGCAATGATGAGGTAAAAGATTCACCTACAGCTTTTATTCTGCTTGTTGATACTTTCCAGGAGGCAACATAAGTGTAAAAATGGTCAAGGAAATAACTGAAAACAGGAGAACAAGCAATGAAGTACGATAAATAAATTGGAGTATATTTTACATTATTTGGCTGAGTACCGTAGGTAACTCAAATGTTGAGATCACCTTAAATCCATTAATGCATTAAAAACAAGGTGTAGTTCTAGCTAAATTACACTTATATCATTGTAATTGCACAGGGACAGGATTCAGATCCCAGGCCTTTCAGACCGAGTTCTCGCAAGCGTATTTAATGGCCGTAAATGAATCGCAGTGTCCCAATTGGCCATGGCTCTCCCGAACTCACAGCCTTATATGTGGCTGTACGTTCAGGTTGGGAGATGCATGATCAGTCAGGACATTACAGTCCATACTGTAAAATTCCCTTGTATGAAACCTGCCTTATCGAAACAAAATATTTAGTTATCTTGAACCAGAGTAGGGGGCTGACCCAGTCAATCACTCCCTTTGCCCACCCAACAATATTCTGGCAGTGTTTTCTAGTGGCGGTAAAGTACTCTAGTGAATATTTTGAATAAAAATATAGAAATTATATATGCCTTAAATGTTAAAAATGCCTTTTTTGGAAGGATGATGGGAACCGAACCTTCATTAGGCACCTGGCTTCAATGACAATCCAACATATGTGCGGTTATGCTTCTTGGCTTTAATGGGGTGACAGTGTGGGCACCCAACCACTTTCAGGGAGGTGTCCGCTGTACGTTATTACCTTACATGTGCTGTACGTTACATGGGATAGGGTTAAAGTTACATCATAGATACTTGACTTCCACGCATCTTGTTTTGTGTAGGTGGGATGCGATATCACCTGTTGTCTCCCGAGGATCGAGAAGAATTAGCAGATGGTACAAGACCTCGGAGAAAGAAACATGATTATAGGATTGCTTTATTTGGAGGCTCCCAGCCTCAGTCCTGTCGATACTTTAATCCTAAAGTACGTTCTTTTTTATTATATATACTAGCTGAAGAGCCCGGCGCTGTCCGGGCATAGTAACTAACTACGGTTAGTTATAACAAATTATAATGTATATGTATGTATATGTATGTGTGTGTGTGTGTGTGTGTGTGTATGTATGTATGTATATATATATATATATATATATATATATATATATATATATATATATATATATATATATATATTTATCTAGCTGAGTGTAGAGCCCTGCCCACTCCGCATAGCCACATTCACTATAATATCCCACATCATCCCGTCAGCCAGAGCCACCGGACTACTACCCCTAATATCCCAAATCATCCCGTCAGCAAGAGCCACCGGACTCCTACCCCTAATATCTCACATCGTCCCGTAAACCAGAATCACCAGACTACTTCCCTTAATATCCCACATCATCCCGTCAGAGCCACTGGACTACTATCCCTAATATCCCACATCATCCCATCACAGACGCTGGACTACTCCCCCCTAATATCCCACATCATCCTGTCAGCCTGAGCCACCAGACTACTACCACTAATATCCCACATCATCCCGTCAGCCTGGGGTCAGAACCAGAGCGCTGACTGGAACGGTCCTAACTTCCATACTGGGGAGCCCTTTAAGAGAGGCCTGGGGTCACAACCAGAGCACTGAGTGGATTTGTCCTGACTTCCACACCATTGATCCCTTTAATAGAAGCCTGGGGTGAGAATCAGAGCGCTGAGGGATTTACCCTAACTTCCATACAGGAGATCCCTTTAAGAGAGCCTGGGGTCAGAACCAAAGCGCAGAGTGGCTTTGACCTCACTTCCATACCGGGGATCCCTTTAAGAGAGACTGGGATCAGAACCAGAGCGCTGAGTAGATTTGCCGTGACTTACATACCAATGATCCCTTTAATAGAACCCTGGGGTCAGAATCAGAGTGTTGAGGGATTTGCCCTAACTTCCATAAAGGAGATCCCTTTAAGAGAGCCTGGAGTCAGAACCAAAGCGCTGGATGGATTTGCCCTGACTTCCATACCGGAGATCCCTTTAAGAAAGGCCTGGGGTCAGTACCACAGAGCAGAGTGGATTTGCCCTAACTTCCATACCAATGATCCCTTTAAGAGACCCTGGGGTCAGAAACACAGAGCTGAGTGGAACAGTCCTAACTTCCATACCAGGAATCCCTTTAAGAGAGGCCTGGGGTCAAAACCAGAGCCCTGGATGGATTTGCTCTGACTTCCATACCAATGATACCTTTAAGAGGGAAGATGTGCCTACGGGATGGAGGATGTGTGATGGGGATATGGGCAGGGAGGGGGGGGGATTCATTTCTGTCATGTGCTCTCTGCTCCTTTCAGGGGGGCAGACAATGGCTGGGAGCTTATGTTCCCAGGGATGCTAGAGTTCTCCCACCTTGTCAGTGTCTGCTGAGGTGTTGTCAAATGGGAAAACTTGCTAATAGCAACCAATAACAGCTCAGCGACTTTTAAACAGCTCTGGTGAAATGAGAGATCCTTAGTGATTGGTTGCTATGAGCAACAGTTTTCCTTACAACCAATCACAGCTCAGCTTCTTTTGAACAGCTCTGGTAAAATGAAAGATGCTTCTTGATTGGTTGGTGACACACACACATTCATACATACATACATACATACATTCACATTTATATATAGAGATTGCTTTAAAATGATCAGAGCTATTAACTATTGTTAAGAAACTGTTTTGTCACTGTAATTCTTGAAGGGTTTGTCCAGATTTGGTAGTAAACCAGGGTTCCCCACTTTATCTAAACATATTTCACAGCTTATTGAGCTCAAACTTCAAAAGATCCATGCAAACTAGGAACAGTTGCATATGTCATGAGTAATCTCATTGGGGTGGTGTAACTTAGAGCCTAGGGGGTGTTGGCTGGTGGCAAAGGTACTGTTGGGCACCTCAGTGACCTCCAATACAGTGCTACACCTAATTATAGAGTATGGACCCACTTAAAGATATTGCAGTGGGCTTTATACATTTTGATACAAATGTTAAATCAGAACTTAGTGTTTACTTTTTATATTTGGATGTGTGCTCCAAGTCCTTTTCTATAGTTGTGATGGTTAATATCTTGTGACAAGGGGAATAAAGTGCTTTTATATTCCTAAAATATAGTATATTCAAACCCATTGCTATTGGGAAGGATTTACTTCCTTGACACTGTGATATGCTCATCCTTTAAAATTGGCAAGTATATGGAAATTTCCTCATGAGGCTTGCAATCGTATCTATAACATGATTATTTTTTTATCCCTTATATTAGGATTATAATTGGTCTGATATCCGTTGTCCCTTTGAGAAGCGCCGGGATGCAGCATGCGTATTTTGGGACAACGTTGTCTATATTTTGGGTGGTTCTCAGCTCTTCCCTATAAAGAGAATGGACTGCTACAATGTAGTGAAAGATTCATGGTACTCCAAACTGGGGCCTCCGACTCCCAGAGACAGCCTTGCTGCCTGTGCTGCGGAAGGGAAGATCTACACATCGGGAGGCTCTGAAGTGGGTGAGGACCACAGTTTAAAAATAAAGTTGAAAATATAGCAACCTACATAAAGAGACTGTCAAATGAAAGTATTGGACATCTCCTTTAAGTTCTTACAGTCTATTGTGATTTGAGGACAATCTGGTCAACTGTACAGAGTGTTCCCTTTTGAAGGGGTTTTTTTGATAAGTGAGGGTCACACAGCCAGCAGCCTCATGAATCTGTTAGATCCCTCGGTGGCATTGTGCAAACATTGAATACAGCTGAACTGCACAGTTCCATTCAACATCTAACGGTCACTACCGAATGCTGCAGATAAGATCCTATTCTCTTCATAGGCCAACGTTATGAGATCAGTATGTGTTGTGGGTCCGGCACTCCTGCTGATCAACCGTGAATATCTCTGAGAATGGCCGGATGTAAACATAGATTCCGAGCTGAACCACACAACTCCATTTCATGTGCAGTGGCTGCTGCTGAATGCTGCAGAACAATTCTTATTCTCTTGAATAGGAACTATCCTAAGGATAGGTCATCAATCTCATGGTGGGACCACAAATTTATCTTCTTGTGTATTGTGTTAATTTGTCATCATACCAAATCAATACAATCTTGAACCATCCTGTAAAGAAATGTATGTTACTCCATTTCTATTTTTTTTTTTCCTTTGGATGCTATGGTCTTTAAATAATCTGATAGAGGGATCAGTTGCACCTGTCCAGTTAAGAATCGTATGTAAAGGGCATGTCACACTAAGAGATATCGCTAGCAATATCGCTATAACTAGTGACGTTATAGCGATATTGCTAGCGATATCTCTGTGTCTGATACTTACCAGCGACCGGCTCCCCCGCTGCTTATCGCTGATCGCGCGAGAACGTTCAGGACTGTTTCTCGTCGTCAGCTTCCTGTGGCGCTTCCTGCTGTGAGGACGAGCGACGCGTGGAGCCGGGCGGGAGGACGCAGGATCACCTGGTGTGACAGGTAAGTAGCGATCCCCGTCCCCAGCGATGTCGCTAGTGAGATCTGCCTATGTGGCAGCTCACTAGCGACCACTTAGCGATGTACCAGCGATCCTGACCGCGTCATATCGCTGGTCGGGATCGCTGGTACATCGCTAAGTGTGACAGTACCTTTAGGCCTATAGTTTTCTTTTTGTCTGGTAGTTTGTAAATTGATGGCATCAGTCAGACTTGCAAAGTTTTGCTTTTATTTTTCACACTATACAATTCAAGATATATCTGGAAACAGACAGAGAATGAGACATCTGTATGTGTAAGACTTACACCTTACTGGTCATGCTGAGAGATGTATGTTTTGTAACCTGTAGGCACAGACAGGGTTTTAGAGAAGTGCATGGCTCCTACTTTTTACAGCAATACTTCCCCAGGCTTTAATTGTGCACTGTGTGCCGCTTATTATATGCACCTTAGTGCATTAGGAGTATGTGCAGAGTCGTGACTTGTTCCCCCAGGTTATATTTGTACTACAGGTTGAAACCCTAGGAACTAATGGAGAAGTAATTTAAAGAGGACCAGGCTATGAGGACTTCTGCATGTACTCAGATTTGCTCAGTGAGTTGTAACAGCTACTAAAACCATCTGTTTTAGTAGAAGATTTAGAAAGCTTTTCAGAGGTGGCAGGTGTCTCTTTAAGGCTGCATACATTATAGTGGCTAATATTTTTCATCTTTCATTTTTATTAGTATGATGCATTTACATTATATTCTGACTCCAAGTTCTTCATATATCTTCCTTACCCTATTGTTCTTTAAGGGAATTCTGCCTTGTACTTATTTGAATGCTATGACACCAGGACAGAAAGCTGGCACACAAAGCCCAGCATGCTTACCCAACGCTGCAGCCATGGGATGGTGGAGGCTAATGGGCTGATCTACGTCTGTGGAGGAAGCTTAGGAAACAACGTTTCAGGAAGGGTGCTGAACTGCTGTGAAGTCTACGACCCAACTACAGAAACGTATGTATTCCCAGAAAATGTGCAGTGGAAGGAGGTGGACTTTGAAAACCCTGTTCCTGCGATAGGCCACAGTCTCAGCAGCTATCCTCACTATGATCATACACTAGTAACATATTCACAAAATACTTTTTGTTCATGGGAAACCCCTTTAAATTTCCACTTTTAAGTATCTTCTTGGATTTAGATTTGAAATGTTTTGGACAATTTCCTCATCTAGAACCAAATAATGGAGCACAGATCCCTCTAACAATAGAATTGCTTTATGTCTCACAGTGTTACAGTGAAAGGCAATCTGTCACCAGGTTTTGACCACCTAAGATGAGAGCAGCATAATATTGAGAAACAGACCCTGATTCCAGCAATGTTTCACTTACTGAGCTGTTTGTCTTAGTTTTGATAAAATCACTCTTATATCACTCACCTGATACCTCATGCACTTTAGCAATTAGTGGCTCAGGTCCACTCTTTATCTGTCTTGCATACATACTTGTAATTGGAAAAACACAAAAAACACAGAAAAAAGGCAAATTGGACAAATTTCACACACAACCCCAAAAATGGGTAGGACAAAATTGTTGTCACCTTTCCAAAATTGTGGGTAAACAATTTTATTTCAAGCATGTGATGCTCGTTAAAACTCACCAGTGGCAAGTAACAGGTGTGGGCAATGTGTGAAAATTGCACCTGAAACCAGATAAAAACAGGAGAAGTTGACTCAATGTTTGCATTGTGTGTCTCTGTGTGCCACACTAAGGATGGAGAACAGTAAGAGCAGAAGAGAACTGTCTGAGAACTTGAGAACCAAAATTATTTAACAGTTTCAACAATCTCAAGATTGCAAGTCCATCTCCAGAGATCTTGATTTTATTTTGTTCATGGTGCGCAAAATAATCAAGAAGTTATAGCCCATGGCATAGAAAAATTAGATGAAAGGTTGCAATGCAGGATAGTTCAGGTGGTGGATAAGCAGCCCCAATCAACTTCCAAAGAAATTCAAGCTGTCCTGCAGGTTCATGGTGCATCAATGTCAGCGCAAACTATCTGACGACATTTGAATGAAATGAAACCCTATGTTAGGAGACCCAGGAGGACCCCCATGCTGACACATTGTGACTGCAATGTCTGACTGGCAAGAAGTCTGACGTAGCAGTCACAAGTGCTCAATAGAAGTCTGTGAGACCCTCGTTCTTGCTCTCATAGACTTACACTGAGCTGTGACTTCCGGCATGCCCAGCAAACACTGGGCTGATCTGGCAGTTGACAACCCGCTGTAGAACAACCGGAGCGGCGCTCGCAGAAGGTGAAGGCAGAGGCTTGTTATGGGCGTTTTCTGTAACTGTTCACAATATACCATATTATCATTTTCATTCATTCCTTTAGGTGGACTGAACTGTGCCCAATGATTGAAGCTCGTAAAAACCATGGATTGGTTTTTGTGAAAGACAGGATATTTGCAATTGGCGGACAGAATGGTTTGGGTATGGCTTTTTTTTTTCTTTTTTTAATATTCTGGACAACAGTTATACATTTAGCAGAGCTTGTAAGACACACTTTCTGATATTGCAGAGAAAGCCTCTCTAATTCAGACTGTAGACGCACTGGACCATAAGAAGCACCCCAAGTTTCGAGGAGTAAAAAAATAATTTTTAACCAGTCACGTCAGGGGATAATAGGTACATCTTATAGTCTGAATGTAGCTTACTGTAGGAGGGGCGGCAGCGGACCGGGGTCACAGGAGGTAGGGTTTTATCTACCTCATTTGACAGCTGGAGTGGGGCGATGCTGCAGGCCAGGAGGAGCGGTGCAAGGCAGGAATGGAGTCCCCGCTGTGCACATTGCTCTCCCTTCAGTCTTCCAAAAAAATGGCGCCACAGGTGATGCATATGCAGATTAATATGTTGGCTTTTCATTTTCCTGAAGCCCTCCATAAGGTCAGTGTGCACAGCAGGAACTTCTCACCGCCAGAACACCCCCCCTCCTCCTAGCTCAAGTCCCGCAGCATCGCCCCTCTCCTGTTACCATTTGCTTTCTGCAGCGGCGACCCTGCTGCTGCCTTCTGTGAAGCCCCCCTCCCCCACCTGTTCCCATGGTAAGCTATATTCGGACTATAAGACGCACCCCCATTTTCCTTCCCAATTTTGGGGGAAAAAAGTGTGTCTTTATAGTCTGAAAAATACAGTATCTCCAGATTTCACAATACAAACTCCACGTTTCTAATACATATTAGTCCTGATGAAACTGGTATATTTATTTTGATAACCTATGTCAGAATAGATATATAATCCTGATGTTAAAGGTGTTATCCCAGAATATATATATATATATATATATATATATATAATTTTTTTTAAACTCCGTTATTTCTCACTTTAGTTTCATCATAATAGTCTTTTAGTTGTTTGGTGCTGCCCATGTGACCAGTGTGTGTATATGTACGTATATATGTGTAAACTACATTTATTTCCCACATCTCCATCCTCACCCCCATTCACAGACATTTCCCACATCCCTATGCTCGCCCCAATTCACAGACATTTCCCACATCTCCATGTTGGCCCCATTCACATACATTTACCACATCTCCATGCTCGCCCCCATTCAAACATCCCTATGCTCTCCCTCATTCACAGACATTTCCCACATCCCTATGCTCGCCCCAATTCACAGACATTTCCCACATCTCCATGCTCGCCCCCATTCAGACATCCCTATGCTCTCCCTCATTCACAGACATTTCCCACATCCCTATGCTCGCCCCAATTCACAGACATTTCCCACATCTCCATGCTCGCCCCCATTCAGACATCCCTATGCTCTCCCTCATTCACAGACATTTCCCACATCCCTATGCTCGCCCCAATTCACAGACATTTCCCACATCTCCATGTTGGCCCCATTCACATACATTTACCACATCTCCATGCTCGCCCCCATTCAAACATCCCTATGCTCTCCCTCATTCACAGACATTTCCCACATCCCTATGCTCGCCCCAATTCACAGACATTTCCCACATCTCCATGCTCGCCCCCATTCAGACATCCCTATGCTCTCCCTCATTCACAGACATTTCCCACATCCCTATGCTCGCCCCAATTCACAGACATTTCCCACATCTCCATGCTCGCCCCCATTCAGACATCCCTATGCTCTCCCTCATTCACAGACATTTCCCACATCCCTATGCTCGCCCCAATTCACAGACATTTCCCATATCTCCATGCTCGCCCCCATTCAGACATCCCTATGCTCTCCCTCATTCACAGACATTTCCCACATCCCCATGCTCGCCCCCATTCACATACATTTCCAACATATCCATTCATAGGTAGGAAGCGGACATTATAGCAAATATGAATGGAAATATTCATACTTTTTAATGAGAACACCATTGGTGGTTCAGTGGATGGTACGCCTATTTTTACTTTGCTTTGTCTCACCACACAGCCAATTCTGTGTAGTTTCCGAGAGGAAAATGGCTATTTCTCCTTAATCAGCAGTGATTTCACAGTGCCAATGTCCACCCAGTGTAAGAATAGCCGTTATCTACAGATCATGTACGACCTGTCGTGAATCAACTACAGGACGTATCCATGGGCAACCAGGAAGGAAAAGGCTTCTGAGTTGCATGTTTTTAGAAGATGATTTCCAGAGCTGCAAGGAAACTTTTGGAAATTGACTACATTTGACAACTTTTTTTATGTTACATAATCTGGGGTAACACTTTTAGGTGAGCAATAGAATTAAATAGCTTATGAGTCCAAGTCTAATCAGTCTCTGTCATCGGAGGCAGACTGACAACTGCAACTTGTGATGAGCAGCGTGAGGTGTCAGTAGGAAGGCGGAGGACACTGAGGAGCTGTCAATCAGGCTAAATGAGCGGGAGTTGAGATACATTTTCATAAAGTATTATATAGCTATTCTGGTATGGATTTTCAAAGTAAGTACATCAGCTTCATCTGGTTGGAAAACTCTTTTCACTAATGTATGAAGTTTAGATTAAATCTGGTAACAGACACTCCTTAAATGGGGTTTGTCAGCCCAAACTGACAGTAGAAACCAAGCACATAGCATTGTAGAGCTTTTAGCTCCTACAAAACTTGCACCTTTAGCGATAATCACTGCTTTTGTTCTACAGAATCTGAAGTTTAATCAAGCTTGCTAATTAGTGGGTGCTCCGTGCACTTCTGTTGTGGCCATTGAGAAATTTAGAGGAACAATGTATGCATTACTATGCTAATTAGCATATTTCATTAGACCTCAGTTTCTGCAGAATGGAGGCAGTGATTAGGACACTAATGGTGCGATTATTATTATCAGGACTATATGCCCCACAAGGCCATGTGCATAGTTTATACTGTCAGACTGGACGGACTAATTTATATAGGATTGGTCACCAGGTCAGAAGCGGCCAGTTTTCCCTTATTTTGTGCCCTTTACTCCCCTGAGATGAGTCCTCTTTAAATGATAGTTAAAATAGCTCCCCATTACCTACGATCACCCTCCACTCTTACAGTCTTCTTGAGGTACAATTTCAATTGATCTATAACATTGGTGCATCCTTGTCACCATTAAAAGGGTATTCAGATTTCATGAAATAATATATATTAAAAAAACATTTTTTGAGTGGCTTCAAAATCTTATTTTGGTAAACATGACATGAGCTAAAGGTTTCTAATAATTTTTGGGTATCCTTGTTTTTTGGCAATCATCAGAGTCCCTTACTATTCTTTTCCCATAACAGTGGGAGTTACTGATGCCTCCCATTGCAGATGGCACAGGCTCTGTACATGAATCTGCTGCATCCAGACCGTGCCATAACTGTGCCACCACTAGCTGATTTTGGTAAACATGACATTATCTACAAGGCGCCTCTTGTTTAAAGGGAACTTGTCACCTGCAAAAAAAATGCTATTAACCTGTAGATATGGGCTTAATCAGCAGGAACGGAGCGTTAATAACCTGCCAAACGCTGCTGGGAGAAAATGAACTTCATAACCCCTAGCAGCATTCGGTTTCGGTCGCTGCGCCCCCAGCAGGGCCATGGAGTTTGGGTTACATTGGAGCAAACAGGTTACGAAATTTATAAAAAAATAAATAAACTAATAAAAAACTGGAGTCTGAACTGAGAAAGTAAATTAATGTGCATGTACAATGTAAGTGCATATTAACACATCATCATTAACCAGAGAAAACAAAAAGCACAAATATCCTGAAATAAAAAGTAAAAAATAAACTGCAAATAATGCATAACAGTAATAATAATAAGGGTATGCATTATTTGCAGTTTATTTTTTACTTTTTATTTCAGGATATTTTGTGCTTTTTGTTTTCTCAGGTTACAAAATCTGTAAGGAAAGGTTGACATCTACTCTAGTTTTATCTGTCTTTTACACCTGTGTTTAGAGGCTCTGCATTACCACTCACAGCCACTAGGTGACAGCATTTTAGATTGAAAATACTTTTCCAAATTCTTGTAGACTAGACTAGTATTTTGCTGGATCGTAACCCATGTCTCTACATTATTATTATCTAGCGCCATAATATTCCACCACACTTTACAGACCTCATCAGCATGTCACTGGAGTGTGGGAGGCAATCTGAGAACCCGGAGGACACCCACACAAACATTTGGAGAATTTTCTCCTTGCAGATGTTGTCCTTGGTGGGTTTTGAACCCAGGACCTGAGTGCTGCAAAGCAAAGGTGCTAACCACTGAGCCACCAAGCTGCACTCTATTTATTTCCTTCTAAACTAAATTTTGAATTTCAGATTGATTTTTTTTTTCTTGAAAACCCTGCACTAATAAGCTGCAAACAGAATTTTGTGTTTTGTGTTTTTTTTTTTCCAATGAACGAAAAGCATTTCTTCTATTCTAACTTGTTATATTCTGCAATTATTTAGGTGGCCTGGACAGTGTGGAGTACTATGATATTAAGCTAAACGAGTGGAAGATGGTGTCGCCAATGCCTTGGAAAGGGGTCACTGTGAAATGTGCTGCCGTGGGCGCCATCATTTATGTGCTGGCTGGATTTCAGGGAGTGGGACGCTTAGGACACATTCTTGAATACATTACTGAGACTGATAAATGGATCGCCAATTCTAAAGTCCGAGCCTTCCCCGTGACCAGCTGTCTGATCTGTGTCGTGGACACTTGTGGGGCTAATGAAGAGACTCTGGAAACATGAAGATCCCTGATGTGGTGTCCACACCTTGTACATAATATTTATAAGCTTCATCAGAGGGATTCAATCTGTTGTACATTACAAAAGATTATCTGAGAAGACAAAGACCTGTGGATTTTGCTTCATTGTTTTTTTTTATTTTGCTCTTGTCTCTCACAATGAGCAGTGAACTGTTTGGTTTTTTTTTTAGTGGACGACTAAGGTTTTATGTTGCTTAATGTAAACCATATAAAGATAATCTAGGCACACCTGCTTCAGTGTATGCCAGCCCTGGTGCCTGCAGATGGATATTTAAGTATATAGGAAGCGGTGTTGTCACTTTTAGTTCTATGACTTGTTAAAAAAGTTTTTTATGTTTCCCTTTTGTGTCTGTTTTTCTTCTTTTTAAATATAAGTCATGTTTCTCTGTTCTGCCATTTTCTAGATTGTGACTGACCTACTAAAGGCTGCGCCTGCAAACTAATATTTTACATTTTTATTTCAAACAAGGATACAAATGGTTAGGGTCATGGTATGAACCTTGTGTAGCGAGGATGTTGTAGATTTTTTACACATGGGATATTAAAATTGTGAATAGAATTGCGGTAATATATCCATATACACTGCTGTGTACACGTTTCCATCAAATATTGGATCCTTGATCCATGTACCCATGGCCTGGACGTCAAAGTGCAATGTTTGCATTATGTATTGGATGGTGGTGCTGATTGTTTGAATTTTCTTTCTTCCAGTACCTATTGTACTACAAGCTACCACACCCAGATAGAGCCACACTTTATCAGGCAAATGTATCGGGACAGGTTCAATGACCTGCTATGCTCCTATCCAGTAACCACTTGTAATACGAAACAAGCTTCTATTTATCGCCGTTCCCTACCTGCCCTCCACGTGGAGCGCTGTCCGCTGTACCCTTCCTGCCCTCCACGTGGAGTCGCCATACCCTTCCTGCCCTCCACCTGGAGTCCGCTGTTCCCTACCTGCCCCCTCCAGATGGTGCGTGCAGTTCATTTCCTGCCCTCCTCGTGGAGCGCGCCGTTTGCTACCTGCCTTACACGTGAAGCGCGCCGTCCGCGTTTCCCTACCTGTCTGCCAAGTGGAGCGCGCCGTCCGCCATTCCCTATCTGCCCTTCATGTGAAGCGTGCCGTTCCCTACCTGCCCTCCACGTGGAGCGCTCCATCCGTATTTCCCTACTTGCCTTTCATGTGGAGCGTGCGGTCCCTTGTTCCCTTCCTGCCCCCCACATGGAATTTACACGGCAACTAGGAAGATTCTTCCTTTATTATCCTTTATTATCATTTTAACCCCCAAGGGTGGTTTGCATGTTAATGACCAGGCCAATTTTTACAATTCTGACCACTGTCCTTTTATGAGGTAGTAGCTCTGGAACGTTTCAACGGAACCTTGTGATTCTGAGATTTTTTCATGACATGTTGTACTTCATGTTATTGGTAAAACTTCTTTGATATGACTTCCGTTTATTAATGAAAAAAAATGGAAATATGGCGAAAATTTTGCAATTTTCAAACTTTTAATTTTTATTCCCTTAAAACAGAGAAATATGTCACACAAAATAGTTAATAAAAAAAGTTTCCCACGTCTACTTTACATCAGCACAATTTTGGAATCATTTTTTTTTTTTTGTTAGGAAGTTATAAGGGTTAAAAGTTGACCAGCGACTTCTCATTTTTAAAACATAATTTCCAAAACCAATTTTTTTTTTAGGGACCACCTCACATTTGAAGTCACTTTGAGGGGTCTATATAGCAGAAAATACCCAAAAGGGACAACATTCTAAAAACTGCACCCCTCAAGCTGATCAAAAAAACATTCAACAAGTTTATTAACCCTTCAGGTGTTTCACAGGAGCAGAAGCATCATGGAAGGAAAAAATGAACATTTAACTTTTTAGTCACAAAAATGATCTTTTAACAATTTTTCTCATGGGTAAAAGGAAAAAATGGACAAAGTTGTTGTCCAATTTGTCCTGAGTGCGCTGATACCCTATATGTGGGGGGGAACCGCTGTTTGGGCGCACAACAGCTCAGAAGGGAAGGAGCGCCATTTGACTTTTTCAAACCAAAATTGGCTGGAATTGAGTTTGGACGCCATGTTGCCTTTGGAGAGCCCCTGATGTGCCTAAACTGTGGAAACCCCCCACAAGTGAACCCATTTTGGAAACTAGACACACCAACAAACTTATCTAGATGTGTGGTGAGAACTTTGAACCCCCCAAGTGTTTCACTAAAGTTTATAATGCCTGGATGTGAAAATAAATTTTTTTTCCACAAACGTAATTTTTTAGTCCCCAGTTTTTTATTTTTCTAAGGGTAACAGAAGAAATTGGACCCCAAAAGTTGTTGTCCAGTTTGTCCTGAGTATGCTGGTACCCCCATATGTGGTAGAAAACTACTGTTTGGGCACACGTCGGGGCTCTGAAGTGAAGGAGTGACGTTTTGGAATGCTGACTTTGATGGAATGGTCTGCGGGCATCCTGGTCCATTTGCAGAGCCCCTGATGTACCTAAACAGTATAAAAAACCCACAAGTGACCTCATTTTGGAAACTAGACCCCCAAGGAATTTATCTAAATGTGCCCAACAAGTACCCCCTTTTTTGGAACTATTCTACTGTTTCCTGTTATCTACATTTAAGTAAATTAGTAGTGCATGGAGATGTGGTACAGTTAAGCATTCTTTCATACACAGGCCAGGTTTATCGGGGCGCAGGTCTCTCATAAATGGTGTCCTTTCGTATTCCCCTTTTGTAACACACTCAGCACCTTTTTTGTGACTTACCCTTTTTTCCAGTTTGCGGGACCTCCCCCGGGAAATGCTGACCTGGTACGATACGAGCACCTTCAGTTCCGGAAGTACTGGGGCCTTCCTGATTTCCAAAGATTAAGGCCTTAATCATTACCTCCTGGAACAGCAGGTATGACATATCAGTGTGGCGTGCACATCGTGACAACAGGAAAGTGTTGAGCATTGCCATTTGTATGATGTGCATGGCCAGCTTCTTGTACCACACGTTGGCCTTTCTCAAAGCACTGTACGGCTGGAGTTGATTAGAGAGATCAACGCCCCCCATCTTTTTGTTGTACCCCAGTACAGTCGGGTTTGGAGACCCGTGTAGAGGTACCTCGTACAGTGCTGAGGGCCCTGCCATCACCGTGTATGGTGGTCAAGAAAAAGACCTCCCTCTTGTACTTGACCACCAGCAGGTGGTCTCTACATTGGGCTCTGCTGTCACCTCTTCTGAGAATCTGCCCAAGTAGCGCTTTCGGGAGGGGCCTCTCAGATTTTTGTGGACAGTACCGCAGCCAGCGGTACCTCGCGCAGAGAGGAATTTTAAAAGTGGGATGCTGGTATAAAAGTTATCATTGTAGAGGTGATAACCTTTATACAGAGGTGGGTGCACCAAATCCCACAATTTTCCCACTCTCTCCCAGGACAGGGGGACATTCAGGAGGTTCAATCTTGGTGTCCTTCCCTTCATAAACTCTAAACCTGTGGGTATACCCTGAGGTACTCTAACACAGTTTGTAGAGTTTGATTCCGTACCTGGCCCCCTTGCTGGGCAGGTAGTGACGGAATCTGAGCCTTCCCATAAAATCAATTAAGGACTCATCCATGCAATTGTCCCTTTGGGGCATGTACACTTCAGCACTTTGTTGAAGTGTTTGATGACCGGCCAAACTTTGAACAGATGGCCAAAGTTGGGGTCATCTCGTGGGGGACACTGTGCATTATCAGTATAATGTAGGAATTTGTGGATGGCCTCAAAACGTGTCTGAGCCATGACCATTCGGAACACTGGAGTGTTATATAAAATATCAACACTCCAATATTGCCAAAGTTCTGGCTTCTTCAGGAACCCCATGTGAAGGACCAGGCGACAAAACTGCATCGTTTTAACTGCGTCTACAGGAGACTAGTTAGAAAGTGATGAACCGGAGTTTTGTGCCAAAAATTGAGAAGCATATAAATTAATTTGGCCCACCATGAGGTTAACCAAATCCTCAGAGAAAAAGACTGAAAAAGTCTAGTTCTGTAAGGCCGGTTGTGTCTAACTTGATTCCTGATTCTGCCACAAAATCAGGAATCGGTGGCTAGTAATTTTTGGGAGGGGTCCGTAATGGGGTGCGCTGGTTCATCTTCTGGAACGGTGGGTGCTGCTTCCTCTGTTCTGGAATGCCTGTGTGGCCGTTCAACAGGACCTGAGGAGGGAGACGAGGAAGAGGAATCTGAGAAATAAAGAAATGTGGATCCTCTCCTTCGCTATCAGTGTCGGAGGCAAGGAAAGCATATGCCTCGTCCACTGAGTAGCGTTGTTGGGACGGGCGGGACGGCATTTTAGGAATACGGTGATTGTGTCAACACTTTATTTTTAACTGTGTGGGGGGGGGATTAGTGCTTGATGCAAACTTTGTCTAAAAAAATAAAAGCTGGGAGAAAAAAAACTTCTGTGAAAAGAAAAGTGTAAAACAGCAGGCACGTGCTCTAATGAGTGAACTGTGTCACTTATCAAAGTTCGGCGGCTGCTGGATGTGCGCATGTGGGTGGCGCAAGGGGGAGTGAGAAAAAAATGGAAAACAGCAGGCATGAGCTCTGATGGGTGAGCTGCGTCATTTATAAAAGCTCAGCGGCTGCTGGATGTGTGCACGGGGTGGCGCAAGGAGGGGTGAGATAAAAACGGAAAACAGCAGACACGAGCTCTGATGAGTGAATTGTGTCACCTATCAAAGGTCAGCGGCTGCTGGATGTGCACACGGGGGTGGCGCAAAGGCGGGTGAAAAAGAAAAACTGAAAATAGCAGGCACAAGCTCTGATGAGTGAACTGCATCACTTAAAGTTCAGCAGATGCTGGATGTGTGCATGGGGTGGCGCAAAAGTAGAGTAAAAAAATGGAAAACAGCAAGCACGAGTGTTTATCGGTGAACTGCATCATCAATCAACGCTTGGCGACTGCTAAATGTGCGCACGGATGCGCAAAGGGGGGTAAAATGAGGATGAAGGGGGAAGAGAGGGATTGGGGTGGATGAAGAGAGATCGGGCAGGGATCACAAGACACTTACAGTTGTAGTCTCTCTTCTTCTGTCTTCTCTGTTCTTTGCTCACAGCTCCGATCCAAGGCAGGGCACACCGCGGTAACACCGTGGTTGTGCCCTACGATTGGCGCAATCGATGTGATCAGCGATCGTGCCAATCCGGGCCCTTTCTGGCCATGTCTGGCGTTGCAAGGCACCAGCCTAGGATCGGTGCTCGATCCTAGGCTGGGACATCATTGTTTCAGCCAATCTGATTGTCTGAAACAATGAGAAACGCTGCGATTGGCTGTTCAGAATTACCATGAGGTAAGATGGCGCCGTCATTTTAATGTGATCACCACGACATCAGTCGTGGTGGTCGCATTAAAGATATGACGTAATATTCCAGCCAATGGTCTAAGTGTGTCAGGGCATGTGGACGGAATATTACATCCACTGTCAGAAAGCTGTTAAAGGGGGCTTGTCAGTTTATTCACGCTGACCAAACCACGTACCGCAAAGAATCAGAGACCGGCTCCTTCATTCTAAATCTTTTTTTTACTCTGAAGTATTACTTTTGTTTTAGATAAACAAATTGAAAGCATGGCCGAGGTGACTAGTCCCAGAGACGTCCATGTCAGATTTTCACCAGCTGCTCATCTAGACTGACAGATTCCTCCCAATATACCCATATAGGGAGAGAAGTGTCATAGCTCAGTGGGAGAGGAGAAACTAGTGGTGACGCACCTCCTGGACTAGTCACCTCGCTCCCGCTTTCAGTGTGTTTTTCTTTTACCCTGAAATGCTGCGTAGTTTTAAACAGATGTTTAAAAAGCAGGAGCATGGTGATGATAAAGCCGACAGGCACTGTGTGACTTCAGGAAAAGGAGCCGTCACTGTGGGAAGGTCTGTATATATTGGTTTAATTCTTCATTGGGCCCTGAATTAATTTACCCCTTAGTGAGCAGGCCATTTTTCTCAAATCTGAAGTGTCACTTTTTGTGGCAATAACTCTGGAATGTTTCAACATATCCCAGTGATTTTGAGATTGTTTTTGTGACACATTCTACTTTTATGTTAATGGTAAATTGAGGTTGATATACTGTATTTTGGATTTAATTTTAAAAATATCAGAAATTTGACAAATGTAAAAAAAAAATGTCACTGTTTAAACTTTTGACTATCCCTTTAATCCAGATTTTCATACCACAAAAAATAGTTAATAAATAACAATTACCTCATGTCTGCTTTACATCAGCACCATCTGTGAAACGTTCTTTTATTTTGTTAGGCTGTTGGAAAGTTTAAGAATGTAGCAGCAATTTTTCAATGAAATTTACAAAACTTTTTTTTTTGGTATTGATTCAGTTTTGAAGTGACATTGGGGGATCAATATATATATCATAGGCCCCCCAAAAGTGATACCAGTTTAAAAACAGATCCCCTGAACGTATTCAAAACTGCCTTCAGGTAGTTTATTAACCCTTCGGATGCTTTTCAGCAATTAATGCAAGTTGGCATGACAAATTGTATTTTTACCATCTAAATGTTGCTTATCTTTGAAGAGGTCACTATAACCGGCAGACTCGAAGGCCTTTATTTTATTATGACTTGCCATAGCAAACTTCAGGCCCACATAATCATGATATCAGGGTGCTGATGGATAGAGATGAGTGAATTTGTTCGGATTTAGTTCCGAATACGATCGGAATCAAATTTTGTTTTTGCATATTCTCGAAAGCTTGCAATTTACCATCTTTTAAGAGCCATTAAAAGGTATCAACCACTGAGGACTCTCAATTCTGAATATTTTTAAATGTCATATGGTCAGTGTAGACAGGGTGCCATCATGTGGACCTTTCTGGTATTGTATGGTTTACAGGAAAGGTTTTTATAAGCTAAATAAATATAATGGTGAAGAAAAATATAAATGTTAAATATATGGACAAATCAATCAGGATTGAATCTCACTTGAGATAAATATGTTATACAGATGCATCTCACAAAATTAGAATATTATCAAAAAGTTGACTTCAGTTCTTCGATGCAAAAAGTGAAACTCATTACATAGAGTCATTACACAGTGATCTATTTCAAGCTTCATTGAATAACATTGGTCCGAGAGCAATCCGATTTTTTTTTAATCAAATTGCACTTATCCGAGCTATATGCCATTGTGTGTGCGCAGCCTTTCAGAGAGAAGTGTGCCCCATTCTGCCAGCCAGTGCAGGTCCCAGCTGATGGACAGCGATCACCTTGGGTAGGTGAGAAAGGGGTCATCTGATGAAAACAAGTTCTCTGTTCATACAAGGAAGCATTACTATAAGATCCAGCTTCCCCTCATAGTGAGATTGTAGTATTCGGTATACCAGCGGTGGCTGATTTATTTTCCCGAGGGGCCACATGAGAGTTTGTGACTGTTGTGGAGGCCAAACCAATAGGCTGAAATTCTGCTCAATATTAATATAATTATTACTATGTTATATTATTTGTATCACTTAACACTGAGCAGAATTAATTCCGCTGACTCGATGCTACGTGTTACGATGGGGATTATTGTCACTAGTGTCCTTACTTGTAGCAGAGAATCAGCTCCAGATAATTCATTGCTTTTTATAAAATCTATAAATCATTTGCTCCTGTTATTCAGCCCTTCTGCCTTGAAAAGTTGCACACAGTAAGATGTCTCCACAGCCCTCCCGCAGAGTACAATGTCCCTACAACGTACGATGCTCTACAGCCCCAGCCACACACAGTATGATGCCCCCACACAGTACAATGCCACAACAAACTATGCACCTACAGCCCCTGCCACAAACAATATGATGCCCCCCACAATGTACGATGACCCCACAGCTCCCCAACATAATTTGATAGCCCCACGCAGTGTGATGGCCTCACAGTATGATGGAACTCACAGCATCCCCATACAGCCCCCCACACATACATAGCTCCCGTCTGGTGGGACAGTCCCGTTTTTGACTGCCTGTCCCGCTGTTCTGGGTGGGAGCTTATTTTTCCGGCACTGCACTGATAAGCCGCATGCCCACCCGTGCACCAACCCCATCCTCCCCCCCCCCCCCCCCCCCCCCCCCAGAGATCCACCGCAGCCCCTCAAAGCCTGCAATGACGTCTCTAGGCTGTTCTCTTCTGTGCGCACAGGACCTGCGATGAGGTCAAAGGAGGGGAGGAGTCGGGGTCACATGATCAGAAGCCTCAGCGTATGCAGGACTCTGCTGTGCTGGTCGTCATGGTGCTGGATGAGGGGAAGTTTATGTGTGGGGTAGGAGGGGTTTACAGGGTGGATGTAGCAGAGCCGCCCGTGTTCAAGGTGTATGCAGCGGAAATGTGTGTGTACGGAGTGGAGCCGTGTGTACGGGGTGTGCGGAGAGGAGCCGTGTGTGAATGGGTGTGCGGAGCCGTGTGTACACGAGCGGAGCCACGTGTGTATGAGGTGTATGGAGCGGAGCCGTGTGTGTGCACAAGGTGTACGGAGCGGAGCCGCGTGTGTACGAGGTGTACAGAGCAGAGCGGAGATGTGTGCGAGGTGTATGGAGCAAAGCCGCATGCCTACAAGGTTTACGGAGTGGAGCCATGTGTGAACAACGTGTACGGTGCAGAGCTGCATGTATACAAGATTTACGGAGTTGAGCCATGTGTGCGAGGTGTACGGAGCGGAACCAAGTGTACGAGGCATACAAAGCGGAACCGTGTGTGTATGAGGTGTGCGGAGCCGTGCATGTACAGGGTCTATGATGGGGAGCATTTATACCTCGCAACCGTCGCGGATCCAGCAGGACAGTCCCGATTTTGAGAGTCTGCCCCACTGTCCCGGCTGGAAGATTACGTTTTCATGGAGGCACTTCAGGGAATGCTTCAGATCCATCACCATGTCCTCCTCCGACAGCGCGATCGCCTTGGAATTAGTGATGCCGGCCATGTGAGCAGATCATGATATGTCTTGCACCGGGAGGCTCACGTGAGCATTACAATGGGAGCCGGGCTGCTATAGTATCTTTATAGAATCTTTCTTTCTCTGTTTCTTTCTCTCTCTAATCTTTTTTTCTCTCTCTGTTCTTTCTTTCTGCTCTCTCTCTCTGTTCTATGTTTCCCCTTTCTTTCACTCTCTAATCTTTCTTTCTTTCTGTAATTTCTTGCTGTTATTTCTGTGTTTTCTTTCCCCTTTTTCTTTATTTTTCTCTCTGTTCTTTATTTATTTCCCCTCTTTCTTTCTCTCTCCCTCTGTGTTCTTTCCCTTTTTCTCTGTAATTTTTTTCTGTCCACTCTCTCTGTTCTATTTCTCTCTCCCTCTGTTCTTTCCCCTTTCTTTTTTTCTCTCTGTTCTTTTTCTTTTCCCTCTGTTCGTTCTTTCTTATCTTTCTCTCTATCTCTGTTCTTTCCCCTCTCTTTCTCTGTTCTTTCCCCTCTCTTTCTGTTCTTTCTTTCCCCTCTTTCTCTCTCTCTGTTCGTTCTTTTTTCTCTTTCCCATCTTTCTTTCTATCTCTTTGTTCTTTCTTTCCCCTCTCTTTCTCTCTCTGTTCTTTTTTTCTGTCCACTTTTTCTGTTTCTTTCTCTGTTCTTTCTTTCCCCTCTTTCTTTCTCTCTCTCTCCAGAACACAGGGATGAGGGTTTTATCAGGCCATTTCAGGTCGGAAGCCAGTGTCCGGAAACGGAAGGCGTACTGGCTGACCGAGAGGGATCCCTGTGTTAATGCTAGTAACTGGAGAGAGGTGTCGTGAGTGACCCGTGGCCCCTAAAAGACCTGCTTTAGAGATGTTAGGAACTGAGCAGCGGTCCGAACCACAGGGTCACCACACTCCCACAGTGGCGTGGCCCACTCCAACTCCCTGCCCGACAGAAGGGAAACGATAACCCCCACCTTAGCCCGCTCTGTAGGGAATCGCGCGGCCAGTAACGCAAGCTGGAGAGCACTGGCTCACGAAACCCCTGCAGGAGGCGCCCTCTCCAGAAAATGTATCGGGCAACGGGAGGCGGGAAACTGTCGGCGCAGGCGTGGACACACGCGAGACAGCCTCTGCGACTGCCTGCACAGCAGCCTCAGTAACCTTCGCAGCTGAAGCGGAACTCTCGAGAGTCGTCAACCTGCCCTCCAGCTGCCGAATATACTGCAATAGCTGCTGCTGGTCCGCCGTTACTAGCCAGACCCTGGCGCTAGTATAATGTTAGGGACGGCAGAACGCACTAAATATAAAATAGCGTAAAGTGCGTTTGCCGCCCGGGGTCCACCGTGCAGAAGGTGTTAACACTGTTACTAGCTGATGGCGGACGTACAATATGGCGGTATAACGCACGCGGGTTGAACGTCACCCAGGTGCGCTGAGCGATCTGTTTTACTCACAGAGATGCCTTAAGTGCAAAACACAAAAGGGCTGAGCCTGTTAGCGTCACAGGTCTCAGAGGAGTGCACGCACGGTATATGGTCACAGGAGATGGGCCCTAGGCAGAGGGTCAGCGTCCGTCTAGACCTACCGTGCGTGCGGCGTCGCAACTGCGGACGCCAAAAGGAGCTGCAGACTGCAGCACAGCGACAGACACTGCCGCTAGTCGACAATGCCCAAGAGGGGGCGCACTGTCGGACGCTAGTACTGTGTAGATGCTTCTTGTGGCTATAGCTTGCCACTGACTCTAAACCTAAGTCCCTATACACACTCGTAATATCAGAGGGAGAGGATCTTAATGAGTCATTCGCAGGTTCATGCATCCATCATCATTCACACAGTAGCAACTAGAGACTATACTAGCGCATGGCCGAGCGGCCATGCTAACCTTTCATAGCCAGGACCTTCCGGAAGCTTCAAGATCCCTGAGGTGGACCAATCAGATCTGGAGAAGGACCTGGACATGTGGCTCCTGATCTCCAATGGGAGATTGTCTTGTGAGCATACTCAGTAGAGCTACGGAGGGACTTAGCCTCTGGAGTGATTTGCTGCTGAGCAGCCTGCATTGCCATTGCTGACCCAAAGGGGGCAGTAATAGCCAACCCCACAGAGCAAGTCTGGGAAGCCGGGATTGCTGAGCAATGTCCTCTGCGGTCGAAAGATAATGGGAGACCGCAGAATGTGAGGCTCTGGATTCCTGTTGAACCGCTGCAGGAACCCGACACCTAACAAGCTGACCCGCACAAAGCAGAGATAAACAAAACCAGATCAAATGCAAACAGAATAGCAAATGAACCACTTAGCAGAACATGCAGGGAAAGAGCAGGAGACATCAGACCTCAGGAGGCACAGGAAGAAAATCACCAGCAGGGATAGAGGGAGTCAGCTGTCTTAAATCCCAATCAGAAACCCCAGATCTCCAATCGTCTGCCTCGTCATCAGGTGGCAAGCCTCTGTCAATCAGATCAGCTCCACTACCTCTAGTAACCACCAGAGGGAGCCCAGAAAGAGAACTCTCAATCTGACCAACTCCACTATCTTCAGTAATCACCAGAGGGAAGCCAAAGAGAGAATTCACAACAGGGTTGCCTCCTCCACCATATATTGGGTCGCCAGTAGGGATATCTCCTCCATTGTATACAGTGGGTACGGAAAGTATTCCGACCCCTTTAAATTTTTCACTCTTTGTTTCATTGCAGCCATTTGGTAAATTCAAAAAAGTTCTTTTTTTTCTCATTAATGTACACTCTAATGTACACTGCACCCCATCTTGACTGAAAAAAACAAATGTAGAAATGTTTGCAAATTTATTAAAAAAGAAAAACTGAAATATGACATGGTCATAAGTATTCAGACCCTTTGCGCAGTATTGAGTAGAAGCACCCTTTTGAGCTAGTACAGCCATGACTCTTCTTGTGATTGATGCAACAAGTTTTTCCACTCCTGGATTCTTCCCACAGCCCCTCATCATCCCCCCCCCATTCCCCACACAGCCCCTCATCATCCCCCCCTCAAGCCCATTAAACCCATTCAAGTAACATCAACCCTTTCCAAAATGTATCCTCAGACCATTCACGCACGAGGCTGAAGTTGGTTTCTTATTCTGCAATTTTTTCTTTTCTGCTCTTTACAGGTTTAACAAAATATAAGCATCACAATAATAAAACACAATGCAGTGAGGTGCCCTGATGTTAATACACTATGGCCCCATAAGATGCTCCATAGTTTATGCCCCCATATGCTGCTCCATAGATTTTGCCCCTTATGATGCCGCTGCAAATAAAAAAATGACATACTCACCTCTTGTCGCTGGGGGCCCGGTGCCGGTGTCCTGAGCTGGCGGGGACAGGTGCCGGTGTCACCGCTGGCTCAGGACCCCAGCGCTGGCAGTATTTACTGATCCCCGCTCCATGGCTGCGCATTGCTGTCCTCTCCTCCGCGTCCCCTGTCAGTGAAGTTCAGGCAGAGGGCGCGGCGCACACTTACTACGTCACCGCGCCCTCTGACCTGAACATCAGGGACAGAGGATGCAGAGAGGATAGCGCAGCGATGGAGCGGGGACAGGTGAATATAACATATACTCACCCCCTCCTGGCGTGGTCTCTGCAGCCCCGCTTCTCCCAGTCTCAGGCTCCTTCCTTCAGCGGTCACGTGGTACCGCTCATTAAAGTCATAAATATGCGCATATTCATGACTTTAATGAGCGGTAACACGAGACCGCTGAAGGAACTTGAGCTTGAGACCGGGAGCAGGGGGGCTGCAGAGACCGCGCCAGGAGGGGCAAAGTATGACATGACACCCCCGCCGACCCCCTGGTACATGACCTGCGTATAAGCCGAGAGGGGGGGGGGTTTGTGACTTTCATCCCAAAAAAGATCTGAAAATCTCGTCTTATACGCGAGTATATACGGTAACTTCTGTTTTTAAGGTCCAAATGGGTTCTAGGCATCAGAATTGGCATCAAAGTGGTCAAACAGCCGATTTTCACAGATTTGAATAAGTAGCTGATGTTTTAAAGGGTTTGATGCAGGGTATCACTATCTGTGTATTCCTAGTGTGAGATCAGTGGTCCAAAGTCATTTAACACCTTAAAAAGTTGATGCCCAGAACCCATTTGGGCTAGGCTGGAGCGATCTGGGTTTGATGTGTGGCTCCCTGTTCTATATGTCTGCAGTGTGAGATCAATGGGCTAAAGTAATTTAAGGCGTCTTTCACACATCAGTTTTTTTGCCATCAGTCGCAATCAGTCAAATTTTTTTAAAAAAATGGATCCGACGACTGATGCCGCCAGATCCGTTTTTTCTCATAGACTTGTATTAGCGACGGATTCTGACTGATGGTGGCACGTTTCATCCGTCGTTCGCCGGATACGTCGGAAATTGTCCGGAGGCGACGGATAAAGTAACGTTTTTTGTCTCCGTTGATAAGTCAGAGACAGATCCAGCGCCATCTGTCATTTGCTAGAATGGAAGCCTATGGGTGCTGGATCCGTCGCTGTCAAATGACGGAATCCAGCGACAGATTCCGGTTTTTTAACTGAGTATGCCCCAACATCATTACCCCAAATGTATATAAATCTGTCAGGATCCTTCGCATCAGTTTTTCACAATCTGTGACGGCTCTGTCGAGCTGACGGATTGTGACTGCCATAAAAAAACTGAAGTTTGAAAGTAGCCTCCCTTTCTTCGGTGCTCACGTTGATGCCCATGTTTGTGCCAGTTTTATAGTTTTCGTAGCTGTTTTTAAGTGTATTCACATCAGGGCTCCTCGCTGCATTGTGTTTTATTATTAAGATGCTAATTTTAAACCTGTAAGGCTGAGTTCACACGTGGCTTTTTTTCGCGTTTCCGCGGCAGTTTTAACCGCGCGATTTTGCCGCGAAAAATAAGCATCCCATGCATTCCTATGGGATTCCACAATGCTGCGGTTTTTACCGCGGCGGAATCGCTTTGCGGTAAAAAACGCAGCATGCTCATTATTTTGCGGAATCGCGGCGATCCCGCACCCATAGGAATGCATTGTTCCGCTTCCTTCCCGCATGTGGCTGTGCACACCATGCGGAAAGTAAGCAGAACAATTGCGGATGGTACCCACGGTCCGGAGGAGAGGAGACTGTCCTCTGGGCTTTGGGTGCCATATCCCTGTAAAAAATAGAATTATAAAATAAAAAATATTGTTATTCTCACCCTCCGACGTCCCGCGCAGTCTTCCCGCCTCTCTCCACGCTCCCGTTCCCAGTAATACTTTGCGAAAATGCCCGCGATGGCGTCCGATCTCGCGGGATCGCGAAGTCTCGCGGTCATTCGCGCGACGTCATCGTGAATTACCGCGAGACGTCGCGATCCCGCGAGAACTGACGTCATCGCGGGCATTTTCGCAAAGGATTACTGGGAACGGGTGCGCGGGACGTCGGAAGGTAAGAATAACAGTATTTTTTTTTTTTTTTTACATTCTATCTTTTACTACTGATGCTGCATAGGCGGCCTCAGTAGTAAAAAGTTGGTCACACTCGTCAAACACTGTTTGACGAGTGTGACCAACCTGTCAATCAGTTCTCCAAGCGATGCTCCAGATCGCCTGGAGAACGCTAGCATTTTGCAAGCTAAATACGATTGCAAAATGCTAGTTTTTCCGTGGGAAAATCGCGGGAATTTAAAATGCGATTTTCCCGCGGACTGGAATTCCGGAATTCTCGCGGTAATTTCCGCGAGAGTTCCGGTACGTGTGAACTTAGCCTAAAGAACAGAAAAGAAAAAATTGCAGAATAACAAACCAAATTCAGCCTCGTCACTCAAGCTGAGTCATGTGTCCTCATTCCCATTTGTACACATGTCTATGGTGCAGCCCCTCACTCAGCTCCATGGTGCTCTGCAGCCCCTCAGTCCTCTCCTCACTCAGCTCCATGGTGCACTGCAGCCCCTCAGTCCTCTCCTCACTCAGCTCCATGGTGCACTGCAGCCCCTCAGTCCTCTCCTCACAAGGCTCCATGGTGCACTGCAGCCCCTCAGTCCTCTCCTCACAAGGCTCCATGGTGCACTGCAGCCCCTCAGTCCTCTCCTCACAAGGCTTCATGGTGCACTGCAGCCCCTCAGTCCTCTCCTCACAAGGCTCCATGGTGCACTGCAGCCCCTCAGTCCTCTCCTCACTCAGCTCCATGGTGCACTGCAGCCCCTCAGTCCTCTCCTCACAAGGCTCCATGGTGCACTGCAGCCCCTCAGTCCTCTCCTCACAAGGCTCCATGGTGCACTGCAGCCCCTCAGTCCTCTCCTCACAAGGCTCCATGGTGCACTGCAGCCCCTCAGTCCTCTCCTCACTCAGCTCCATGGTGCACTGCAGCCCCTCAGTCCTCTCCTCACAAGGCTCCATGGTGCACTGCAGCCCCTCAGTCCTCTCCTCACTCAGCTCCATGGTGCACTGCAGCCCCTCAGTCCTCTCCTCACTCAGCTCCATGGTGCACTGCAGCCCCTCAGTCCTCTCCTCACAAGGCTCCATGGTGCACTGCAGCCCCTCAGTCCTCTCCTCACAAGGCTCCATGGTGCACTGCAGCCCCTCAGTCCTCTCCTCACAAGGCTCCATGGTGCACTGCAGCCCCTCAGTCCTCTCCTCACAAGGCTCCATGGTGCACTGCAGCCCCTCAGTCCTCTCCTCACAAGGCTCCATGGTGCACTGCAGCCCCTCAGTCCTCTCCTCACAAGGCTTCATGGTGCACTGCAGCCCCTCAGTCCTCTCCTCACAAGGCTCCATGGTGCACTGCAGCCCCTCAGTCCTCTCCTCACTCAGCTCCATGGTGCACTGCAGCCCCTCAGTCCTCTCCTCACAAGGCTCCATGGTGCACTGCAGCCCCTCAGTCCTCTCCTCACAAGGCTCCATGGTGCACTGCAGCCCCTCAGTCCTCTCCTCACTCAGCTCCATGGTGCACTGCAGCCCCTCAGTCCTCTCCTCACAAGGCTCCATGGTGCACTGCAGCCCCTCAGTCCTCTCCTCACAAGGCTTCATGGTGCACTGCAGCCCCTCAGTCCTCTCCTCACAAGGCTCCATGGTGCACTGCAGCCCCTCAGTCCTCTCCTCACAAGGCTCCATGGTGCACTGCAGCCCCTCAGTCCTCTCCTCACTCAGCTCCATGGTGCACTGCAGCCCCTCAGTCCTCTCCTCACAAGGCTCCATGGTGCACTGCAGCCCCTCAGTCCTCTCCTCACAAGGCTTCATGGTGCACTGCAGCCCCTCAGTCCTCTCCTCACAAGGCTCCATGGTGCACTGCAGCCCCTCAGTCCTCTCCTCACAAGGCTCCATGGTGCACTGCAGCCCCTCAGTCCTCTCCTCACAAGGCTCCATGGTGCACTGCAGCCCCTCAGTCCTCTCCTCACTCAGCTCCATGGTGCACTGCAGCCCCTCAGTCCTCTCCTCACAAGGCTCCATGGTGCACTGCAGCCCCTCAGTCCTCTCCTCACAAGGCTCCATGGTGCACTGCAGCCCCTCAGTCCTCTCCTCACAAGGCTCCATGGTGCACTGCAGCCCCTCAGTCCTCTCCTCACTCAGCTCCATGGTGCACTGCAGCCCCTCAGTCCTCTCCTCACAAGGCTCCATGGTGCACTGCAGCCCCTCAGTCCTCTCCTCACAAGGCTCCATGGTGCACTGCAGCCCCTCAGTCCTCTCCTCACTCAGCTCCATGGTGCACTGCAGCCCCTCAGTCCTCTCCTCACAAGGCTCCATGGTGCACTGCAGCCCCTCAGTCCTCTCCTCACAAGGCTCCATGGTGCACTGCAGCCCCTCAGTCCTCTCCTCACAAGGCTCCATGGTGCACTGCAGCCCCTCAGTCCTCTCCTCACTCAGCTCCATGGTGCACTGCAGCCCCTCAGTCCTCTCCTCACTCAGCTCCATGGTGCACTGCAGCCCCTCAGTCCTCTCCTCACTCAGCTCCATGGTGCACTGCAACCCCTCAGTCCTCTCCTCACAAGGCTCCATGGTGCACTGCAGCCCCTCAGTCCTCTCCTCACAAGGCTCCATGGTGCACTGCAGCCCCTCAGTCCTCTCCTCACAAGGCTTCATGGTGCACTGCAGCCCCTCAGTCCTCTCCTCACAAGGCTCCATGGTGCACTGCAGCCCCTCAGTCCTCTCCTCACTCAGCTCCATGGTGCACTGCAGCCCCTCAGTCCTCTCCTCACTCAGCTCCATGGTGCACTGCAGCCCCTCAGTCCTCTCCTCACAAGGCTCCATGGTGCACTGCAGCCCCTCAGTCCTCTCCTCACTCAGCTCCATGGTGCACTGCAGCCCCTCAGTCCTCTCCTCACAAGGCTCCATGGTGCACTGCAGCCCCTCAGTCCTCTCCTCACAAGGCTCCATGGTGCACTGCAGCCCCTCAGTCCTCTCCTCACAAGGCTCCATGGTGCACTGCAGCCCCTCAGTCCTCTCCTCACTCAGCTCCATGGTGCACTGCAGCCCCTCAGTCCTCTCCTCACAAGGCTCCATGGTGCACTGCAGCCCCTCAGTCCTCTCCTCACAAGGCTCCATGGTGCACTGCAGCCCCTCAGTCCTCTCCTCACAAGGCTCCATGGTGCACTGCAGCCCCTCAGTCCTCTCCTCACTCAGCTCCATGGTGCACTGCAGCCCCTCAGTCCTCTCCTCACAAGGCTCCATGGTGCACTGCAGCCCCTCAGTCCTCTCCTCACAAGGCTCCATGGTGCACTGCAGCCCCTCAGTCCTCTCCTCACTCAGCTCCATGGTGCACTGCAGCCCCTCAGTCCTCTCCTCACAAGGCTCCATGGTGCACTGCAGCCCCTCAGTCCTCTCCTCACAAGGCTCCATGGTGCACTGCAGCCCCTCAGTCCTCTCCTCACAAGGCTCCATGGTGCACTGCAGCCCCTCAGTCCTCTCCTCACTCAGCTCCATGGTGCACTGCAGCCCCTCAGTCCTCTCCTCACTCAGCTCCATGGTGCACTGCAGCCCCTCAGTCCTCTCCTCACTCAGCTCCATGGTGCACTGCAACCCCTCAGTCCTCTCCTCACAAGGCTCCATGGTGCACTGCAGCCCCTCAGTCCTCTCCTCACAAGGCTCCATGGTGCACTGCAGCCCCTCAGTCCTCTCCTCACAAGGCTTCATGGTGCACTGCAGCCCCTCAGTCCTCTCCTCACAAGGCTCCATGGTGCACTGCAGCCCCTCAGTCCTCTCCTCACTCAGCTCCATGGTGCACTGCAGCCCCTCAGTCCTCTCCTCACTCAGCTCCATGGTGCACTGCAGCCCCTCAGTCCTCTCCTCACAAGGCTCCATGGTGCACTGCAGCCCCTCAGTCCTCTCCTCACTCAGCTCCATGGTGCACTGCAGCCCCTCAGTCCTCTCCTCACAAGGCTCCATGGTGCACTGCAGCCCCTCAGTCCTCTCCTCACAAGGCTCCATGGTGCACTGCAGCCCCTCAGTCCTCTCCTCACAAGGCTCCATGGTGCACTGCAGCCCCTCAGTCCTCTCCTCACTCAGCTCCATGGTGCACTGCAGCCCCTCAGTCCTCTCCTCACAAGGCTCCATGGTGCACTGCAGCCCCTCAGTCCTCTCCTCACAAGGCTTCATGGTGCACTGCAGCCCCTCAGTCCTCTCCTCACAAGGCTCCATGGTGCACTGCAGCCCCTCAGTCCTCTCCTCACTCAGCTCCATGGTGCACTGCAGCCCCTCAGTCCTCTCCTCACAAGGCTCCATGGTGCACTGCAGCCCCTCAGTCCTCTCCTCACACAGCCCCATGGTGCACTGCAGCGCCTTAGTCCTCTCCTCACAAGTCTCCATGGTGAATTCACTCATTTCCCGCCTCTAGTCTCGTCTTCTCCTCCAGCACCTCAGCGCATGCGCAAGAATGCTTCCCGCTGTCAGGTCTTCAGAGTAAAGGAGGCCCTGCCCCTTCCAGTGACATCATTCTCTCAAAAAATCATCTCCGTTCTAGTCCCTACTCCCTTCCCTGAACATGGTGATCTGCAACTTCTTCCTGCAGGGCCGCTGCAGGTTTGGAGACAATTGTTGGAATGAGCATCCGAGAGAAGGACCACATGATGGACGTAACCGCTACAAAAGCCAGGCCTCCGGTATGGGCGTCACAGGCGAGCCGGAGCACACACCGGGGGAATACTGTGTGCAGACCACCGATACTGCGTGTGTGTCTCTGTCTCTGTGTGTGTCTCTATCTGTGTGTGTGTCTCTCTCAATCTGTGTCTCTTTCTGTGTCGCTCTCTGTGTGTGTCTCTCTGAGTGTCTGTGTGTGTCTCTCTCTCTCTCTGTGTGTCTGTGTGTGTGTGCCTCTCTCTGTGTGTGTCTCTCTCTCTCTGAGTGTCTGTGTGTGCCTCTCTCTGTGTGTGTCTCTCTCTCTCTCTGAGTGTGTGTGTGTGTCTCTCTGAGTGTCTGTGTGTGTGTCTCTCTCTCTCTGTGTCTGTGTGTGTGTGCCTCTCTCTGTGTGTGTCTCTCTCTCTCTGAGTGTCTGTGTGTGCCTCTCTCTGTGTGTGTCTCTCTCTCTCTGAGTGTCTGTGTGTGTCTCTGTGTCTGTGTGTGTCTCTCTCTCTCTGAGTGTCTGTGTGTGTCTCTGTGTCTGTGTGTGTGTCTCTCTCTCTGAGTGTCTGTGTGTGTCTCTCTGAGTGTCTGTGTGTGTGTTTCTCTCTCTGTGTGTCGTTCTGTGTCTCTCTCTCTCTGAGTGTCCTCTGTGTTTGTGTCTCAATTCAAATGAGCTTTATTGTCAGGACTAAGTACATGTTTGTATTGCCAAATAAATGGTAACAATAGGGGGATGGGGGGGAGGCTTGTAGAGGTCCAGGATATATCCGGCTCCTCTTAGAAGATAGGGGCATGACCAGGGTGGGGTATAGAGGGTCATGTCTCTCTCATGTACACAGGCCCACTTGTCGCCTGGTGACTGTGTAATATCTTTGTGCCCCTGTATGTCACAAGACATGAAGGGAGTGTAACACGACTATGTAACACATGATCACCGCTGCATCCAGTATCACAGCTCAGTCCTGCTTATTGCACTAATGCTGCAGTCACACTATAATATAACATGGCCAAGTGATATGCCATAACACAGCACTCAGCCCAGTGTTACACTATGGGGCAGCTCATATCTGCCGTTATTTTCTTTTACCGATTCAGCATGAGAGAACAATCCCAGCATGCTGCGATTGGCAGGGAGACTCGGCTCACTCACACCAATACAAGTCTGTGGATGCGAGTGAAACATCAGACTGCAGTGCGATATATGCAGAGACAGGCAATGGAGGAGATGAAGAAGTTACTTTCTCCGTCTCCTCCTCACCTGTGCTGCGATTCTCTCGTATATCAGAGCACTGTCACTCGGATCACACGCGTGCAGCAGAGCTGGAGCCCACTGTCATTACCATCTCACATCTGATGCTCTCAGATCAGATACCAAGAAAAGTTACACACAGAGCGTGGTCTCGTAAATAATGGAGAGGATGCTGCGCTCTGCATAGTGATGTGGCCTCTTCATATAGCTGATGGGAAGGGAGGCACATGTGAAAATGACTTGGGTATACTAATAGATCACAGACTGAATATGAGTCAACTGTGTGATGCAGCAGCAAAAAAGGCAAATGCAATTCTATGATGTATAAACAGAAGCATACAGTCTAGATCACGTGAAGTCATTATTGCCCTCTACTCCACTTTGGTCAGACCTCATCTGGAATATTGTGTCTAGTTTTGGGCACCACATTTTAAAAAAGACATCAACAAACTGGAGCAAGTTCAGAAAAGAGCGACCAGAATGGTGACCGGTCTGCAAACCCTGTCTTATGAGGAAAGGTTTCAGAATTTGGGAATGTTTAGCTTGCAGAAGAGAAGACTGAGAGGAGACTTAATAGCTGTCTACAAATATCTAAAGGGCTGTCACATTGTAGAAGGATCATCTTTATTCTCATTTGCACAAGGAAAGACTAGAAGCAATGGGATGAAACTGAATGGGAGGAGACACAGATTAGATATTAGAAAAAACTTTTTGACAGAGTGATCATTGAGTGGAACAGGCTGCCACGAGAGGTGGTGAGTTCTCCTTCAATAGAAGTCTTCAAACAGAGGCTGGACAGACATCTGTCTGGAATGATTTAGCGAATCCTGCTTTGAGCAGGGGGTTGGACCAGATGGCCCAGGAGGTCACTTCCAACTCTACGATTCTATGAGGCAAAGAGCCAGATACCCACCTAATATTGATGACCTATAGCTATAAGGTTGTGACTATAACGTTTATTTCTCTGATCACTTGTAATGCACGCGTACTGCAATGTGTTAGCGCTGTCAGTTTTGGGCTACGTTCTTGCAAAGCGCTTTTGACGAGTCTTTGACGCTGCAGTATTTCTGCACCTGTTATTTAAATTTGTTACTTGCGGTTTGTGTGTGTGTTTTTTGTGCATTTGTGTGTGTTGTTAAAATGTTTTTATTATGTTTTTGATGCTGCATTTTCCCTTGTTTTATTCCTTCAATAGTAGCTGTGAAGTTTAAAATCTAACTTTTATTATTGATGATGATAATAATAAAACTTATGATCCAAAACTGCAGGACACAAAAATCGTATACATGGTACTTGATTCCAACAGATCACCATTTGATATTTATAAGACGTACTACATTAATTTGAGTTGCTTCTCATAAGTACAGTCCACCATGGGCAAGCCAGGAAGAGCTGTCTGCTTTATACCATAGCACCAGCCTGAATGCACTTGGCTATATAGCATTAACCCCATAAACCGTAGGTCATTATGTGTTGTACGCCTGTACTAAGCCGTGGCGGCTTAGTATTTATAGCACAGACCGTGAACCATAGAGTACCTTAACCCCTTAATGACCATAGCTTTTTTCGTTTCTCACTCCCCTTCTTTCCAGACCCATAACTTTTTTTATTTTTCCGTCAATATGGCCATGTGAAGGCTTTTTTTTTTTTTTTTTTGCGGGACAAGTTGTCCTTTTGAACGACACCATTGGTTTTACCATGTCATGTACTCAAAAACGGGAAAAAAAATTGCAAGTCAGGTGAAATTGCAGAGAAAAAAAAAAAGTGCAATCCCACACTTGTTTTTTGTTTGGCTTTTCTTGCTAGATTCACTAAGGCTGGGTTCACATTTCGTTAGGCAGTCCGTTAAATGGACTGCGTTACACCGCGGTGTAACGCAGTCCATTAACGCTGCCATTGCCCTCCATTGTCAGGCGCATCGTGACACGCGTTCGCGATGTGCCATCATTCAGTGACGGAGCCTCGGACGCGGGCTGCAGCATCTGAGGCTCCGTCACCGCTAGCACAGATAAAGCATCTGCGCTAGCGGTACAGCATTAACGTGACCGTCAACGCTATGCGTTGAACGGTCTGCATAACTCAGTGTGAACCTGGCCTAAATGCTAAAACTGACCTGCCATTATGATTCTCCAGGTCATTATAGGTTCACAGACTCCAAACATGTCTAAGTTCTCTTTTATCTAAGTGGTGAAAAAAAAATTCCAAAGTTTGCTTAAAAAAAAAAAAAGTGCATATTTTCCGAGACCCGTAGCGTCTCTATTTTTCTTGATCTGGGGTCAGGTGGGGGCTTATTTTTTGCGGGCCGAGGTGCAATTTTTAATGATACCACTTTTGTGCAGATACGTTCTTTTGATCGCCCAGTATTGCATTTCAATGCAATGTCGCGGTGACCAAATAAACGTAATTCTGGCGTTTTTATTTTTTTTTCTCACTACGCCATTTAGTGATCGGGTTAAAACTTATTTTGAATTTACAGGGCGATTCTGAACCCAGCGATACCAAATATGTGTAGGTTTGTTTTTTTTTTGTTTTTTTTCCCCAAGTTTTATTTGGATTGGGGGCGAAAGGGGGGGTGTTTTTAAACTTTTAGTTTAAAAAAAAAATAAATTAACCCCTTCCCGACCAATGACACCTACGTTGGTGTCATGAAAACCTGTGCCATTATGACCAGTGACGCCAACGTAGGTGCCATGGTATAAATCACCCTCCTGCGAGTCTAGTGACCGGGGTCTCTGAAAGGTCACACGACCCGCAAATATAGGAAGAGTGATAGTAATATTTCATCAATGAAATTTGCTGAAATATTACAATCCAGCCATGGCCGATGCTGAAATAGCATCGGGCATGGCTGGAGACACCGATCCAACCCCCCGCCACCGACTGACTGCGCTGATCGGCCGCTGCCGTCATCATCTGCTTCCCCCCGCAGTCCGATCACCTCCCCCTGGTACCCTCCAAGTCTCGCTGTGGCTCCCGGTGTCTCGCCGTCCCAGATCATGGGCGCCGCCATCTTCCAAAATGGCAGGCGCATGCGCAGTGCGCCCGTCGAATCTGCCAGATTCCATTCATTCATTTTGATCACTGTGATGGGATCCGCTAACGATTGGAGCTAATTTTCCATTCAAAAAGTCAAATGGCGCTCCTTCCCTTCTGAGCCCTGCCGTGCGCCCAAATAGTGGTTCCCCACCACATATGGGTACAAGCGTACTCAGGACAAACTGGACAACAACTTTTGGGGTCCAATTTCTCCTGTTACCCTTGGGGAAAATAATAAATAGCGGGATAAAAAAATCATTTTTGAGGAAAAAAATGATTTTTTTTTTTTATTTTCATGGCTCTGCGTTTATAAACTTCTGTGAAGCACTTGGGGGTTCAAAGTGCTCACTACACATCTAGATAAGCTCCTTGGGGGTCTAGTTTCTAAAATGGGGTCACTTGTGGGGGGTTTCTCCTGTTTAGGCACATCAGGGGCTCTGAAAACGCAACATGACGCCAGCAGAACATTCCATCAAAGTCTGCATTCCAAAATGGCACGCCTTCCCTTCCGAGCTTTCCCATGCGCCCAAACAGTGGTTCCCACCCACATATGGGCTTTCTGTGTACTCAAAACAAATTGCACAACAACTTTTGTGGTCCAATTTCTCTGTTAGCCTTGTGAAAATAAAAAATAGCGGGCTAAACATTTTTGAGGAAAAAAATTTTTTTCACTGCTCTGTGTTATAAACCTCTGTGAAGCACTTGGGGGTTCAAAGTTCCTTAAGGGGTCCAGTTTCCAAAATAGTGTCCCTTGTGGGTTTTTTTTCACTGTTTAGGCACACAGGGGTTCTCCAAACATGACATGGTGTCCGCTAACGATTGGAGCTAATTTTCCATTCAAAAAGTCAAATGGCGCTCCTTCCCTTGCGGGCCCTGCCGTTCGCCCAAACAGTGGTTTATGACCACATATGAGGTATCCGTGCACTCAGGAGAAATTGCCCAACAAATGTTAGTATCCATTTTATCCTGTTGCCCATGTAAAAATGAAAAAACTGAGGCTAAAAGAAAATTTTTGTGAAAAAAAAAAAGTACTTTTTTTTTTTTTTTTTTTTTTAACGGATCAATTTGTGAAGCACCTGGGGGTTCAAAGTGCTCACTATGCATCTAGATAAGTTCCTTGGGGGGTCTAGTTTCCAAAATGGTGTCACTTGTGGGGGAGCGCCAATGTTTAGGCACACAGGGGCTCTCCAAACGCGACATGGCAACCGCTAAATATTCCAGCATATTTTCCATTCAAAAAGTCAAATGGCGCTCCTTCCCTTCCTTGCCCTGCTATGCACCCAAACAGTGGTTTATGACCACATATGAGGTATCAGTGTACTCAGGAGAAATTGCCCAACAAACTTTAGGATCCATTTTATCCTGTTGCCCATGTGAAAATGAAAAAAATTGATGCTAAAAGAAAATTTTTGTTGGAAAAATTAAAATGTACATTTTTTCCTTCCACGTTGCTTTAGTTCCTGTGAAGCACCTGAAGGGTTAATAATCTTCTTGAATGTAGTTTTGAGTAGCTTGAGGGGTGCAGTTTTTATAATTGTCACTTTTGGGTATTTTCTGCCATAGACCCCTCAGAGTAACTTCAAATGTGAGGTGGTCCCTAGAAAAAATGGTTTTGTAAATTTAGTTGTAAAAGTGAGAAATCGCTGGTCAACTTTTAACCCTTATTACTGCCTAACCAAAAAAAAATGTTGTTTCCAAAATTGTGCTGATGTAAAGAAGACATGTGGGAAATGTTATTTAGTAACTATTTTGTGTCACATAACTCTGGTTTAACACAATAAAAATTCAAATTTGAAAATTGCAAAATAATCGCCAAATTTCCTTTTTTTTTCTTTCACAAATAAACCCAAAAATTATCGACTTAAATTTACCACTAACATGAAGCCCAATATGTCACGAAAAAAACAATCTCAGAATCGCTAGGATCCGTTGAAGCGTTCCTGAGTTATTACCTCATAAAGGGACAGTGGTCAGAATTGCTAAAAATGGCCAGGTCATTAAGGCCAAAATAGACTTGGTCATGAAGGGGTTAATTTTTTTTTTTTTTTTTTTTTTTTTTTTTTTTTTTTTTTTACTTTTGACATGCCTCAAAAGCCTGCTACATATAGGCGATGCTCAGATTACCTATATGTAGCAGATTTACTGCATTGCTACAAGCGCCGACCACCGGGTGGCGCTAATAGCAATATGTCGGCAACAACCATAGAGGTCTCTATAAGACCTCTGGTTGTCACGGCAACACGTCGCTGACCCCCGATCATGTGATGGGGGGTCGGCGATGTGCTCATTTCCGGCCGGATGCCGGAAGTGCTAGTTAAATGCCCGCTGTCAGCGTTTGACAGCAGGATTTAACTAGTTAATAGGCGCAGACGGATCGCGATTCCACCCGCGCCTATTGCGGGCACATGTTAGCTGTTTATTACAGCTGACATGTCGCTACTTTGAGGTGGCCTCACCGCCGGAGCCCACCTCAAAGCAGGGGACTCCGACCGCTGATGTACTATCCCGTCAGCAGTCGGAAAGGGGTTAAAGCAAAGAGCTCCATATACATGTTATCACAATGATTAATGTAAACAGACATCCAACTCTATCATAATGTGATTGTGTGCAGCCTGGAGGTAACGAGACATGAACAATTCGGGCATTGCCCACCCAGTGACCCTACAATACACTAAACACAGATGACCATATTACTGGTCCCGCAGTGTGTCAGGTGTATTAGTGTCACCACTAGTGTCATTAGTGGTTAGCCACCGGTGTATCTTTTTTGTTTATGGTATCTCGTATGTGTTCCCGCACCCTCCTCGTTTTGTCTACATCGCCCATCGTGGACTGTACTTATGAGTGGCAACTCAGATTAATGTAACATGGCTTATAATCACCTTGATACAAATATCAATTGGCGATCTGTTGGAATCAAGTACCGTATATACGATTTTTTTGTGTCCGTTTGTCCTGCACTTCACACTTTTGGATCATAAGTTTTATTATCAATATTGAAAGTTATATTTTAAGCTTCACAGCTATTATTGATATATTCCCTGTTGAATTTACATACTTTGCTATGTGCATTGTTTGCCTTGTTGGTGTGTCATGTTTTAAATAAAGCTGATTTGTTCTTGATACTTTTTGATATTTGGCTTTGTCAGAACATTATTGACATACTTACCGTATTTTTTGGATTATAAGATGCACTTTTTTCCCCAATATTTTTTTGGGGGAATGGAGTGGCGTCTTATAATATAGATATACCTTACTGGCCGCAGTGGAGCAGGGTCCCAGGGTCGCTGCTGGAGGAGGTAAGAGTGGCACATTGCTGCAGGCTGGGATGAGGGGGTGTTCTGATGTGCGCCACTGCGGGTGAAAATGGCTGTGGTGTGAGGGGGCGCTCCGCCGGCATTTTGTGAACACCCGGAGCACCCGCATATCCATTACTGCGATGCCGTGGCCTTCAGGAAAATGGCTGCCGGGGACGGTACATGCTCAGATCGAGATCTGGGAGGTGGGATTTTTTTTTTCCTTCCCTATATACATATATTCATTATGCAAACTAGGGGGCAGGTCAGCGATGAAGCAGTGACCTGTCAGCAGTCTGCATTATGAATAGCTAACTCAAGCACCACATACATGAATTTATGGCGCAAGAATCTCATAAAAGGGAACCTGTCACCACCCCCACCCCCCCCAGGAGTTTTTAACTAAAAGAGCCACCTTGTGCAGCACTAATGCTGCATTCTGTCAAGGTGGCTGTTTTAGTTGGGGTCCCTTCCACCGCTGAAGGAATTGTTTTTATAGTTTGTCACTCATACCTCTAGTTTGTCCGGGGGGCATGTCTTTCCCCTGGACACAGACGCCTCTCGGCCATCAATCATTTCCTCCATTCTTCTGGGCGCTGCCTCCTCAGCGTTCAGTTATTTACCCGGCGCCTGCGCTGTAATCTTGTTTCTTGGGCATGCGCATTTAGCGCTGCCTGTCCACTGACATCACATGATGTCTTCCTTCTTGCGCCTGCGTGGACGCGCGGCCCGAGATCCCGCCCCGCAGTCTCTTCTGATTTATTCACACTGTGTATGTTTACAGTTCTGAGATGAGTGCAGGGCATCGGGCATTCCTTCCCAGTGCCTTTTTCCTCTGATCTGTAGAGAAGAAGTGTGACGTCCGTCAGTTGCGAGTCTGAGCCGCACGTAAAACTGCACCCGGAGAGACCCTTTACCCCTATACAGGGATCTGGAAATACAGTAGAGCCCAAGAGGTAGCTGCCTATGAGAGTAGCGGACCGGAGCAGGACGGTCACCAGGAAGGGACTAAAAACCGGGACCGAAAGCATAGTCAGGAGTCAAAAGTCAGAAACCGAGCGAGCAGCAGAGGTACAATATCGGCAGGCTGTAGCAGAGTCAAAATCCAGGCTAAGGTCAGAGTCAAAAGTAGCAATTAAACACTAGAACACTAGGGAAACCAAGACTATATCTGGCAGCCTGCAGGACAGGCTCCAAAGTATTTGAAGGATAAGGCTATCCCTCACAGCATGATGACCTCATCTGGACCGCCCCCAGAACCAGGCCAGATGGCGATGCACCAACCCCTTCACCTCTGACAGAAGAGCGAAGCCTGCACCCACCAGATGCCTGCGATCCTTCTCTGTCACCTCCATCACCCACAGGAGAAACACGGCGATGCCCCACGACAGAGGCAAGCGTCAAAGGAGTGGACCCACATAGGACAAGGCCCTCCTATCGCCTGCACCACCAGTCGAAGGAGTCCGGCGCTTCCCAGTGGCCGAGGCAGGAACAGCAGCCCCCGAGTCCTACGGTGACGTGACAGTCCGGCGCCTCCCAGTGGTCGAGGCAGGAACACCAGTCCCCGAGTCCGACGGGGACGTGACAGTCCGGCGGCTCCCAGTGGCCGAGACAGGAACACCAGCCCCCAAGTCCGACGGCGACGTGACAAGAAGCTTCACTATTCGGCAGGTACATAAAATGCAGCACCGCTTCATCTCAACTAAAAACCCAGATCCTTAGATCAGGAAAAGAACAGACATTTATAGGACATTTCATGACTTACCCAAATTATTATGAAAAAAATATTCAGCACTGTACCCAATTTATTATATATTTTCGTAGTCAGTTCATTTTATACCGACTTCAACTTCTTCAAAATTGACACCGATGTCACGGCCGTGGCGTCCGTGCAAAGCTGCTGATTGAATTCAGGCAGCGCTTGGTTGAGGACTATCAGACAAAATGTGTCATAACTGTTAACCCCAGGCAACACCAAGGGTGCACCAAAACCTCTCCATTTCTAACCCCTTAATGACCGTCAATACCTCTTTTAACTGACCTGAGATATAAGAGAATATCATCCTCCTACAGGTGACAATCCAGCAGCTGTCGGCTGTACACTATAGTAGACTACTTGCTGCATCAGCCACGATCAGTGTTGTCACCGTCCTTATCTGTTTAACCCCTTAGATGCTGCTGTCAATACGGACTATATCATATAAATGTTTAAAAGAGTGTGGCTTCTCCCTCTTTATCCCCATTGGCACGCTGAGATCATGATTGTGTGATCCTGATGTTTTCCATGGCAATTCATGAGTAAATATCGTCCTTAAGAGTCAGCCGGGTATTGCGGCCTGTTCAAAAGTCAGCGACATTTAGGTGGTAAAAATCAATCAACTCTATCATGCAATTTTATATGAAGTCCTGAAAAGCACCTGAAGGGTTAATAAACTACCTGACAGCAGTTTTCAGTATGTCAGGGAGTGCTGTTTTTAAAATGCTAGCGCTTTTGGGGTTTTTTCAACATATAGGACCCCCAAAGTCACTTCAAACCTGGATAGGTCCCTAAAGAAATAATTTTGTAAATTTCCATGAAAAAATTAAAAATTACTGCTACATGTTTCAACCTAAAATGCAAACAAAATAAAATAACATTTTACAAATGGTGCTGAAGTTATGCAGACATGTGGGAAATATTATTTATTAAGGTTTTGCTATGGTATGACTATCTGAATTAAAGGAATAATCATTCAAAGTTTGAAAATTGCTAATTTTTTTACATTTTTGTCAAATTTCTGATATTTTTATAAATAAACACAAAAATAGCGCACATAGGGTGTATCGTCTAATTAAAACCGCAGTAGTACGCCCAATTAGTTGGACTCACCTGCTAAAGTCACAACAAACTGGGAATCACTCAAGAATATCCGGTCGTCGCTGGTATCCCGCTAGTAATGAGGAAATCAAAAAAAGTAAAAAGAGGCGGGCTTTCCAAAAACCGTGCTGACCAGAAACACACCTTCCGTGGTAGATGTAGTAAAAAACTACTTTATTTAGCCTACGCATTTCGTGGCTTAACCCCTTAACGACCGCCGATACGCCTTTTAACGGCGGTAATTAAGGGTACTTAAACCACAGCGTCGTTAATTCACGGCGCTGTGATTTAAGTGAATAGCGCCTCCCAGTGTCGGATTTTCTCCGGGGTCTCGGCTGCCAGGGGTAGCCGAGACCCCAGAGAACATGAATCGGTCGGTTTTTACCGACCCCCGCTTTTGCGATCGCCGTTATTAACCCTATAACGGCGACCGCAAAAAAAAAAAAGCCGTGATTTTACATTTAATTTCTCTTTCCTCTGATGTGATCGCACATCAGAGGATAGAGAAATAGGGTCCCCGATCCCCCCGGTCCCCTCCCGGTACCTCTCCCTTGTCCTCCGTCCCCTCCCGGTGGTCCCGCGCCCGCCGGCGTCATCCGATGGGCGCCGCCATCTTGAAAATGGCGGGCGCATGCGCAGTGCGCCCGCCGGGAATCTGCTGGCTCCGGCTGGCAGATTCCATTCATTATTTTGATCACTATGATAATCCATCATAGTGATCAAAATAATAAAAATAGTACATAACCCCCCCGTTTATCACCCCCTTATATAGGCACACATAATGAAATAAAAAAAATATTTTTTTTTTCAGTTTTCCATAAGGGTTAGGGTTAGGCTAGGGTTAGGCTAGGGTTAGGGTTAGGCTAGGGTTAGGCTAGGGTTAGGCTAGGGTTAGGCTAGGGTAGGGTTAGGCTAGAGTTAGGCTAGGGTTAGGGTTAGGCTAGGGTTAGGGTTAGGCTAGGGTTAGGCTAGGGTTAGGTTAGGGCTAGGGTTAGGGTTGGGCTAGGGTTAAAGGCTAGGGTTAGGTTAGGGCTAGGGTTAGGGTTGGGCTAGGGTTAAGGGTTAGGGTTGGGCTAGGGTTAAGGGTTAGGGTTGGGCTAGGGTTAAGGGTTAGGGTTGGGCTAGGGTTAAGGGTTAGGGTTGGGCTAGGGTTAGGGCGAACTAGGGTTAGGATTAGGGATTAGGGTTGGGATTAGGGTTGGGATTAGGGTTAGGGGTGTGTTGGGGTTAGGGTTGGAGCAAGAATTGAGGGGTTTCCACTATATACCAACTTTGGGGGTCTAAAAATTGGGGTCTAAAAAATCACTTTTGTGGAAATAAAAAAGACTTTATTTTCACGGCTCTGCGTTTATAAACTTCTGTGACGCGCTTGGGGGTTCAAAGTGCTCACCACACATCTAGATAAGTTCCTTGGGGGTCTAATTTCCAAAATGGGGTCACTTGTGGGGGGTTTCCACTGTTTAGGCCCATCAGGGGCTCTGCAAACCAACATGATGCCCGCAGACCATTCCATCAAAGTCTGCATTCCAAAATGGCACTCCTTCCCTTCCGAGCTCTCCCATGCGCCCAAACAGTGGTTCCCCCCCACATATGGGGTATCGGCGTACTCAGGACAAATCGCACAACTACTGTGGGGGTATGATTTCTCCTGTTACCCTTGTACAAATAAAAATTTGGGGGCGAAAAGATCATTTTTGTGGAAAAAAAATGGATTTCTTATTTTCACGGCTCTACGTTATAAACTTCTGTGAAGCATTTGAAGGTTCAAAGTGCTCACCACACATCTAGATAAGTTCCTTAATGGGTCTAGTTTCCACAATGGGGTCACTTGTTGGAGTTTTCCACTGTTTAGGCACATTAAGGGCTCTCCGAGCGCAACATGGCGTCCGATCTCAATTCCAGCCAATTCTGCGTTGAAAAAGTCAAACGGTGCTCCATCCCTTGCGAGCTCTGCCGTGTGCTGAAAAAGGGGTTTACCCCCACATATGGGGTATCGGCATATTCAGGAGAAATTGTACAACAAATTTTGTGGTTGATTTTCTCTTTTAACACTTGTGAAAATAAAAAAAATTGGTTCTGAAGTAATTTTTTTCCCAAAAAAAGTTAAATGTTAATTTTTTCCATCCACATTGCTTTTGTTCCTGTGAAGCACTTAAAGGATTAATAAACTTCTTGAATGTGGTTTTGAGCACCTTGAGGGGTCTAGTTTTTAGAATGGTGCCACTTTTGGGTATTTTCTGTCATGTACACCCCTCAAAATGACTTTAAATATGATGTGGTCCCTAAAAAAAAATGGCTTTGTAAATTTTGTTGTAAAAATGAGAAATCGCTGGTCAACTTTTAACCCTTATAACTTCCTAACAAAAAAAATTTTGCATCCAAAATTGTGCTGATGTAAAGTAGACATGTGGGAAATGTTATTTATTAAGAAATGTATGTGACACATCTCTCTGATTTAAGGGCATAAAAATTTAAAGTTTTAAAATTGCAAAATTTTAAATTTTTTTGCCATATTTCTGTTTTTTTCATAAATAAACACAAGACTTATCGAAGAAATTTTACCACTAACATGAAGTACAATATGTCACAAAAAAACAATCTCAGAATCAGCAGGATCCATTAATGTGTTCCAGAGTTATAACCTCATAAAGGGACAGTGGTCAGAATTGTAAAAATTGGCCTGGTCATTAAGCTGCAAACTGGCTCTGTCGCTAAGGGGTTAAACCAGCCACTTCATCAGGGCTACAAGAATAATCACAAATTCCAGATATAAATACAAACACAAATCATTAACATACACCTTCCTTAACCCCTTAACGACCGCCGATACGGCTTTTAACGGTGGTAATTAAGGGTACTTAAACCACAGCGCCGTTAATTCACGGCGCTGTGGAGAAAGTACATAGCACCCCCCCAGTGTCGGATTTTCTCCGGGGTCTCGGCTGCCAGGGGTAGCCGAGACCCCAGAGAACATGAATCTGGCGTTTTTTACCGACCCCGTTTTTGCAATCGCCATTATTAACCCTATAACGGAGACCGCAAAAAAAAAAGGCCGCTATTATGCATTAAATTTCTCTTTCCTCTGATGTGATCGCACATCTTGAAAATGGCGGGCGCATGCGCAGTGCGCCCGCCGGGAATCTGCCGGCTCCGGCTGGCAGATTCCATTCATTATTTTGATCACTATGATAAACGATAGTACATAACCCCCCCCACCGTTTATCACCCCCTTTTATAGTCAAACATAATGAAATAAAGAAAATATTTTTTTTCGGTTAGGGTTGGGATAGGGTTAGGGTTGGGCCAGGGTTAGGGTTGGGCCAGTGTTAGGGTTGGGCCAGTGTTAGGGTTGGGCCAGGGTTAGGGTTGGGCTAGGGTTGGGCTAGGGTTAGGGTTGGGCTAGGGTTAGGGTTGGGCTAGGGTTAGGGTTGGGCTAGGGTTAGGGTTGGGCTAGGGTTAGAATCAGGGTTAGGGTTGGGATTAGGGTTAGGGGTGTGTTGGGGTTAGGATTGGAGCAAGAATTGAGGGGTTTTCACTATTTACCAACTTTGGGGGTCTAAAAATTGGGGTCTAAAAAATAACTTTTGTGGAAATAAAAAAGACTTTGTATTTTCACGGCTCTGCGTTTATAAACTTCTGTGAAGCGCTTGGGGGTTCAAAGTGCTCACCACACATCTAGATAAGTTCCTTGGGGGTCTAATTTCCAAAATGGGGTCACTTGTGGGGGGTTTCCACTGTTTAGGCCCATCAGGGGCTCTGCAAACCAACATGATGCCCACAGACCATTCCATCAAAGTCTGCATTCCAAAATGGCACTCCTTCCCTTCCGAGCTCTCCCATGCGCCCAAACAGTGGTTCCCCCCCACATATGGGGTATCGGCGTACTCAGGACAAATCGCACAACTACTGTGGGGGTATGATTTCTCCTGTTACCCTTGTACAAATAAAAATTTGGGGGCGAAAAGATCATTTTTGTGGAAAAAAAAATGGATTTCTTATTTTCACGGCTCTACGTTATAAACTTCTGTGAAGCATTTGAAGGTTCAAAGTGCTCACCACACATCTAGATAAGTTCCTTAATGGGTCTAGTTTCCACAATGGGGTCACTTGTTGGAGTTTTCCACTGTTTAGGCACATTAAGGGCTCTCCGAGCGCAACATGGCGTCCGATCTCAATTCCAGCCAATTCTGCGTTGGAAAAGTCAAACGGCGCTCCATCCCTTGCGAGCTCTGCCGCGTGCTGAAAAAGTGGTTTACCCCCACATTTGGGGTATCGGCGTATTCAGGAGAATTTGTACAACAAATTTTGTGGTTGATTTTCTCTTTTAACACTTGTGAAAAAAAAAAATTGGTTCTGAAGTCAATTTTTTGCAAAAAAAAGTTAAATGTTAATTTTTTCCTTCCACATTGCTTTAGTTCCTGTGAACCACTTAAAGGGTTAATAAACTTCTTGAATGTGGTTTTGAGCACCTTGAGGGGTCTAGTTTTTAGAATGGTGCTACTTTTTGTAAATTTTGTGTTAAAAATGAGAAATCGCTGGTCAACTTTTAACCCTTATAACTTCCTAACAAAAAAAAACTTTGCTTCCAAAATTGTGCTGATGTAAAGTAGACATGTGGGAAATGTTATTTATTAAGAAATTTGTGTGACACATCTCTCTGATTTAAGGGCATAAAAAATTAAAGTTTTAAAATTGCAAATTTTTGCCATATTTCCGTTTTTTCATAAATAAACACAAGACTTATCGAAGAAATTTTACCACTAACATGAAGTACAATATGTCACGAAAAAACGATCTCAGAATCAGTGGGATCCATTAAAGCGTTCCAGAGTTATAACCTCATAAAGGGACAGTGGTCAGAATTGTAAAAATTGGCCCGGTCATTAAGCTGCAAACTGGCTCTGTCGCTAAGGGGTTAAACATCATTTCTTCATATGCGTTTTTAATGATTTAGGGGCGTTTTCACAAGAAATGATGTTTAACCCCTTAGCAACAGAGCCAGGGGTTATATATATATATATATATATCACTACTTAAAACATGTTGTTATACTCTAAAATCCAATAAGCATTCACATCAAAATCATCACGATATAATATACCAAAAAATAAAATATATAAAATGTAGAAGCTTCTGAATTTGAAGCGGCAAATTTAGACAGGCTCAAAAGTATAATTCACATGCATTAAACCACTATACCACATGAAAATACAGAAATGTTTCAGAGTCAATATCCCATAAGATCCCTACTGATAAATTACTACATCAATCAAAAACTTTTTTATAAAATATCACAAATTCTATAATTCCTCAAAATATATCTAAAAAAGGTCACTAATATCATTTAAACCCATCGGTTGCAGTGTATTTAATTTATAAATCCAATAAGTTTCCTTTCTTTTCAAATTATTTATTCTAATTAGAGTATGTTCAGATACATGATCTATAGGAAGTACCGTAAAAGATACTGAACCTTGATGGTTAACTGTGCAATGACGAGACAAACCATGCTTCATATACCCCCTCCGAATATTAAATCAATGGGAATTAATCCTCTTATGTAAAGGTTGAGAAGTCCTACCTACATATTGTTTCCCACATTTACATTGAATCAAATAGATGACAAAACTAGTCTAAAGGCCCCGTCTCACTAAGCGATCTCGGTAGCGAGATCGCTGCTGAGTCACAAGTTTTGTGACGTAACAGCGATCTCACCAGCGAGATTGCTGTGTGTGACAGCGATCAGCGAGCGGCCCCCCTGCCGGTATCACTGATCGCTGGAAGAAACCTCTGGACATTTCTTTGGTCGCTGGTCTCCCGCTGGCCAGCACGCATCGCTGTGTGTGACAGCGGGAGACCAGGTCAGGTGTAAAAAATAATAAAAAAAATAAAAAATATAGTTATTCTCACCTTCAGACGTCGCGTTCAGCCATCCTGCCTCTCTCCACGTTCCGGTCCCAGTGATCCTTTGCACGAATGACTGCGAGACTTTGTTATCCCTCGAGACCGTGACATCTCGCGGTCATTCGTGCAAAGGATCACTGGGACCGGAGCGTGGAGAGAGGCAGGATGGCTGAACAGGACGTCGGAAGGTGAGAATAACTATATTTTTTATTTTGATTCTATTTTTTACAGCGATGGCCAGCGATGCCGGGCGCTCGGCATCGCTGTGCTGATCGCTGGTGAAGCTGTCTGTGTGACAGCTCACCAGCGATCACATAGCGACTTACTAGCGATCCTGACACCTGGATATCGGTGTCGGGATCGCTGGTAAGTCGCTTAGTGTGATGGGGCCTATACAAGTCATCCTATATCTAATCTTGAATTCCCCACTGGGATAACTGGAGGACTGAAATTTATCAGTGGAATTGATTATAGATCTACAACAATAACAGCCTTTCCTTTTGCATTGAAAGGCACCTCTTTTTTCATACAATACACTACTATTACCTGAAGTCTCCCTTGGGGAGATAACACTAGGGGCTAGAATATTCTTAATAGTTGGGGCCCTCCTAAAAATCACCCCCGGCTTCTGATCTACTATCTTACTTAGAACTGGATCATTTAATATAATTTTCCAATGTTTTTCCAATATATTACAAATCTGATAATTTTGTACAAAAAAAGTGGTGATAAAATTCACATTATAATCATCCACATTATTCTGTCCCTTACAAGAATTAATCAAGTCTTTTTGAGTCAGATTTTTGACTGACTTATATGCTCTTTTTATCAGTCTAGACGGATAATTTCTTTCACGAAATCGATTTTGTAAGACCTTGCTCCCCTCTTCAAAGGTTATATCCGAGAAACAATTTTTCCTAATCCTGGAATATTGGTTAAGAGAAATGTTTCCTAATCCAAGGTCTATAATGACCACTCTCATAATGAACATAGCCATTGGCATCAACTTTACACTACGTCTATCAATCTGTGGAATTAATTCTATAACCCAACAATTACTAATCACACCATCCAAAAATTTATAAACATCATTTCCTTCATTATTATAAATGACAATGATGTCATCTATAAAACGTTTATACAACACTATTTTAGCCCTAAAATCACTGTGGAGGATATGCCAGGACTCGAAAACAGCCATAAACAAATTTGCATAAGTAGGTGCTGCCCTCAAGCCCATGGCAGTCCCCCGCTTCTGATGGTATTTCCAAAACGGAAATAATTATTCTGTAATATAAAAGCCATACTCCTAACCAAAACATTTTTTTTTTAGTTGTAGATAGTCAACTCCCTATTAACATACATTTCAAAGCAAGACAGACCAATACTGTGTTCAATATTAGAATATAGCCCTGTAACATCCATAGTAATCTATAATAATAAATGCGCTAAGCAGCTTCCGTCCGGTTGTAACGCAGCTTCTGTCCGGTTGTAACTTGGTGACGTCACATCCAGACAGAAGCTGCCTTAGGCGGTAGCACTGTGCCTCTTCTGCCCCCCGCACACTCCCCGACACCATATACCTTCCTAACACACACCTTCCTCACCATGCCAGCCGTCACCACGCACCTCTTGCCATGTTAACCCTCAACACACACTCCTCCTCAACACACACTCCTCTCACCTTCTCCACTCACGTCCCCCTTTCACTCCACATACGACCCTTTCTCTCACTCTCACTCCCGTCTCTCATACTCACGCCGTCATCGCCGCTGCGCCACGATCGCCGTCGGCATCGGCACGATCCCCGACATCATCTTCCGCTGGCGCCATCCTGGATCCCGGCGTCGTCCACGCTGGCGACATGTTCTTGCGGCAACGCCATCTTGGATCGGCGAAATCTCGCGAGACTACGCCTACGCCATCTTGAGGATCATGGGATTTCGCCGATCCAAGATGGCGTCGCCGCAAGAACATGTCGCCGGCGTGGACGACGTCGGGATCCAAGATGGCGTCGGCGAAATCTCGCGAGGTGTGCTGCTCACAGTGCCGCACAACACATGGTCAATGCTACATCACTATCCTCCCGATGCAATAGCATCGGGCCTTAATCTAGTGAACACATATTCATCTTTCCACTCAATATCTTGAAGAACTTGTATAAGATGAGTAGAATCTCTAAGATAACTCCCCAACCCTTTTACAGAGTTATTCATAAAAGAATCAACATAGGCAGCCAAATTAGAAGTTAATGCATTAATCCCTGCAATAATAGGATGCCCGGGGGGGGTTAGTAAATTCTTATGTAATTTTGGGAGATGGTAGTATATGGCCATAGAAGGATTCTTTATATCAAGATAATCTTTGTCATTGTTATTTAAAATCCCAGCTTTATCAGCATATCTAATCAATTCCCTATAATTCTTAACTGCATTACCATACTCAACTATACTAGAGATGGCATATATGTTACCATCCGACAAGATTCGATTGGCTTCTATTAAATACACATTTAAATCCTGTATGACAACACCACCCCCCTTATCAGCAGATCTAATCACTATATTGGGATCATTTCTCAATGATATCTCAATGATATTACGAACATTGGTGTGAGGCGTACTTTCGAACAGGGTGTTGTGAGAATTGGTAATATTTTTAATTCTTCTAAGCATATCCTCACAGAGGGAGAAATTTTGATTCTTAACAAGGGATTATCTTTTTGCCCTGAGAACACTTCTAGAGATATCGATTTATTTATGGATTTACAACATTTTGTAAGAAAATTAACTCTTTAGCGTCATTACTATGGATGTTACAGGGCTATATTCTAATATTGAACACAGTATTGGTCTGTCTTGCTTTGAAATGTATGTTAATAGGGAGTTGACTTTATCTACAACTCAAAAAAAAATTTTGGTTAGGAGTATGGCTTTTATATTACATAATAATAATTTCCATTTTGGAAATACCATATACCATCAGAAGCGGGGGACTGCCATGGGCTTGAGGGCAGCACCTACTTATGCAAATTTGTTTATGGCTGTCTTCGACAGGGCTGTGGAGTCGGTAAGCCAAACCTGCAACTCCGACTCCTCAATTTCCCCTACACCGACTCCAACTCCGACTCCGACTCCCACATATATTGCTTATATTTAAGTGAAAAATTTATTGTAGTACAATGTGAACATCAGACATTTAATCATTTCTATGATCCAATAATCCAGATATTTAGAACATAATATCTATTTATTGGAATACTACTTTAGAACACAAAAACCTGTAATAAATTTTAAATATGTAGTACACTTTATAATATCGATTACATACACACAGTATAGACCAAAAGTTTGGACACACGTTCTCATTCAAAGAGTTTTCTTTATTTTCATGACTATGAAAATTGTAGATTCACTCTGAAGGCATCAAAACAATGAATTAACACATGTGGAATTATATAATTAATAAAAAAAATGTGAAACAACTGAAAATAGGTCTTGTATTCTAGGTTCTTCAAAGTAGCCACCTTTTGCTTTGATTACAGCTTTGCACACTCTTGTCATTCTCTTGATGAGCTTCAAGAGGTAGTCACTGGAAATGGTCTTCCAACAGTCTTGAAGGAGTTCCCAGAGATGCTTAGCACTTGTTGGCCTTTTGCCTTCACTCTGCGGTCCAGCTCACCCCAAACCATCTCGACTGGGTTCAGGTCTGGTGACTGTGGAGGCCAGGTCATCTGGCGTAGCACCCCATCACTCTCCTTCTTGGTCAGATAGCCCTTACACAGCCTGGAGGTGTGTTTGAGGTCATTGTCCTGTTGAAAAATAAATGATGGTCCAACTAAACACAAACTGGATGGAATAGCATGCTGCTGCAAGATGCTGTGGTAGCCATGCTGGTCCAGTATGCCTTCAATTTTGAATAAATCCCTAACAGTGTCACCAGCAAAGCACACCCACTCCATCACACCTCCTCCATGCTTCACGGTGGGAGCTAGGCATGTAGAGTCCATCCGTTCACCTTTTCTTCGTCGCACAAAGACACGGTGGTTGGAACCAAAGATCTCAAATTTGGACTCATCAGACCAAAGCACAGATTTCCACTGGTCTAATGTCCATTCCTTGTGTTTAGCCCAAACAAGTCTCTTCTGCTTGTTGCCTGTCCTTAGCAGTGTTTTCATAGCAGCTATTTTACCATGAAGGCCTGCTGCACAAAGTCTCCCCTTAACAGTTGTTGTAGAGATGTGTCTGCTACTAGAACTCTGTGTGGCATTGACCTGGTCTCTAATCTCAGCTGCTGTTAACCTGCAATTTCTGAGGCTGGTGACTCGGATGAACTTATCCTCCACAGCAGAGGTGACTCTTGGTCTTCATTTCCTGGGGCGGTCCTCATGTGAGCCAGTTTCTTTGTAGCGCTTGATGTTTTTTGCCACTGCACTTGGGGACACTTTCAAAGTTTTCCCAATATTTCGGACTGACTGACCTTCATTTCTTAAAGTAATGATGGCCACTCGTTTTTCTTTACTTAGCTGCTTTTTTCTTGCCATAATACAAATTCTAACAGTATTCAGTAGGACTATCAGCTGTGTATCCACCAGACTTCTGCACAACACAACTGATGGTCCCAACCCCATTTATAAGGCAAGAAATCCCACTTATTAAACCTGACAGGGCACACCTGTGAAATGAAAACCATTTCCGGTGACTACCTCTTGAAGCTCATCAAGAGAATGCCAAGAGTGTGCAAAGCAGAAATCAAAGCAATAGGTGGCTACTTTGAAGAACCTAGAATATAAGACATGCAGTATTTTCAGCTGTTTCACACTTTTTTGTTTTTATATAATTCCACATGTGTTAATTCATAGTTTTGATGCCTCCAGAGTGAATCTACAATTTTCATAGTCATGAAAATAAAGAAAACACTTTGATTGAGAAGGTGTGTCCAAACTTCTGGTCTGTACTGTGTGTATGTATGTGTGTGTGTGTGTGTGTGTATATATATATATTAATGTATGCACACACACACTATGACTTATCTCGGCTAAGATAAAGCCTAGATCCTCAGGCTACATTCACACTATGGACGAAACCAGGATCAAACCTGGGGGGGGGGGGGCAGAACCTAATACTGTTCCGCAGAATTTCACACACCACACCTCAGCTGCTGCAGAACCTCATACTTTACACCCCTACACTTGAAAATAAAGCCTGCACCTTAAGAAGATGTGGTGAATGCAGTCTATTTATTCCAACTATCAATTGATGTTGATGTGTTACTGAAGACGAGCGATGCCTGTCCTGGGCGTCCTTTTGGGCAGCTATGAGGTGTACCTGACTGTTGCTAAAAAAAAAGGAGTGTTAGTCTGTGTGCTATCCGGCTTTCATTCTTTTTGGTACAGATATGATATGGATAGACAGATATGGATAAATGGATATATAGATAGAGCAGATTTCTAATCTGCTTTTGCTGTTGAAAACATTATCTATGAGCTCAAAAACCTTTCAGGTGATGCGGTTTTTTAAAAAGCTGATCTGCTTTTGCAACTGAAAAACGTATCCTCAAAAAACGCTGTGTGTGAATGTAGCCTTAGATCAGGAATAGAGCAGTCATTTATAGGACAGTTCATAACTTTCCCAAATTCCTATGAAAAAATATTCAGCACATTCTGCATTGAACTACTGTACCCAATTTATTATATATTTTAGGAGTCGGAGCCCTGGTTCGAGTCCTGGCATATCCTCCATAGTGATTTTAGGGCTAAAATAGTGTTGTATAAACGTTTTATAGATGACATCATTGTCATTTATAATAATGAAGGAAATGATGTTTATAAATTTTTGGATGGTGTGATTAGTAATTGTTGGGGTATAGAATTAATTCCACAGATTGATAGACGTAGTGTAATTTTTCTGGATTTACAGTTGTGGCCTAAAGTATTGACACCCCTGCAATTCTGTCAGATAATACTCAGTTTCTTCCTGAAAATGACTGCGCAAACAAATTCTTTGGTATTATTATCTTCATTTAATTTCTTAAATGAAAAAACACAAAAAGAATTGTCCTAAAGCCAAATTGGATATAATTCCACACCAAACATAAAGAGGGTGGACAAAAGTATTGGCACTGTTCAAAAAATCATGTGATGCTTCTCTAAGTTGTGTAATTAACAGCACCTGTAACTTACCTGTGGCACCTAACAGGTGTTGGCAATAACTAAATCACACTTGCAGCCAGTTGACATGGATTAAAGTTGACTCAACCTCTGTCCTGTGTCCTTGTGTGTACCACATTGAGCATGGAGAAAAGAAAGAAGACCAAAGAACTGTCTGAGGACTTGAGAAACCAAATTGTGAGGAAGCATGAGCAATCTCAAGGCTACAAGTCCATCTCCAAAGACCTGAATGTTCCTGTGTCTACCGTGCGCAGTGTCATCAAGAAGTTTAAAGCCCATGGCACTGTGGCTAACCTCCCTAGGTGTGGACGGAAAAGAAAAATTGACAAGAGATTTCAACGCAAGATTGTGCGGATGTTGGATAAAGAACCTCGACTAACATCCAAACAAGTTCAAGCTGCCCTGCAGTCCGAGGGTACAACAGTGTCAACCCGTACTATCCGTTGGCGTCTGAATGAAAAGGGACTGTATGGTAGGAGACCCAGGAAGACCCCACTTCTTACCCCGAGACATAAAAAAGCCAGGCTGGAGTTTGCCAAAACTTACCTGAAAAAGCCTAAAATGTTTTGGAAGAATGTTCTCTGCCCAAAAAGCTCTACTTTTGTCTCATCTGACCAAAGGCATCAACATAGAGTTTACAGGAGAAAAAAAGAGGCATTCAAAGAAAAGAACACTGTCCCTACAGTCAAACAGGAAGTTCCCTGATGTTTTTGGGTTGCTTTGCTGCCTCTGGCACTAGACTGCTTGACCGTGTGCATGGCATTATGAAGTCAGAAGACTACCAACAAATTTTGCAGCATAATGTAGGGTCCAGTGTGAGAAAGCTGGGTCTTCCTCAGAGGTCATGGGTCTTCCAGCAGGACAATGACCCAAAACACACTTCAAAAAGCACTAGAAAATGGTTTGAGAGAAAGCACTGGCATCTTCTAAGGTGGCCAGCAATGAGTCCAGACCTGAATCCCATAGAACACCTGTGGAGAGATCTAAAAATGGCAGTTTGGAGAAGGCACCCTTCAAATATCAGGGACCTGGAGCAGTTTGCCAAAGAAGAATGGTCTAAAATTCCAGCAGAGCATTGTAAGAAACTCATTGATGGTTACCGGAAGCGGTTGGTCGCAGTTATTTTGGCTAAAGGTTGTGCAACCAAGTATTAGGCTGAGGGTGCCAATACGTTTGTCTGGCCCATTTTTGGAGTTTTGTGTGAAATGATCAATGTTTTGCTTTTTGCTTCATTCTCTTTTGTGGTTTTTTTTCATTTAAGACAAATTAAATGAAGATAATAATACCAAAGTATTTGTGTTTGCAATCATTTTCAGGAAGAAACTGAGTATTATCTGACAGAATTGCAGGGGTGTCAATACTTTTGGCCATAACTGTAATTATATAGATGATTCTGGGAGGATTCTTACCAGTAATCATTTTAAGAAGGTTGATGCTAATGGCTATGTTCATTATGAGAGTGGTCATTATAGACCTTGGCTTAGAAACATTCCTCTTAACCAATATTCCAGGATTAGGAAAAATTGTTCCTCGGATATAACTTTTGAAGAGGGGAGCAAGGTCTTACAAAATCTATTTCGGGAAAGAAATTATCCGTCTAGACTGATAAAAAGAGCATATACCGTATTTTTCGCTTTGTAACACGCACTTTTTTCCTCCAAATTTGGGGGGAAAATAGGGGTGCGTCTTACATTGCAAATGTACCTTTTATTGTGCCACCGTGCTGGGTCCCTCGGGTGCTGCCGCCGCGCTGTGTCCACCGGTGCCTGCCGCCGCCACCGGGCTCCGTTCCCGTGCTGTGTCGGGGGGCTCTGCCGTTCCATCCATGCCTGTGCGGTGGATTGCTTCCTGGAAAATGGCCGCCGCGCAGGCGCAAATGGAGATCTCAGCATTGAAATCTCGGGAGATGAGATTTCAGCGCTGAAATCTCATCTCCCGAGATTACAGTGCCGAGACCTCCATCTGTGCTTGTGCGGCGGCCATTTTCCAGGAAGCAATCCACCGCACAGGCATGGATGGAACGGCAGAGCCCCCCACGCAGCACGGGACAGAGCCCGGCGGCGGCAGGCATCGGGGGACCCAGCGCGGTGGCAGCACCCGGGGGACCCAGCGTGGGGGCGACAGCACCCCGGGGACAGAGTGGGCGACAGTACCAGGGGACAGAGCGGTAAGCAATAAGATGCCTGGATTATAAGAAGCACCACCATTTTATTAAAAAAAATGGTTTTTCCTATTTTTCTCCTCAAAATTTGGGGTGCGTGTTATAATCCGGAGCGTCTTATAAAGCGAAAAATACGGTAAGTCAGTCAAAAACCTGACTCAAAAAGACTTTATTCTGTCCCTTACAAGAATTAATTATGTGGATGATTATAATGTGAATTTTGTCACCACTTTTTTTGTACAAAATTTATCAGATTCGTAATATATTGGAAAAACATTGGAAAATTATATTAAATGATCCAGTCCTAAGTAAGATAGTAGATCAGAAGCCGGGGGTGATTTTTAGGAGGGCCCCCACTATTAAGAATATTCTAGCCCCTAGTGTTATCTTCCCAAGGGAGACTTCAGGTAATAGTAGTGTATTGTATGAAAAAAGAGGTGCCTTTCAATGTAAAAGGAAAGGCTGTTATTGTTGTAGATCTATAATCAATTCCACTGATAAATTTCAGTCCTCCAGTTATCCCAGTGGGGAATTCAAGATTAGATATAGGATGACTTGTATGACTAGTTTTGTCATCTATTTGATTCAATGTAAATGTGGGAAACAATACATAGGTAGGACTTCTCAACCTTTACATAAGAGGATTAATTCCCATTGATTTAATATTCGGAGGGGGTATATGAAGCATGGTTTGTCTCGTCATTGCACAGTTAACCATCAAGGTTCAGTATCTTTTACGGTACTTCCTATAGATCATGTATCTGAACATACTCTAATTAGAATAAATAATTTGAAAAGAAAGGAAACTTATTGGATTTATAAATTAAATACACTGCAACCGATGGGTTTAAATGATATTAGTGACCTTTTTTAGATATATTTTGAGGAATTATAGAATTTGTGATATTTTATATAAAAGTTTTTGATTGATGTAAGGATCTTATGGGATATTGACTCTGAAACATTTCTGTATTTTCATGTGGTATAGTGGTTTAATGCATGTGAATTATACTTTTGAGCCTGTCTAAATTTGCCGGTTCAAATTCAGAAGCTTCTACATTTTATATATTTTAATTTTTGACATAATTTTTGGTATATTATATCGTGATGATTTTGATGTGAATGTTTATTGGATTTTTGAGTGTAACAACATGTTTTAAGTAGTGTGTGTGTGTGTGTGTGTGTGTGTGTGTGTGTGTGTGTGTGTGTGTGTGTGTTTTTAATGACTTATGGGCGTTTTCACAGGAAATGATGTTTAAGGAAGGTGTATGTTAATGATTTGTGTTTGTATTTATATCTGGAATTTGATTATTCTTGATGCCCTGATGAAGTGGCTGGTTTAAGCCACGAAACGCGTAAGCTAAATAAGGCTGTGTGCACACGCTCCGGATTTTGCTGCGGTTCCGCAGCGGTTTTGGCCGCTGCGGACCCGCAGCAGTTTTTGCTGCGGTGTACAGTACCATGATTCCCTATGGGAATCAAAAACCGCAGTGCAGACGGTGCGGAATTTTCCGCGCGGATTATCTGCGGTTTTCAATCCGCAGAAAGAATTGACATGTCAATTCTTTCTGCGGATTCTCCTGCGGTTTGCCATCTCCTCTATTGAGGAGATGAAAAACCGCAGGGCAAAACCGCAGAGCAATCCGCAGGTAAAACCGCAGGTCTTTTGACCTGCGGTTTCACCTGCGGATTTTACAAAATCCGCGCGGATGAATCCGCACCTAATCCGCAGCGTGTGCACACAGCCTAAAGTAGTTTATTACTACATCTACCACGGAAGGTGTGTTTCTGGTCAGCGCAGTTTTTGGAAAGCCCGCCTCTTTTTACTTTTTTGTATTTCCTATAAATAAACACAAAACATATGAACCTAAATTTACCATGAAAGGGGCCAAACAAAATAAGTTGTTTTTTTTTTTTTTAATTTTTTTTATTCCAACTAAACCACTATAACTTGTACTCCATGTATGATTCATATAGAAGCCAAGGCCCTTACACAACTGTCTCAGGGGTTTACGGTAGTTAGCTTTTAGGTGTAAAGGGCCTGTCACACTAAGCGATATCGCTAGCAATATCGCTATAACATCACTGTTTTTTGTGACGTTATCGCGATATTGCTAGGGATATCGCTATGTCTGATACTTACTTCCGACCGCTCCCCCGCTGGTTATCGCTGATCGCGCGAGAACGTCCTGGACCGTTTCTCGTCATCAGCTTCCTACTGTGGAGACGAGCGTCGCGTGGACGCGGGCGGGAGGATGTCAGGATCGCCTCATCTGACAGGTAAGTAGCGACCCCCGACCCCTGCTATGTCGCTGGTGAGATTTGCCTGTGTGGCAGCTCACAAGCGACCACTTAGCGATGTACCAGCGATCCTGACTGGGTCATATCGCTGGTCGGGATCGCTGGTGCATCGCTAAGTGTGACAGTACCTTTACAGACTCCCTGTTAGGTTGAGATCCACTAGGATGTCGTTCATATTCAGGCTTCAGTGTTAGTGCCAAGCTCATGTCCTTCTTTCTTTTGACTTTTGGCACTGTGACAGATCCTCTAAATGATGAATTTATAGCTAGCGACATTTTTGTTTTTTAAATGTAGGCTTTTCTAAATGGGATAAAGGGCGTACTGGGGTGATCAGCTGCTGCTCCTGCGGGGAGAGATCTGGTCAGACCATTTCCCTGCAGTGTCATCATTTTTCCGCAATTCCTTTAAGGCTAAGTTCACACGTTGCGGAACTCCCGCAGAAGTTACCTCAAGAATTCCGGAATTCCATTCCTCGGGAAAATCGCTTTTTAAATTCCCACGATTTTGCAGCGGAAAAACTAGCGATTTGCAAGCATAACTAGCTTGCAGAATGCTAGCGTTTTCCAAGCGATCTGTAGCATCACTTGGAGAACTGATTGACAGGTTGGTCACACTCGTCAAACATAGTGTTTGACGAATGTGACCAACTTTTTACTATTGAGGCCGCCTATGCAGCATCAGTAGTAAAAAGTTCTAATGTTAAAAATAATAAAAAAATAAAAATCGTCATATTGTCACCTTCCGACGTCCCGCGCAGCGTCCCCAGGCCGCCGCGATGCTCCGACAGGTCCCGTTCCCAGTGATGCGTTGCAGCAATGACCTTTGATGAGGTTGCGGTCTCGCGAGACCGCTACAGCATCGTGAGACGCGATGTCAGCAAAGGTCATAGCAATGCATTACTGGGAACGGGAGCTGCCGCGTGTATCGCTGAAGCCTGGGGGCGCTGCGCGGGACGTCGGAATGTGAGAATAACCTGAATATTTATTATTTTTTTTTTTATAATTATTTTAATTCTATTTTTTACAGGGATATGGTGCCCAGAGGGCAGTCTCCTGTCCTCCGGGCCGTGGGTACCCATCCGTAAATGTTCTGCTTACTTTTCGCATGGTGGGCACAGCCACATGCGGAAAGTAAGCTGAACAATGCATTCCTATGTGGGCGGAATCACCGCGATTCCGCAAATTAATGAGCATGCTGCGGATTTTTCCACGATGCGATTCCGCCACGGGAAAATCCGCAGCATTAGTAGAGCATTGCCGAATCCCATAGGATTGCATGGGATGCTGTTTTTTACTCTTTTTTGTGGTAAAAACCGCCGCGAAAACGCGAAAAAACCTGAACGTGTGAATGCAGCCTAAATGTCAGTGGACAACACTTAGAATTAGCAAGCTTGGGTCGCTAAAACGCCGTTGTAAACATCTGGTGCAGCTGCAGCTCCTTCCTCGGGGGCCCTCAAGTGTTTTGGGATTAGGGGTCCGACGGCTGCAATCTCCAGAGCTTTCCCATAGACTTCAATAAAGTCCAGTAGAGGTGGGATCCACCACTATTAGCCATTTGCAGAGTGTCATCTATTTCCCATAGTTAGAGTTGATATTGATGATCATTGCTTGTACTACTGTTTTCCGTCATGGAGACCTAACATTAGAATCATGAATTTGCCTTTAAGCTGCGTCTTCTTCATCAGGTCAGCGATATGAACAGCCTTCTACGTTTTACAAAAATTTAACATGGACTAACAGGGACAATGACAGAGGTTCCTTTGGGTCTGGATCTGGCGATAATAGAAACAGAAGCTCGAAATCAAATGACTCTTCAGGATTCTACACGCCACAAAACAGGTTCAGCGCCCTGGCTAACCAGGATCATGGCAGAGACGGCGGCCAAGACGAAGATAGCCCACTGTAAGTAGGTCGTGCGTTTCTTTTTAGGGGACCTGTGTGACTACAGTTTTTAATCAACTGGTGCCAATCTACACAGTGGTGTGTGCATGGTCAGACAAAAAAAAATAAATATTGGAAAGAAGGCTGACATCTGTATTTCTGCTGCATGTTTCCTTTTGGCACGGCCGCTAATCCATACGCTAATTAGCCCCAGTTAACAGATTATTCCAAAACCTCAACAAGTTGCTGAGAGTCTGACCAATGGTATCCCCAGTGATCGGAGTTTGGGGCTTTGGAACCTCGAATTCCCCTGTCCTGAATGGATTCTATTACATCAGCTCCATTCATTGTCTGTGGGTCTGCCGGGAAAAGCAGAGTGCTGTATTTGGCTGTGCCATAGACAATGAGGAGAGTGGATGCTGCCCATATGTAAATCTGTATCGTTCAAGACGGGGCTGCAGAGCTTTGATTGCTGGGATGCAAGCGGTCAGACTCCGAGCAATCCGCAAGTTATTCCCTGTATTATAGCATCTTATTCTCTAGAATGCAAGAATCTCTGGTGTCACCGGCGAATAGAATTCAAGGACTTCTCTACTTGGATTAAGGACACTACTAATACATTAGATTAGCGGTGGCCATCCTAACCTTTTATGGGTGCCATTTATGTGGCTCCTGACGCCACCAAGGGACCACACATCACATTTGGGCAGGGTCAATAGGTTGGCCAAGACAAACAGCTTGCAGGAATGAGAAAGATGCCACAGTGCCTCCATGACAGGAGAGCAAGGAGTGGCTCTTTAAGTTCAGGCAGATCACTCGGCATGCCCTATCTGCACTGGTCGGGTACATTAGGGCTGCAGTTGGACATAGCTGCACACCATGAATGCTTATGACTTTCTGAACATATACCTATTGACAAGAACGTTTGGGTTTTTTTTCTAATTTATGTCTAGAGCGGATATTATACATGACATGAAGACGTGGGAAGTGTCTGGGCAATGGCCGCTCTCTGTGTATTGTGTCCTGAAGGAGCAGCAGCATTTATCAGGTACTCATTATACGTTACTAGTACACTTTTGCATTGAGAATTTTTTTTTTTTTCCTTTGTGGGTGTTTATGAAATGGCCTGCCTGATTATCCAAGTGGCCAAATGTTAATTAATTTTCTTATTTATTTTCCCACAGGTTTCACTGACCTCTCTCCTGAAGAGTTACGCTTGGAGTGTTACACATCTCACAAAGAAGGCAATTTTCAAAACTATGTAATCAATTTTGGTGTTTTTTTTCATTGTCACTATGTACAGTTGTCCCTGCCAAAGGACCCCCATTTACACCGTCTTGATACTCGTATGAAGACCAACCAGAGACTGGGCTTCATAGGAGACTGTGATTTTTAATATTAACTGCTGTAATTAACCTTTAAAGGCAAGGTGCCATCAAAAAAATATATATATTTTTCAGCAATTGAAAAAATGTGAGGAAACAATATCATCCTTTCTTTATAATTTAGTGAAATATGAAAAATAATTAAAAAAAAGTTTGGTATTTCCACTTTTAAACACTAGAGGGAGCAGCTACTGAAATTTGACACTAAAACCTAATGTACAACTAGCTCATATTATGACTGTAGTAAATATGGGCTTAATCTGCTCACTTGTGTGATGTCACTCATCCCCTCTCCCCTTCTGGGTGTTTGCTAAGGGATAAGAGAAGATAAGATTTAGGAGCACAGTGAGCAGCCATTTTGTTGGTGACTGCAAAGTTATACTGACAAGTAGACAGTCACCAAGGATGGCAGGCAGCAACGATTCTGTTAGTTGGTGCTGCTTACTGTATCATAAACTGGAAAATACACTTGTATTCACATACACGCTCACACACAGGAAAATGCACATGCACGCTCACACACAGGAAAATGCTAATGCACGCTCAAACACACATGCATGCTCACACGCAGGTTAATACTCATGCATGCTGCTCCTGTCATCGCATGCACTGAGCAGTGTGCAATGACAACTGAAAATAAAGCCCACAGCATACGCTGCAGGCTACAACAAAATGGCCGCAATCTCCTCCCACAGCTGCGACCTGGACAGCCAAGGAGTCATGTCCATGTCACAGCTAAGAGACAAGAGGAGCGGCCTCAATGCAAGAGATGCAGTCAGTGTCCGACTGCAGTCTCGCATGCCCATGGCTGCCATAAGTGAGGTGTGCAAGTGTCGTGCCCAGACACTTACTCCCCCACTAATGAAAATGGAGCTCCCCCAGTGGCAAAAGTAAAAGTTAATAAATAAAAAAACTATTAAAGTAGTTCATTTAATTTTGTATTAAAAATACTTGATTATATAATCCTATAATTATTAATACAAAAATTAAAATCACTGCACCTTTACTTTAGTCAGCTCAAGGGATGGGGCTCGAAAGCTTCAGCAGGGTCCAGGCATTGGATAAGAGTGACGGCTGATCTGAGTTTGGTTATTCATGGTGCAGACTGTCTTCTGATGCTTTGGAGTTCAGTCCCTTCAGATGACAAGCCCTGTGATATGCTTTCTAATGATCATAAGCGCTTGCCAGCTGAAGGAACGTCACTCCAAAGCATCGGCAGGATCCAGGCAGAGTAGGAGAATGAAGCCTGGTCTGAGCATGCATGCTCAGATTGTTGTCACTCATAGATAGCCACGCACCCAACAATGACGTGTGCTGCTCGGTTTGTCAGATTCCGGTCCCCAGATCAGGAGTGGCAGTGGCTACATCACAACGGAGGACTATTACCCAAACAGTGATGAGCATACAGAAGCAGGGCAGGTAATAGAAGTATATAAGAAAACTGATTATTAGGAAGATTTAGGACATATGAAAGGGGGTTAAATCGGTAATGGAAACCCTCTTTAATGGAGTTTATCATTTATGTATGGCCACTACTTTCTTCGGTCTACTTTAAGACTCCTGTTTTTCAGTGTTGCAGGACGACATAAATGTGTTCATATCCCCTTTAAAGGACAACATACTGTCTTTGTTCAGCAACTGCTAGAGAGCATAGATGCTTACAGAAATTAAAAGGACTCTGTCAGCACAGAATGGCTGTTGAAACAAGGCACTACTGCTTGGTGCATCATGGCGGAGGCGATCATTTAAAGCAGTGTTTCTCAACTCCAGGCCTCAAGACCCACCAACAGGTCAAGTTTTCAGGATTTCCTTAGTATTGCACAGGTGATAATTTCATCACCTGCTCAAGCATTAACAGCATCACCTGTGCAATACCAAGGAAATCCTGAAAACATGACCTGTTGGTGGGTCTTGAGGACTGGAGTTGAGAAACACTGATTTAAAGGGAATCTGTCACCATGAAAATGCAGTCTAATCTGCAGGCACCATGTTATAGAATAGAGGGAGCTGAGAAGATTTTTAGAAAAGATTCTGTATAACCTGTGGTTTAATCATGTTACGCCTCTGCTCTATGGGACTTTTAGTCCAGTGGGCGGTCCTATCAGTGACTGACAGCTTTCTTTTGCATAAGTGTGCATATATTGATGACTGTCAGTCGCTGATAGGACCGCCCAATTGTCACGCCGCTCCCACCTGGGGGCGGGAACCCGGGTTCGTCGTCACCACTTCCGGTGCCGCAGCCGCTCCGAGGGTCCCGTCGGGTGCGCACACGCACCTCTCGCTCCTAGCTCCGTGGTTGTGCTATGTTCTAGTGCGCATGCACGCTCTGCCCAGCTCTGTCTTTGGTCTTGTCCTCTCTATGGTACTGGAGGACTTGACCCAGAAGTTCTAGGACTCAGGTGCTATATCAGGCTACCTCTTCCTATGGGAGGTGCCTGATTATTGTTGTACTTCCTGGCTTGGTCTGCCGTGTCCCTGCCTGGCTGTGCGCTGTATTTGGGTCCTCTGCCTTGTACTCTATTGTATAAAAGTCAGTGATAAGCGGTCATAGAGGAGTGCTTAGGAAGCAACCCAGGGGCAGACAAAAATGTCAGGTCTCCACCGCAGCTCCAGTCGAAAACCTCCAATGGAGGATAGGAGCAATGAGAAAATGGAAATGGTCTTAGGAGCGCAGGAAAGAGACTCAGACAAGAGATGGGGTTAAACCACAACGCGTTTCGACGGAGGATCAGTCTTCATCAGCTGGAAGTTCCACCTGATGAAGACGGATCCTCCGTCGAAACGCGTTGTGGTTTAACCCCATCTCTTGTCTGAGTCTCTTTCCTGCGCTCCTAAGACCGTTTCCATTTTCTTATTGTACTCTGTTGTGGCTCTTGGCACACGCTCTGAACCTGCACACTGCCTTGTACTCTGCTGTGCCTCCTGGCACACTCTCTGAACCTGCACTCTGCCTTGTACTCTGTTGTGCCTCCTGGCACACGCTCTGATCCAGCACTCTGCCTTGCATTCCATTGTGCCTCCGGGCACACGCTCTGATCCTGCATTCTGCCTGGTACTCTGTTGTGCCTCCTGGCACCAGCTCTATCCTGTACTCTGTTCCACTCCTCTGTTGTGCCTCCTGGCACACCTGCTGTCTAGCTCTGTATTCTGGCGTGCTCCTTTGCACGCATCCTGCTTTGCTCGCACCCGGGCGTGCTAGTCAGTGCGCACCATACGTACTCCCGTATACACACCTTGTGTTCTCCAGTACACTACGTGCCTCCATACACTCGTGTCTCCTGTGAGCCGGCCGCCTGGTGCCAGCAGTCGTGGTACCTTACCCCCTGGGGCTTGCCCCTGACACTCCCTGTATAGGAGGTGGTCCTCACTAGGTCAGCTCGCCCTGGGAGGGTTGGTGCCACGACCCAGGGGGTCCACTCCAGGAGTCGTCACAGTATAATCAGGCCATGGACTCCGCTGGTACCGCGGCTCCCGTCCAAAAGGAGCTGGTGTTCCTGCGGGAAAACCAGACTAGGGTTGTCATTTCTCAAATCTATGGAGTCCCGTTTGTCGGCCATTCAGTCCTCTAATCAAACTAGGATTATGGCCTTTTTGAAATCTATGGAGTCCCGTTTGTCGGCCATTCAGTCCTCTGACCCTGGTAATGCTTCCCAGTTGGCCAGCCTCCAGCAAGAACTCGCGCAGCAACGCGACACCCAGGCCCATATCCTCAACTATATGGCGTCGGTAGATAATCGGCTCCTCGCCATACAATCCGTTTCTGCACAGTCCTCGGCCCCGCACCCGCTGCTGCGCTTTTGCAAGCCACCCCGATATAGTGGTGACCCTAAGTTTTGTCGTAGATTTTTGAACCAATGCCGGTTACATTTTGAGCTTTTCCCGCAGCACTATACCACCGAGCGCGCTAAGATAGCCTTTATTGTTTCCCACTTAGAGGGGGAGGCGTTGGCATGGGTGAATCCCCTCTGGGAGCGTAATGATCCACTCGTCTCTCATCTTTCCACCTTTTTGGACACCTTTCGCAAGGTGTTCGACGAGCTAGGTTGTCTGGCTTCCGCCACCGAGTCCCTCTTTAACCTCCACCAGAGTGCTCTATCGGTAGGACAATATGCCATCCGGTTTCGCACCTTGTCCTCCGAACTCAGTTGGAACAATGAGGCCCTTGTGGGGGCCTTCTGGCGTGGTCTGTCCGGTCGGATTAAAGACGAACTGGCGAGCCAGGATACCCCTACCTCTTTGGAGGAGTTGATCTCTCTTGCCACACGCATTGACCTGCATTTTCAAGAGCGTACCCATGAGGCAGCCAGAGAGTGAGGTTATCCTCGTCTCCCTCTCTCTACTTGCATTCCTCACCGCTCACGACCCGTGCCTTCTTCTGCGGTCTCCGCCTCTGAGCCCATGTAGGTGGACCGTTTCAAGATGGTCGAGCAGCGCCGCAATTAGAGGCTCACACAAGGACTCTGTCTTTACTGTGGGAGTCCTTCTCATCTTCTTCGCTCCTGTTTCAAGAAGCCGGGAAACTTCTCCGCCTAGGAGTGGTAGGAGAGGCCTCCCTGGGTGTACGTGACTCCTCTCCCCCCTTGATCGTGTCTGTTCTGTTGCATGTGGACTCTAAGCGCTATTCTGAAGAGGCTTTCTTAGATTCAGGAGCGAATCTAACTTTATTAGGCTCGAGGCGGTTAAATACCGGATTCCTGTCAGATCCCTGGAGACTCCTCGGGTAATTGCTGCGGTCGATGGTAAACTCTTGCAGGAGACCGTTACCCATATCACCGAGGAGATTGAGATGTGGATTGGAGCTCTGCATCGGGAGAAGATTTCCTTTCATGTCTTGTCGACTATGTCCCACGGACTGCTTCTTGGTCTTCCCTGGTTACGGACTCATGAGCCAACCCTGGACTGGCGGTCGGGTGACATACTCCGCTGGGGGCCATCTTGTCAGGAGAGGTGCTTGTCGTCCGTCCATCCCATGAACTTTACCTGTCCGTCCTCGGCACCTGCAGGTCTGCCGTCGGCTTATTGGTCTTTCACGGATGTCTTTGACAAAAAGGAGGCTGAGACTCTGCCTCCTCATCGTCCATACGACTGCCCGATTGACCTCGTTCCTGGCGGTACCCCACCCAGGGGCAGAACTTACCCGCTTTCGCCTGCTGAAACCCAAGCTATGTCAGATTATATCCAAGAGACTCTTGCCAGGGGTTTCATCCGCAAGTCCTCTTCACCCGCAGGAGCAGGATTCTTTTTTGTTAAAAAGGACTGCTCCCTCCATCCCTGCATAGACTATCGAGGGCTGAACGATATCACTGTCAAGAATAAGTACCCACTACCACTGATCCCGGAGCTCTTCGACCGACTAAGAGGAGCACAAATTTTTACCAAGTTGGATCTTCGTGGGGCCTACAACTTAGTCCGCATTCGCTCCGGTAACGAGTGGAAGACCGCCTTTAACACCCGAGACGGTCACTATGAGTACTTGGTCATGCCCTTCGGCCTTTGCAACGCCCCAGCGGTATTCCAAGAGTTCGTGAATGACGTCTTCCGGGATTTGCTGTACTCCTGCGTGGTAGTCTACTTGGACGATATTCTCGTGTTTTCCTCTGATCTGTCTGCTCACAGAAAAAACGTGCGCAAGGTCCATTCCTGGGGTACATTATTTCAGACTCTGGTCTACGAATGGATCCGGCGAAAGTGTCTGCCGTTCTCGATTGGCCACGGCCCCATGGAGTGAAGGCAATCCAACGTTTCCTCGGCTTTGCGAACTACTATCGGAAGTTCGTCCCCCATCTTTCCTCGTTGGTTCGCCCTATCTCTTCCCTAATCCGCAAAGGGGCTAACCCGAATGCTTGGTCCCCAGAGGCAGAAGAAGCTTTCCAGGCCTTGAAACGAGCCTTTGCCTCGGTTCCAGCGCTTCATCGTCCTGTGTTTAATAGACCTTTCACCCTCGAGGTGGACGCATCTTCTGCCGGGGTCGGCGTAGTCCTTCTGCAGAGGTCATCTTCCGGACACCTAGTCACCTGTGGCTTGTTTTCTAAAAATTTTTCCCCGTCTGAGCGAAACTACTCCATCGGCGACAAAGAGCTGTTGGCCATTAAATTGGCTCTGTAAGAATGGAGATACTTACTGGAAGTTCAAGATATATATGGACCATAAGATCCTGGCGTACATCCAGTCTGCGCAGAGACTCAACCCTCGGCAAGCTAGCTGGTCCCTGTTCTTTGCCCGCTTTGACTTTGAGCTTAATTTTCGGCCCGGCGATGAAAACGTTAAAGCGGATGTGTTGTCTAGGTCTTTCCAGTCGACTGAGGCTGAAGAAGAGCCTTCCCGTATCATCGACTCCTCTAAGGTGCTTACCGTGGCTCCTATCAGGTTGACCACGTTACCTCTGGGAGGTACCTTTGTGGCTGAGAACAAAAGGAGACGAGTGTTGAACTGGGGACATTCGTCCAAGATTGCCGGCCACGTTGGTGTCAAGAAGACTCTTTTCTTGATTTCCCGTTACTATTGGTGGCCATCCCTTTCCCAGGATGTCAAAGACTTTGTGGCTTCTTGTCCTTCCTGCGCTCAGAACAAAGTACCCAGACAGCCACCCTTCTGTCTTCTGCTTCCACTTCCTGTACCTTCGGTTCCATGGCAGCACATAGCCATGGATTTTATTACCGATTTGCCTCGCTCCTCCGGTTGCACCGTGGTTCTGGTGTTGTAGACCGATTCTCGAAAATGGCTCATTTCTTTCCTCTTCCTGGCCTACCCTCGGCTCCTTTTAATTGGCGAAGATCTTCATTTCCCACGTCTTCAGAATCCACGGTTTCCCGCTGCACATTGTATCTGACAGAGGGGTTCAATTCACGTCCCGGTTTTGGAGAGCTCTTTGTGGACTCATGAAGGTGACACTAGACTTCTCTTCCGCTTATCACCCCCAAACCAATGGGCAGGTGGAACGCACAAACCAGATCCTTACATCCTATCTCCGGCACTTTACTAATGCTCATCAAAACGACTGGGTCGGTCTACTTCCTTGGGCCAAATTTGCCTACAATAACCACTCCAGTGAATAGTCCACCAAGTCTCTCTTCATCATCGTGTACGGACAGCATCCCAGTGTGCCTCTTCCGGTACTTCCTGTCTCGGGGGTACCTGCGGCCGACTATCCATGGAGTTTTCCAGGGTATGGCAGGAGACCAAAACCGCTCTCGAGAAAGCCCGTGACAGGATGAAACAACACGCTGACAAAGGGCGCCTGGACGTTCCCCCATATCTTCCTGGTGACAAGGTCTGGCTTTCCTCCGGATTCATTCGCCTTAAGGTACCATCTTACAAACTGGGTCCCCGTTACATTGGTCCTTTTGAGGTTATCAGGCGTATTAATGATGTTTCGTACAAACTGAAATTACTCCCTTCGCTCCGTATTCCCAATTCCTTCCATGTGTCACTCCTCAAACCTGTGGTACTGAACCGGTTCCATCCTTCTACTGGCCACACACCCCAGCCTGTTGGCTTGGGGGATGAGTTTGAGGTAAACGACATTCTGGCCATGAAGAAGGTAAGAGGGGAAAACTTTTCTTAATTGATTGGAAGGGTTTTGGCCCTGAAGAAAGGTCATGGGAACCCAGAGAGAATATCCATGCTCCTCTGATTTTGGCTAAGTTTCTTTCCAGCCTTAGAAAGAGGGGGCGTAAAGGGGGGGTACTGTCACGCCGCTCCCACTTGGGGGCGGGACCCCGGGTTCGTCGTCACCACTTCCGGTGCCGCGGCCGCTCCGAGGGTCCCGTCGGGTGCACACGCGCACCTCTCGCTCCTAGCTCCGTGGTTGTGCTATGTTCCAGTGCGCACACACGCTCTGCCCAGCTCTGTCTTTGGTCTTGTCCTCTCTATGATACTAGAGGACTTGACCCGGAAGTTCTAGGACTCAGGTGCTATATCAGGCTACCTCTTCCTATGGGAGGTGCCTGATTATTGTTTTACTTCCTGGCTTGGTCTGCCGTGTCCCTGCCTGGCTGTGCGCTGTATTCGGGTCCTCTACCTTGTACTCTATTGTGCCTCTTGGCACACACTCTGAAACTGCACTCCGCCTTGTACTGTTGTGCCTCCTGGCACACGCTCTGATCCAGCACTCTGTCTTGCGTTGTATTCCGTTGTGCCTCCGGGCACATGTTCTGATCCTGCACTCTGCCTGGTACTCTGTAGTGCCTCCTGGCACCCGCTCTATCCTGTACTCTGTTCCAGTCCTCTGTTGTGCCTCTTGGCACACCTGCTGTCTAGCTCTGTATTCTGGTGTGCTCCTTAGCACGCATCCTGCTTTGCTCGCACCCGGGCGTGCTAGTCAGTGCGCACCATACGTACTCCCGTATACACACCTTGTGTTCTCCAGTACACTACATGCCTCCGTACACTCATGTCTCCTGTGAGACGGCCGCCTGGTGCCAGCAGTCGTGGTACCTTACCCCCTGGGGCTTTCCCCTGACACTCCCTGTATAGGGGGTGGTCCTGACAAGGTCAGCTCGCCCTGGGAGGTTTGGTGCCACGACCCAGAGGGTCCACTCCAGGAATCGTCATACCAATGGACCAAAAATCTCAGAGAGCAGAGTATTAAGTGATTAAACCACAGGTTATACTGAATCTTTTCTCACTAAATGTAATATTAATCTTCTCAGCTCCCCCCTGCTAAATAACACGGTGCCTGCAGATTAAACTGCATTTTCTTGGTGACAGGTTCCCTTTAAATACTCCTTCCCACCTGCTTCTTTTCCCTCAGTCGTCACCTCCTCCTTCTTTGATTAACAGCTCTGGCTTCAGAGAGCCAGAGAAGAGAGGGGGTAGGTGGGAAGGTGTATATAAATGATCGGCCGTGCCGTGAGGCACCAAGCGGCACTTCTTGGTTTGAAGTCATTCTTCCTTTAAAGAAAGGGCATAAGGAGGTGTCAGACACACCAATACTAGTGATCATTTTGATCTTTGCAGGATGAGGGCAGTGCACCATAACAGGACAACTTACAAATATTAGCGATACGCTGTTTTTTCGACATGTAAGGCTAATAATAAAATGCTCTTTTATGTTTTAAACCTAATTGTTGTCTTTGCCTCTGCCTGTCAGGTGAGTTCGGCACAGCAGCTTGTTAATCAGTGGAAACAAAGGGTACATGAAATTAAGAACTGGAATCCATCTTCTATCTCTGCACTGGTAAAGTAACATCTTATTCTTATTAGGTAGTGTTGTAAAGGCTAAAGGGACTTTTGAGACTTAAAATATGTATATAATCAGGATATGGATGAGGGGACAGTGCCAAGATATTCACAGGACAATTCAATAAGTCTGGCCGGGAGCATGTTGTTCGCCAAACAGCATCGTCCCCCAATTAACTATGATTACACGTGTTACACGAAGAAAAGAAGTATATCCTATTTCATAGCACAAAACTGGAGCACTGACTTCAAAGTGTATAGCAAAAATGTATTAATTTTATTAGTAAAAAAAAATGATGAAATATACAAAAAATTGCAGGCAATGAAAAAGACAGAAAAGACAGAATCCCCAGGATTAACAGGCAAGAGTTATACCGAACTAATAGTAATGCAATGTACCATATAGCAAGGCAGACATCAATTGAACAGTACTAATAGTAATGCAGAATAGTTCATTTACATAGACTTTTCATAAGATGAAAGAGATGGGAGATGTCGAACACACGTTTGAGAAAGCGAACACATGTCGGGGCTCTCCTCGGGATTCAGCACAAGGCACTTTATATTGTGTCAGCGCTTTATTTCACACGTTCATGTATTTTGTCTATAGCAAAGATACTACGCTGCTAGGCATAGATAATCTGGGTATAATGAACTATTCTGCATTACTATTCGTCTCATTCAATTGCAACATCTGTCTTGCTCTCTCTGTATGGCACATTACATTACTATTAGTTCTGTATATGTATTACCTCTGAATCCTGGGGATTCTGTATCGTCTTTTGTCCACCTCTTCTTTATATCTAAAAATTTATACCGTTTTTTTGTTACATACTTTGAAGCCAGTGCTCCACTTTTGTGTTGAAAAGTAAGCTATGCTAAGATTATCACCAACATAAACTCCCGATTTAATTAAAAAACAGAGAACTTAGAGTTTTTAATGCTAAGAATATAAATATTTATTAAACATGATTAAAACATAAATCAGAGCATAAATACTAAGAGAACACAGTATAGCACAAAATAGCATAAAAATTATAAATCTTACAAAATAATGTGTACACAAATATAGATTATAAAGTGCATGAGTGCTTATAACAGAAGTACCAATTAAAGAGTTAATCCATATGTGATACAATCGTTTCCACCATGCAGAAAAAACACCAGGCTGTATGCCTATTTAAAAGCTGGAATGGTATTCCAATGCTCATGTTTTTTTTGTTTTTTGTTTTAAATCAGATAAATTTTTATTAATGATAACAATTATAACATATATGACATCAAGCAATTGTTCACATATAATCATATGTTTTTATGAACAAAACTCCCCCCCCCCCCCCCCCCCCTCCTTTTTTTCCCCCCTATCCCACCCCCTCCGAGACCCCTTCAGTGTCTTCCTCATTTCTGTTCCGGTACTCTTTCCCACATCCATATATAATTGTTTATTATGAACATCATCTATATCATAATACATCCTCCCCACAAATCTAACTCCATTCTATCCATGGCTGCCATATCTTTTGAAATACATCGTGTTTATTTCTCTTAGTATAAATACTTTTTTCCGATGAAATTGTATGCTCCGCCTGCGTAAGAAAGACTCGTCTAGTCGGAGGCTCTTCTCTGATCCAGAATCGAGCAATCAACTTCCTTGCTATGAACAACAGTCTAGCAATCGCCAGTTTGACCATAGATACCGCTACAAATTCTTCCACATAACCTAATATACAGACCAAAGGGTCAATGGGGATTACACACCTATATATCAATTCAATCCGATTCAATACAACTGTCCAGTAGGTAGACAATCTAGGGCAATGCCACAGCATGTGCAGCATGTCTGCCCGTTCCTGCGAACATCGTGAACACTCGGAATCGGACCTCAAACCCATCTTGAACAGTCTATCTGGAGTTCTGTAAGCTCTATGAATTACGTATAGCTGAGACACCCTCCCAGGTTCGCTCATAGAGATCTTAGGCACATATTCTAAAATAGATTCCCATCTATCGTCATTTATCTCTCCCAATTCAGCTTCCCATTTCACTCCAGACTTGATGGGATGTTTGACTAGAAAGGTGAATAATAAATCCCTATACACTTCTGAGATTGCCCCCCCTTGTCACGCTGTTCTCCAAAATGGAGGCCAGGGTGATATCAATCTGGATCTCAATAAGTTTTCTCCGACATTGCGACCGATACGCATGCTGAATTCTTTTATAATGATATAAATTTGAATGTGATAGCTGGAATTCTGATTGTAGCTCCACAAATGGCTTGTCTCCCCTGACCCATTAGCTGACCCATCCTTCTGATTCCTGCCTCTCTCCAGGGCCCAAATCCTTCCATTTGCTTGGATTCTTGCAAAAATATATATATCTACACAGGAGAGTATTTGGTAAGGCCCGTGACACCTCTTAATCTGTTTAACTTTTTCCCATACCTTATGAATTAGGAGAACAGTTGGAAACCGAGAGCCTAATTTTAAAAACTACCCCCCTTCCCAACTCTCTCCCAGAGGCCATTTTCCAAACACATATCTCAAACTACTGGGCGATTGTCCCTGTCCCGTCTCCACCCCCCCATCCTCCAATATGCTGGCATTGTCAAAATATACCCAGGGGTTAGGAAGCGCCAAACCTCCTTCCTCCTTTGGCCTCTGCAAAGTTTCTTGTTTAAACCGTGGGCTCCCCCCCCCCCCCCCCATTTTGGTTCTCCAAACAGCGATTTAATTTTGCGGAACCTACTCTGCGAGATCCAAATTGGAGAATTATGCAGTACATATAACAGCTGTGGCATCACAATAATTTTTAAAAGGTTCACCCTTCCAATAACCGAAAGATGTAATTTATTCCATGCCGAAATTTTGGAACGAATTTTTTGTAACAAAGGGCTTAGATTAAGTTCTTCAAACCTAGTCAAAGGAAGGGCGATTTGTATCCCCAAATATTTAAATCTCGAAACTACCTTCAATTTTGCTGACCTTTCCACCTCCTCCATATTCCTATCTACCTCATCAATGGGCATAATGCACAATTTGTCCCAGTTGATTTTGAGTCCGGAAAATTCCCTGAATTCCTCAATTAATGCCACCACGTTATCCAAATTCTCCTCTGAGTCCTCCAAAAATAACAAAATATCGTCGGCATACAAAGACACTTTCTCCTCCTTCACTCCATAGACAAATCCTTTTATCTCTTGTGCATCCCTTATTTTAGTGGCCAGGGGCTCCACGGCAAGGGCAAACGGCAACGGAGACAATGGGCATCCCTGCCTCGTACCCCTATGTAATGAGAAACTATCAGATAATGCATTATTTACTCTAATTTTTGCCATTGGAGAGGAGTATAGCAACCCCACCCAAGATATAAACTTAGGCCCGAACCCAAGGCAAAACAAAACCGACCACAAGTACTTCCATTCTACACAATCAAAGGCCTTATGGGCATCCGAAGACACTACTACTCTCTTTCCAGCATTTTCGGCTGGAATTTGCATATTTAATTATAGCCTCCTTAAATTGATTGCTATAGATTTATTGGGCATAAATCCAGATTGATCTGGGTGGATTACTTTATCAATCACGTGGGTCAGTCTGTTGGCCAAGGCCTTCGCCAAAATCTTTACATCTGCCGTAAAGAGTGAAATTGGTCTGTAGGACTCCGGATTCAATGGGTCCTTATCAGCTTTAGGAATGACCACCACAATGGCCTCTCTCATAGATGTAGGTAACATTCCCCTCTCCAACGACTCATTAAATACCTTCTCCAATTTAGTTATTGCTTCTTCATTAAAAATTTTATACACCTCTGCCGGAATGCCATCCGCCCTCGGGGCCTTACTACCCGCCATGTCCTCCAGTGCCACCCTCAACTCCTCCGCTGCAAGCGGCCTATCCATCCATTCTCTGTCTTCATCCCCTAGTCTAGGAAGCTTAGTCGCAATCATATACCTGTCCATCTCCTCTTGACCTTTATGTATCTTTGAGGAGTATAGCTCACTATAAAATTGTTTAAATACATCCAAAATTTGATCCCCCTGTGTAACCACATTACCTTCCTTAGTTTTAATTGCATACACATGTGAGGATTCCCGTTGTGCCGAAGCTATCACTGAGAGCAGGTGCCCCACTTTTTCACCCTCCGCATAGAATGCCTCGTTCTGAAATGCCCGCCGTCTCTCTGCCTTACGGATGTGAAGTTTATTAACTTCCGACTGGGCCACTCTCATGCGGGTCTGCGTAGCTTTAGTACACTGCGCACCCAATGCTTCCTCAGCCGCCCTTAATTCCTCCATCACTGCTTTGTCTAGATTTTGAGACCTAGTCTTATATCGAGGCACTTCTCTGAATAAAATCCCTCTCAAAAACGCCTTCATAGTATCCCAAACTATATGACCCTCTGCACTACCTTCGTTTGTCCTAAAGAATTCTCCCAGTTCCTCTCCTATCTTTCCCATATCCAGCAACCGTAACCAAAAGGGGTGAATTTTCCATCCCAAACCTGTCAACCTCCCCCGTTCTCCCAATTGTAGAGATACCACCAGTGGACAATGATCCGATATGACTCTGGGCAAATATTCCACTTCCTGTACCAAGTTATCCATCCCCTCATTTCCCAAAGCCACATCAATGCGAGACAAGGAACCATACATCGCCGAGTAGCACGAGTAAGTGTAATTCTCCATATTCTGAACTCTCCACAAGTCAATCCAACCAATTTCCCTCCCTTCCTCTCTGTTCCCTGTATGTTTACCCTTATCCCAATGATCATTTGCAATATTATTCACATCACCTATTACAAGCAACGGGACCCCAGTCCATTTCCCGGATAAGTCCAGAATTTCCTGTATCTTTTTTCCAGAAAATGGTGGAGGGATATACAAAGACACAATACATAATAATCTATTCAATATCCTACATACAATAAACACGTATTGCCCATCCTTGTCTATTATAGCCTCCACTTCTTCATATGGAGTAGAAGTGTGGATTAACACCGACACTCCCCTAGCGTAGGCTGAGTACGTCGAGTGATATGCCTTCCTCACCCACCTTTTTTGTAACATAGCTACTTTGTCTTTTACCAGATGTGTTTCTTGGAGGCAAATCACTGAGGGCCTCAGCTTCAGCAGATATTGTAAAATTGCAGCCCGTTTTTAGACGTTAGCGAGACCCCTAACGTTCCAGCTTAGAATTTTAATTCTACCCCCCATGATATGTTGCAATACCAAACATTTGACACGTTATAACTGAAATCTCAACTTTGCGCACTGCAGCATTAATCGCAGCCATCTCGCCCTTTAAATCATCCACACGACTGTTCAGAGCCGCAAGGGCTGACTTCTTGTAGATTACCACAGAAAATATATCTTTGAGCGTCGGCTCTGCTATATCTAATGTGTCCAGCTGTTCAAGCTGGCCAGCACGTGCAGCCACATCAGGAGATCTCTGTTCCTCCCCACCACTCTGTGGCTGGCCCCCTCCTTCCTGTTGTTTCCCAGGGACCTGCGTTGTGTCAGGTCTCTCACCTTCAGCCGCTGACCTCTCATTAGCAGCCTCCTCTGACCTCGCAAAGCGTTCCAGCCGAGCGATCACCTCCATCCTTCTTTGATATGCTGCGCTCGCCCTTGCCGCCTCCTCTGCAGCCTCGGCGCCATCTTGGGCCTGAGCGCTTCCCAACGCTGCTAGCTCCTTCTGTCTCCTGCGCGTCATCCTCGTGCGGGACTCCTCTCCACCAGACGGCCCTCCACTCACTGCTACTCCCCGGATCTCTGCACACTCCTTGGAGCGATTTCAGCGTTCGGCGGCGCCTCAGGTATCCTTAGTAAGGGAGATTGTGGCAGGAGAGCTCCACTGCACGTCTTCTCACATCATGCGCTAGGCCACGCCCTAATGCTCAGGTGTTTAATCCCCCGTGGTGCTCTGATTTATGTTTTAATCATGTTTAATAAATATTGATATTCTTAGCATTAAAAACTCTAAGTTCTCTCTTTTTTTAATTAAATCGGGAGTTTATGTTGGTGATATTGTATTTGAGTTGTGCTATCCGGTTGTTGGGAATTTGTGAACTTATGCTAAGATTGTGTAGATCTAGCAGTACTCGGCTCCTGCAGACTAAAAAGCGTTTGCTTAAAATATTGTCACCTTTTTCTGTTGATTTTTATTTACTTTTTTTTTTTTTTTTTTTTTTTAAAGCATAATCAGCTCACCAAGCCACCTGTTGTCACAGCACAACCAACATTTGGAGGTCTACAGCAGTCTGGTTTCGGCACCTCAAGTAAGCAATCAGAGTGGATGTGCAAATAGTCCGGCCGAGAGGCTTCACTTCATTTATACGTAGCAGAGCCTTGTTCCCTTCGTGTATTTTACAGTTTTGCAGAGTTTGTCACATAACACCACTGTTAATGATATTTGCAGTACACAAGGATAGGGTGCACAACTAAATCCGAGAAAATTAATATATCATTATAAAAGGGTGCAGCATAATGCAAGGAAGAAGCAATAATTCAAAAGAGAAAGACCAAAGCATATAAAATGCGCACACCTGGATATGAAAATACGACGTACAATTTTATTGACACCAAAAAGAGCAAAAACACTTAAAAACATTTAAAAATTAAGACGCAACGCCCCTGTAAACTAACAGTGGTATGACCGTCCACAGATACAAAATACATATATACCCCACAATAAGGAGTTATACATGATACCACAAAAATATATACAAATAACATGGCATGTAGGAGACACAAGGGTTAACAACAGAGCATAAAACAACGCCCGATGGTACGGATACGGATGTGCATAATATCAGTGTGTACAACAATGCATGATCAATAGTGGGCGTCCCCACATAAGATGATGTTACCCAAGCAAGACAAAACCTGAATACCCCAGTATGCATCAAATAAGGTGGCAAAGGATGAAGTGCATAATTTTAAGCACCAAAATTATTGTCCAAGTGTAGTAAATACATGCATATGTAGGGATAGTATGCCTACAAACACCTGCAAGAAAGAACGGGGTATTTAGGCACTTAAACAGAGAAGTCTCCATGGGATGGAAGGAACCTTGTGGAAATCCCTACCATAGTAATTATGCCAGTAGAAGGGTATCAAAAAAGCCAGGAGCATGTGGGAAGATATTTATCTAATTGAAAACTTTCAGAGCAGAAACCACCTGGGGGAAAAAAATGTCCTGTGCACATACCCTACCCTAATACTCGCCATCCTAATCCCTGCCAAATTCCAGGTTATCGTCAGTCTGTGTTCTGGTCTCCAGTGATGATGATTTGATATTGACGTGTGACCACAGCTGCCAATCAGTGTTGTGCGCCTCTGCCATAACATCTTCATATCAAAAGGGAGCAGGGAGTGCAGACGGGGCATCTGGGAAGCCGTAGGCATCAGAAAGCTATTACTCAGTTTGCCCGGTCCACAGGCAGCATGTATCTGACCGTGCCTGTATGATTTTATTTCAGCCATATGTGTTTTAACTTTTGAAATGCTGCAGAGTTTTAGAGAAAAACATAGTTTGAAAGCCCCCAGGGACTGAGCTACCCCAGGCTTCTCCCCTCTGTTGCCTTGGATTGACTGGTGTCTCCTTGCATGTGTGTATAGGGAAGGACCTGTTACTGACGGGCAGGGAGAAGCCACTGTGGACCCACCTGTCCTACGAGTCTTTTGTCCTGACGCCTTTTAAACTGTTTTTCTCTAATATGCTGCAGCATTTCAGAATTACGCTATATGCACACGTTTAGTAAATTGATGCGGAAATTTCTGCACCATTTCTACATCTCTTGGCAGGGAAAAAGCAGCTGCAAAAAACACATGTTTTTGCCCTGTGTTTTTTGACTGATTTGAGTGAGGTCAGTGGGGAAAAATGGCCAAAACGCACAGAGAATTGCAGATTATTTTATGCACCAAATCTGCAAGTCAAAAATGCTCAACGCGACACCTCAGGTTTCTCATTAACTTTGCTGGCATCAGGATTGCTTAAAGTTTTGCTAGCAAATCTGCATGGTAAAATGCACCAAATCTGCGACGTGTGCGCAAGCCCTTAAACATATATAGCTGAAATCAAATCCTAAACCTACTGTCTGATACATGCTGCCCGTGGATCTAGCAGTATGAATCAGCTGTCAGGTTCCCTTTAAATGAATACATTTAGTTTTGCTACAGTTTTGAAGTTATCCACATTTATTGTCCTGTCGTGTTAGTGTATGTTTGTACTACATGGCATGGTAAAGGCACAGTCTAATATGTGCATCCAGAGGGACAGAGCAGGAGTTTTGCCGGCCAGATTCTACAGTAGTGATGTGACTGGTCCTTCAGGCTGTGATTATATTGTGCAAGTCAGGTTACAATAGCTGGAGATAACAGGTCTCCTATCTCACAGGTTATGCAACCACCTCATAACATGAGGCCTTTTCCTTTGTGGTGCTGTGTGATGATTTGTGCCTGCTTGGCTTCTCTTAGGGTACTGTTACACTTAGCGATGCACCAGTGATCCCGACAACGATATGGATTGCTGGTGCATCGCTAAGTGGTCGCTAGTGAGCTGCCACACAGGCAGATCTCACCAGTGACATCGCAGGGGTCGGGGGTCGCTCCTTACCTGTCAGACGCGGCGATCCTGACGTCCTTCCGCCCGCGTCGCTCGTCGGCGCCACGGGAAGCCCAGCAGGTAGCGCCCGACAAGAAATGATCCAGGACGTTCTCGCGTGACCAGCGATGAGCAGCGGGGGAGCCGGTCGGAGTTAAGTATCAGACATAGAATCATAGAATCGTAGAGTTGGAAGGGACCTCCTGGGCCATCTGGTCCAACCCCCTGCTCAAAGCAGGATTCGCTAAATCATCCCAGTTAGATGTCTGTCCAGCCTCTGTTTGAAGACTTCCATTGAAGGAGAACTCACCACTTCTCGTGGCAGCCTGTTCCACAAAATCGGTGACGTTACAGCGATATTTCTAGCGATATCGCTATGTGTAACGGGGGCTTTAGGCTTTTTTGGCTTCCAATAAAGACACTAGAGCTCATGAAAATGGCTGAGCAAGTGCATTAACATGCAGTTACATCACAAGCGTTACTGCAGTAAATGATATCCATTTGTAGCTGGCGCCACTGGCATCAAGATATTAAGAGTATATCTTAAGGCCAATGCTCAAAGTACTGCATGGAAGCCAACTCTAAGTTGGCTCTACTTGCCTTTTTTCAGTGGTTACCTGACTGGCCTGTTGGAGACGGTGGCCGACAATGTGCTGTCTAAAAAGCAAAGAACCCCTGAAGACTGATGGCACAACTGATGGCCAGTTTGTTCCTGCAAATGGTGGGAGGTGCAGCAGGTGGACTTTGCACCATAGAACATTAGCATATCCCACCATTGTGCTGTCAATGCCCTCAGTGCAAGCAAAACCCCTTAGGTTTTGATTTAAAAAAAATAAATAAAAATGTATTATGCCAATCACAATGTCCCAGCAATACATATTACATTCTTTTACAAATCACTGTAAATCCATCCGTTTTTTAGACCCTGTCATAATCATAAATGTATTGTATCATGGTATAACCTTAAAATTTTATTGTAAACCAATTAACAAACAACCCCCCCCCCCCCAAGAAAAGAAACAAAGACCCCACTCCCCTTGTCTAGTACGTCGTCTTTTCCTATGTGTTTGTTTATGCAATATTCACTAATGCTTTCATTCTTCAGACTGTAAAATTCCTGTGCCCTTCTATATCCTACTCTAACATAAATGTATTAAATATCACATCTCCAGGAAGAGCCTCTGAAACAAACCATGTACATTTGATCCATTTTCTCCTTTGTTCCCCAAATTTCTGAACATCACCTCTCTTAATATATATCTTGTTCTCCATTAGAATGGTGTTATTCAAGTCTCTAATTATCTGTTCAATCCCAGGCGGACAGCATGAGAGCCATTGCCTGGCAATACACTTTTGTGTATGATACAAAATTTTACCTATTCCCAATTGAGTGGATGCATTAATACTACAATCCCTCAGATATCCCAGGATACACGTTTTTGGTTTCATGTCCAAATGTACATTAAACACCTCTCCGACCAATTTATCCACCATCCTCCCATAGCTTTCCGAGCTTGGGGCATGACCACAACATATGTAATAGGTCAGCTTCTTCCCTACTACATCTCGGGCATTAATCTTCACTTCTCCACTTCATTTTTTCATCATCTTTGGTGTCCTATAAGCCCTATGAATAAGGAACAACTGGGATCTTCTCTGCGTTGTGTTTATTGTTACCTGTAGCTTCCAATATGCCCTCCCACTCTTCAGAAGATAAAACAAAACCCCTTTAATGGTGACATAGAGATTAATAGGTACAAAAATCTCTGACCAACACAAAAGTGGCTCTGTGCATTAAAATGTTCAGTCTTTGTTCTAAGCCCCAGCTCACAGACCCCCTACCAGAATTTAACTTCTGGCACGTTACAGATTTTGACCAGAGTTGGTGCGAATTGATTTAAAGGACTTGGTCTGTTGGCCATGGTAATCTTTGGCCGCTGGACGGGAGCCCTGAGAACCGCCTCCTACCTCCCTGGCATCTGCGGCTCTCCTTTTGATTAGCCGTCCTAGTGTGATATAATTGTTGCACATGGATCATTGTGCCAGGCAAGCTCATCAAAGCAAGAGCCTTCAGGTAAGAGGTAGTTCTTGGGGCTCCCGTCTTGCAGCCAGAGATTACTGACATGGTCAATGGACCAAGGCCTTGCGAATCGATAATTTGGCAAATGTAAAAATGCCTGTCAGAAGCTCTTACTTCTATCATCCACGTTGCTAATTACATTTCACAACATTTTGGGTTGTTTGCTAGTTCTTAATATCTATATTGAAACTTAGTTTTATTTATTTTTTTCCAGGCACTTCAGCTGACAAGACTGTATCCGCAGTCACCTTCAGTTTTAAACCAGACTCCCAGTCTGCTGCTCCAAATGTCGGGGCCGGCTCTAGTTTTCCTAGTGCTCCAACATTTGGTAGTAAGCCTTCGGTGGGATTTGGTACAGCTGGAAGTGGATCCGCTTCTTCGTTTTCTTTCACTCCGACAACTTCTGGTGGATCCGCATCATCTTTCTCAGGCTTTAGTTCAGCTTCATCTGCTCCTATTGTTGCTGCACCTGGATTTGGTTCATCCGTGTCCTCTGGTTTTGGAGGAACTACAGTGACTAATAGCTTTGGAAGCAGTGCCAATGCAGGAGCAAGTTCTGGAGGCAACACTACTACTTCTGGCTTTGGAGGACTTTCAAGTTCAACAGGGACATCTGGCTTTGGGGCAGTGCCTACAGGAGCCAGCAGTGCTTTTACTCCAGGGACATCATTATTTGGACAAGTTGCCACAGTAAGCAATGCATCAAATATGGATGGGTCCCCTGCAATTAAGGCCTTGTGGTCCAGTGCACTGTATACACCTCGAAATGAGCTCTCACAAGAAGACCTCCTGCAGTTCGAGTCTAAGACATTTATATTGGGAAAAGTTCCTTTGGTGCCTCCACCAAAAGACCTCCTATATATATAAAGTAATTTAATATTTTTGTGATAAATTATATATACTTTTACATAGATTTCCAGGGAGTCTCCTGTCCTTTCAGTAATTGTGTCTATTAAACTTATATTGTTATGAAAGCCTTTTTATAAAAAATATATAACAACGTTGTATGTATGACAATAGCACTAATAGAAATATAATTTACATATTGATGAAGATGGGACCAGGAGCAACGATAGCTGTCGTAACCTCATTCAGACGTCGTTTTTTTTCCCACGTCCATGAAAAATGATCCCAGTTTCATCAGTGTTTTTTGTTCGGTTTCATCTTAATTTCATAAATTTTTCTCAGATGAGAAAAAGTTTCTCTTCCTTCCCCTATCTCATACATGCATACAGCCCCGTACATTATATAAAGTAAAAGGTCTGTGTGGGAAAAACCTGAATGGAACTTGTATGCAAAAATAGGAGGTCTGAATGAGCCCTAAAAGGGGTTTACACATTTTGTGGAGAAAAGACATTTTTTTTTTTTTATAGCACTACAGTACTCTGGCCCACAGGCTGTGTATGATACTTCAATATGACATGTTTGAGAAAAAAAATCAGAAATTTGGCAAAAATTTTGAACATTTCTCAATTTTAATTTTCTTTCTTTTTATGCCCTTAAATTAGAGTATTGCCACACAAAATAGTTAATAAATAACATTTCCCCTAGTTTACATCAGCACAATTTTGGAAACATTTTTTTTTTTTCTTAGGAAATTATAAGGGTTAAAATTTGACCAGCGATTTCTCATTTTTCCAGCAAAATTTACAAAACCATTTTTTTAGGGACCACCTCACATTTGAAGTGACTTGTATGATAGAAAATACCCAAAAGTGACACCATTCTAAAAACTGCACCCCTCAAGGTGCTCAAAACCACATTCAAGAAATGTATTAACCCTTCAGGTGCTTTACAGGAATTAATGGAAAGTGGAAGAAGAAATGAACATTTCACTTTTTTCACAAAAAGATTACTTTAGAACCAATTCTTTTCACAAGAGTAACAGGAGAAAATGGACCCCAAAATGTGTTTCTCCTGAGTACGTTAATATCCAATATGTGGAGGAAAACTACTGTTTGGGCATACGGCAGGGTTCGGAAGGGAAGGAGCGTCATTTGACTTTTTGAATGCAAATTTGCTGAAATTATTACGCGACACCATAGGTTAGGGACGGCAGAACACTCTAATAAATAAATAATAAGTGCGTTCGCCGCCCGGGGTCCACCGTGCAGTAGGTGTTACACCGCTGCTAGATAATGGCAGACGCACAATATGGCGGTATATCGCACACGGGTTGAACGTCACCCGGTGTGCATTGAGCGTACTCTGTTATCACCACAGAGACGCTTAGAACTTAAATGTAAATGCTGAGCCTGTTGACCTCACAGGTCTCAGCGGTGTGCACACAAGGTATACGGTCACAGGACTAGGCCCAAGACTCAGGGTCAATGTCCGTGTAGACCTACGGTGCGTGCGGTGTCGCTACCGCGAACGCCAAGTGCTACTGACTGCAGCGCGGCGACCGACCCAGCCGCCACACGACAATGCCCAAGAGGAGGCGCACTGTCGGACGCTAGTGCTGTAAGGTGTGAACTGTGGCCTGTAGCGTGCCACTGACTGGCGCTGACTATGACTAAGTCCCTATACACACACGTAATATCAGAGGGAGTGGATCTTAATGAGTCATTCGCAGACACATGCATTCATCATCATTCACACAGATGGCAATAAGAGTCTATACTAGCGCATGGCCGAGCAGCCATGCGGGCCTTTCATAGCCGTGCGCTTCCGGGACCTCCCAGATCTCTGAGATGGACCAATTAGATCAGGAGAAGGACCTGAGCATGTGACTCCCGTTCTCCACTGGGAGATAGTCTCGTGAGCATGCCCAGTAGCGTGGCGAGAGGACTTAGCCTCTGGAGGGGCTTGCTGCAGAGCAGGCTGCGCTACTATTGCTGGTCCAGAGGTGGCAGCAACAACCAGACCCAGAGAACTGGTCTGAGCAGGGCGTCTGGATCGCCAAGATTGCTGTGCAGGTCCCTGAGAGGTCGGAGGGGAATGGGAGACCGCTGGCTGCGTGGCTCTAGATTCCTGCGGTGCAGCTGCGGGAACCTGACGCCTAACACCATGTCTTGTTAGGAGATCCCTTGATGTGCCTAAACAGTGGAAACCTCCAACAAGTGACCCCATTTTGGAAATTAGACCCCCCAAGGAATGTATCTAAATGAGTGGTGAACTCCCCGGTGCTTCACACAAGTTTATAACGTAGAGCTATGAAAATGGAAATAAAAAAAACACCAAAAAATGTTATAACCCCAAGTTTTTTATTTTCATAAGGGCAACAGGAGAAAATGGATCCCTGCACGGCAGGGCTTAGAATGGAAGGAGTGACATTTTGGAACACAGACTTTAATGGAAGGTCTGTGGATGTCCCATTGTGTTGGAGAGCTCCTGATGTGCCTAAACAATGGAAACCACCCACCGTCCCTGGCTCTGAGTGCCCCGTGTTAGCTGTCATATCAGCTGTACACCCGGCGGCGATCCTCACCCACAGCATCCTGTGCACGGGTGATCGCTGTGACGTACAGGTGCATCTCACAAAATTAGAATATCATCAAAAAGTTAATTTATTTCAGTTCTTCAATACAAAAAGTGAAACTCGTATATAGTCATTACAGAGTGATCTATTTCAAGTGTTTATTTCTGTTAATGTTGATGATTATGGCTTACAGCCAATGAAAACCCAAAAGTCATTATCTCAGTAAATTAGAATACTTTATAACACCAGCTTGAAAAACCTTCATACACTGCGTGCAGAATTATTAGGCAAGTTGTATTTGAGAGGATTCTTTTTATTATTGAACAACAACTATGTTCTCAATCAACCCAAAAGACTCATAAATATCAAAGCTTTAATATTTTTGGAAGTTGGAGTGGGTTTTTTTTAGATTTGGCTATCTTACGAGGATATCTGTTTTTTTCAGGTAACTATTACTGTGTAGAATTATTAGGCAACTTAATAAAAACCAAATATATACCCATCTCACTTGTTTATTTTAACCAGGTAAACCAATATAACAACACAAAATTTAGAAATAAACATTTCTGACATTCAAAAACAAAAAAAAATCAGTGACCAATATAGCCACTTTTCTTTATGATGACACTCACCTTCCTTCCATCCATAGATTCTGTCAGTTGCTTGATCTGTTTACGATCAACATTGCGTGCCGCAGCCACCACCGCCTCCCTGACACTGTTCCGAGAGGCGTAATGTTTTCACTCCCTGTAGATCTCACATTTTATGATGGTCCACAGGTTCTCTATGGGGTTCAGATCAGGTGAAGAAGGGGGCCATGTCATTTTTTTTCTTCTTTTAGACCTTTACTGGCCAGCCACGCTGTGGAGTATTTGGATGCATGCGATGGAGCATTGTCCTGCATGAAAACCATGTTTTTCTTGAACGATACCGACTTCTTCCTGTACCACTGCTTGAAGAAGGTGTCTTCCAGAAACTGGCAGTAGGTCTGGGAGTTGAGCTTCACTCCATCCTCAACCCGAAAAGGTCCCACAAGTTCATCTTTGATGATACCAGTACCCCACCTCCACCTTGCTGGCGTCTGAGTCGGAGTGGAGCTCTCTGCCCTTTACTGATCCAGCCTCGGGCCCATCTATCTGGCCCATCAAGAGTCACTCTCATTTCATCAATCCATAAAACCTTGGAAAAATCAGTCTTAAGATATTTCTTGGCCCAGTCTTGACGTTTTATCTTATGTTTCTTGTTGAAAGGTGGTCATTATCCAGCCTTCCTTACCTTGGCCATGTCCCTGAGTGTGGCACACCTTGTGCTTTTTGATAATCCAGTAACGTTGCAGCTCTGAAATATGGCAAAACTGGTGGCAAATGGCATCTTGGCAGCTTCACGCTTGATTTTCCTCAATTCATGGGCAGTTATTTTGCACCTTTTTTTTATCAATACGCTTCTTGCGACCCTGTTGGCTATTTGCCATTAAACGCTTGATTGTTCGGTGATCGTGCTTCAAAAGTTTGGCAATTTCAAGACTGCTGCATCCATCTGCAAGACATCTCACATTTTTTGACTTTTCAGAGTCCGTCAAATCTTTCTTCTGACCCATTTTGCCAAAGGAAAGGAAGTTGCCTAATTATTAAGCACGCCTTATATAGGATGTTGATGTCATTAGACCACACCCCTCCTCATTACAGAGATGCAAATCACCTGATTTACATAATTGGCAGCTGGCTTTCAAGCCTATACAGCTTGTGCAGTAGGACAACATGTATGAAAAGGATGATGTGATCAAAATACTCATTTGTCTAATAATTCTGCACACAGTGTATATACTTCCTAACCAAGACGTATATATGCTGCAAGAGGTTAAATTGTTTCAGAAAACGAAGTATAGTATTTTCATATCTGTATGATGCACCCCAAATTTTGAGGAGGGAAATAGGAAAACATTTTTTATTTATAAAATGGGGATTAATCTTTTGGTCCACTCTTACTGTAGCTTACCGAGAGGGGGGGAATATGCTAGCAGCGGCAGGAGTGAGGTGATGCTGCAGACCCAGGGCTGGCTTCCAAGTTTGCATTCTGCGCATGCGCCACCAGAGGCAGCCATTTTCCTGAAGTCCACCATGGTGAAAAGAATGGGGAGTTTGACATTTTCTAACAGCCCATAGCCTGCCGCAGTCTTGCACCGGCCGAACACCCGCTCCTCCCAACCCGAGCCCACAGCATTGCCCTACTCCTGCCTACTCCACCACAGCCATCCCCCCCTCTGTAAGCTACATTCGGATTATAAGACGCACCCCCATTTTCCCTCCCAGAAAATTATTGCAGTTACACATGTTTTGTTATTCACATGTTTATTTCCTTTGTATGTATTGGAACAACTCAAAAAAGGAGAAAAAAAAGGCAAATTGGAAAAAATTTCACACTAAACCCCAAAAATGGAAAGGACAAAATTGTTGGCACATTGAACTTAATATTTAGTTGCACATCCTCTGGAATAAATAACTGCAATCAATAGCTTTCTATAACCATCAACAAGCTTCTAACACCTCTCAACTGGAAAAAAAAATTGTGACAATGGTTGGCATTGTGTTCTGTGTGAAAGGATGTCCAATTTGATTTTCTTCCTCTGTTTTTTGTGTTGTTCCAATGCACACAAAGGAAATAAACGTGTATAGTAGTGATGAGCGTGCATGCTTGGATGTGCTCGAGTAATATGTTTGAGTCTCCACGGCTGCATGATTCATGGCTGTTAGCCCTTTGCCTGTTAGACAGCCGCAACACTTGCGGGGATTGCCTAACGGCCATGAGTCATGCAGCCGCGGGGACTTGAACATACAACCCCTAGCAAAAATTATGGAATCACTGGCCTTGGAGGATGTTCATTCAGTTGTTTAATTTTGTAGAAAAAAAGCAGATCACAGACATGGCACAAAACTAAAGTTATTTCAAATGGCAACTTTCTGGCTTTAAGAAACACTAAAAGAAATCAAGAAGAAAAAATGTGGCAGTCAGTAATGGTTACTTTTTTAAACCAATCATAGGGAAAAAATTATGGAATCACTCAATCCTGAGGGGAAAAAATTATGGAATCACTGGCCTTGGAGGATGTTCATTCAGTTGTTTAATTTTGTAGAAAAAAAGCAGATCACAGACATGGCACAAAACTAAAGTTATTTCAAATGGCAACTTTCTGGCTTTAAGAAACACTAAAAGAAATCAAGAAGAAAAAATGTGGCAGTCAGTAATGGTTACTTTTTTAAACCAAGCATAGGGAAAAAATTATGGAATCACTCAATCCTGAGGGGAAAAAATTATGGAATCATGAAAAACAAACCAACAAAAAACACTCCAACACATCACTAGTATTTTGTTGCACCACCTCTGGCTTTTATAACAGCTTGCAGTCTCTGAGGCATGGACTTAATGAGTGTCAAACAGGACTCTTCATCAATCTGGCTCCAACTTTCTCTGATGGCTGTTGCCAGATCAGCTTTGCCGGTTGGAGCCTGGTCATGGACCATTTGCTTCAACTTCCACCAAAAATTTTCAATTGGATTGAGATCTGGACTATTTGCAGGCCATGACTTTGACCTATTGTGTCTTTTTTAAAGGAATGTTTTCACAGTTTTTGCTCTATGGCAGGATGCATTATCATCTTGAAAAATGATTTCATCATCCCCAAACATCCTTTCAATTGATGGGATAAGAAAAGTGTCCAAAATATCAACATAAACTTGTGCATTTATTGAAGATGTAATGACAGCCATCTCCCCAGTGCCTTTACCTGACATGCAGCCCCATATCATCAAAGACTGTGAAAATTTGCATGTTCTCTTCAGGCAGTCATCTTTATAAATCTCATTGGAACGGCACCAAACAAAAGTTCCAGCATCATCACCTTGCACAACATAGAAAAAGATTTTCCAGCGTCTCCAGGAGATAAAATAACAATTGCTTTATTGAAAATATAAAATCTTCTTACCATCAAGTAAAAACAACAAAAAGAAGCATATGGAGGGGAGCACTTTCCTACGCGTTTCACCCTGAAAGGGCTTAATCATGGAATGCGTAAAGGAGGTCTCCAAACAGATATTTAAGTGCAAAACATGTCAAGGAAACAGGTGATTCAATTAGGTGAAAAACACACCCATTACATTTAACATAGACAAAACCAAATTTGAAAAAAGTGTACAATGCATGGAAACCAACACATACGAAGGGTATAATAATAAACAGATCAAGGAAAAAAATAAAAAATGTTTTACAAAGAAATTTTTTTTACTTGATATATCACATATAAAGCAGTTAAAAAACCATATAGGTATTTAAAGGAAGCCATAATGTACTCTGATAGCGTTATAACAAGGATCTTATAATTTGCGAACAATTTGTACGTAGTATGTTATCAAATGGTGGGAATTGATTGCATTACAACAAACGGAAAGAAAGAGAAAAATACTACAGCAAAAAAAAACAAAAACACCATTGTTTCATTCATTTACAATTTTCTTTCAAAGATATATATGTACAAATATATACCCTGTGTTAACTACCCCTCGTATATTCAACTGTGAAAATGTCTAAGTTATTTACTGGAGAGGAAAAATGTGTTGGTTTCCATGCATTGTACACTTTTTTCAAATTTGGTTTTGTCTATGTTAAATGTAATGGGTGTGTTTTTCACCTAATTGAATCACCTGTTTCCTTGACATGTTTTGCACTTAAACATCTGTTTGGAGACCTCCTTTACGCATTCCATGATTAAGCCCTTTCAGGGTGAAACGCGTAGGAAAGCGCTCCCCTCCATATGCCTCTTTATGTTGTTTTTACTTGATGGTAAGAAGATTTTATATTTTCAATAAAGCAATTGTTATTTTATCTCCTGGAGACGCTGGAAAATCTTTTTCTATGTTGTGCATGCACTATACACCCGGGTCAGGGTGTTTCCGTGCGTCGGAGGTGTGATTAGGAGTGAAGAGGGGTGAGCAGAAAATTTCCTTTTGAGCATCATCACCTTGCCCAATGCGAATTTGCGATTCCCCACTTAATATGACTTTCATCCAGTCATCTACAGTCCACGATTGCTTTTCCTTAGCCCACTGTAACCTTGTTTTTTTTCTGTTTAGTTGTTCAGCTAAACAAAAGCCATCATTTTCTGTATGTAAATCCCATTTCCTTTAGGCAGTTTCACACAGTTCAGTCACAGACGTGGACTCCAGTTTCCTCCCATTCGTTTTGTTGTGCGTTTCCTGTTTTGGAGACATTTTGTTAGGCGTCGGGTTCCTGCATCTGCACAGCAGGAATCCCTGGCCTTGCCTTCTGCGGTCTCCTATTCCTCTCCAGCCGCAGAGGAGCCTGCTCAGCAAAGACGTCGTTCCCAGCGTCTTGCTCAGTCTACTTCTGTTGGCTTGGTTACTGCTGCCAAACAGGGTTCAGCTATGGTAACCTGCAATAGCCAACAGCGAGCAGCTCTTGGGACTTAGTCCTTCTTTCAGCCCACTGAGCATGCCCGTGGGAAGTTCTCTCATTGGAGGTCTGAGGTCACGTGTTCAGGTCCTATTGCTGCTCCCATTGGACCACTAGGAAGGTCCCGGAAGGACGCTGCTATGAAAGGTTTGCATGGCCGCTCGGCCATGCGCTAGTATAGACTCAAATACTTATGGAGTGTATGATGATGGATGCATGTATCTGGTGATTAACTCCTTATGAAACCCCTACCCTTGGCTGTGTCTGTTGTTAGGGTTTAGCGGTTAGAAACAGCGCCTGTCAGTGGCTAGTGTATACGCCACAGTGCATTCCAGCCTTCTGCACACTAGCGTCCGATGGTGTCGCCCACTGCAGGGCACTATCGAACTGCGGCAAGTGACAGCCACGCCTGTGCAATGCCTTGCGCAACCTGTGCGCTTATCTGGCCCAAACCTGGGCGATTAGTGGCGTCTGCCTGAGCAGCACTGTGCACACTTGCACGCGTTATCTACTATAGTAACTCTTTCTGGCACCGCAGTCGCGGCGCCGAGCGCTAACGGTCTAGAGGGACTCCAGTCCCGGGGTCTAAGGGACGAGTCCTGTGACCTTACGCTATGCGCTTCTTCAGCTAAGTCCTGTGCTGTTAACAGGCTCCGGCGTTTAAGCGGCTCTGTGAAGTAACAGAGTTCGCCCTTGTGCACACCGGGTCATTGGTTAACCCGCCGGTGTTCACTTAGTACTCCGCCATTACTAAGCAGCAGTTTTCAGTCTGTAGCAGTAGGAATCCCCGCCATGTACCCGGGCCGGAACCAAGGGGACTGTGACCAAGGTTCCTAGGGGGACTGATTCCGGGGGACATAATTAGGGGACAGAGTTCTAGAAAGGCTGGGGGTGAAGCCAGTATAAAAGGGGCTGAGGACGCCAGGAGCAGGAGAGAAGGAGCAAGGAAGCTAGAGGGCGCCAGAGAGCCAGAGCAAGGAGAGGACAGCAGCGACTGGAGAGACTGAAGGGAGACTCACCGCAGACAGAAGGGAGATGGCACCGAGTCGTCCAGTGGAGAGACACCGACCGCACTCCTAGCGGCTGCCACTGCTTCACTCCAGCCCGCGGCTGCGGCCTGTCCACTGCCGCCCGCGGCCGCTGCCGTTTCATTTCAGCCCGTGGGCCCCGCAGCTTGGCTCCAGCCCGTGGCTGCGGCCTGTTCGCCGCCACTCCCCGTCTCCAGATTGTGGCTGCGGTCTACACCATCTGGTCCCCAGGCAATGCTGTCCTGCCTCCGCCGGGAGGTGCAACGCAGAGGAACTCTTCAGGGGCCTGCTGTGCCCCCACTTCGCCTGGGCGTAGGAATACCCAAAGTCTCCGCCAGATCCTCGTCGGCTGGGCCCAGTGGTTGAAACGCCGAAGCAGCACCGACCATCACTCTGCCGGCCATCAGAGCGGATAAGTGACACGTTGTAGTTAATACTCAGGACCCGTAGTCGGCCATACTGCGGCCCTATAGTGACCGGTCTTTGCCGGGTTAGTCGTGTTTGTGTTACCAGTGTATTCTTGTTTTGATCCCTGCGAGGATAGCTGTTGTTAGCTTGTTCGGTTGCTCGAGATAGCCTTATAGGCATATATACATAATAGTTACATCTTAAGTTCATTCCGTCTCCCGGCTCGTCACTGCATCCCGCGTACCTGCGATGACTACATTTGCACGGTGGACCCCGGGTTGCCATCGCACTTCCTTATATTTTATATTTAGTGCGATCCACAACCCTAACACATATTGCTTTAAGTTTCCGGTCTTGACGCTTTGATGTCTTCCTTGGTCTACCAGTATGTTTGCCTTTAACAACCTTCCCATGTTGTTTGTATTTGGTCCAGATTTTAGACACAGCTGACTGAACAACCAACATCTTTTGCAACATTGCGTGATGATTTACCCTCTTTTAAGAGTTTGATCATCCTCTCCTTTGTTTCAATTGACATCTCTCATGTTGGAGCCATGATTCATGTCAGTCCACTTGGTGCAACACGTCTCCAAGGTGTGCTCTCTCCTTTTTAGATGCAGATGCAGACTAAGGAGCAGATCTAATTTGATGCAGGTGTTAGTTTTGGAAATGAAAATTTACAAAGTGATTCCATAATTTTTTTTCCTCAGAATTGAGTGATTCCATAATTTTTCCCCTATGCTTGGTTTAAAAAAGTAACCATTACTGACTACCACATTTTTTGTTCTTGATTTCTTTTAGTGTTTCTTAAAGCCAGAAAGTTGCCATTTGAAATGACTTTAGTTTTGTGCCATGTCTGTGACCTGCTTTTTTTCTGCAAAATTAAACAACTGAATGAACATCCTCCAAGGCCGGTGATTCCATAATTTTTGCCAGGGGTTGTATTACTTGAGCACGCCCAAGGTACTCTGATAACACCCGAGCATGCTCGCTCATCACTACTGTATAACAAAACGTGTAATTGCAGTAATTTTCTAGGGGAAATACTTCATTTTCTAAAAAAAATTTAAGGGTGCCAACACTTTTGGCCATTACTGCATATAATACAGCTTGCATATCCTCAGGCTCCCATTATTGCTCATATAAAAAAAGCCCCATAAATAGATAGCTCTGTAGTTTTCTGTGACCTATCAATTTATACAAAGGATAAAATCTACAGAAAACCCACAGTCAAATAAATCTATTTAGGGCCAGGCGGACTTTACTACTGCAGAAGAAAGATCTTGTGATTGGAGCATGCCACATGCTTTTTAATCCAGTTTGTTTTATATCATATGGGATTAGACTATTATAGCTACGCACAACTCAGAAGTACTAAAGTGTTTGCATAAGGGGTCGTTACATGTTTCAGCTACTTGGCTATCTATGATATGGTCTATTCTGCAAATCTCTAGACTATGGTTTATTAAATAGTTAATTTTCATGATGAACCGGCGTATGTCTGTAAGTTCAGTCATATGATAACACTGGCTGCCCTCTCTGTCATGTGCTTCTTAATATTATTGAGTTATCTGTAATTCCGCACAATATGCCTAGTTCTGAGCTGTGTGCGTGCCAGTTATCAAGTGGTGAATGCCTCTACACAAAGCAGGATCGCTCTGTATCCATCATCTTATGTAATACGGCCATGGCGAGGACATTCATGGATCTGTACTTCCAAGCACACAATATACTGTATATTCCAAAAAGAGAAACAAAAATTAAAATAAAAAAAAAACTTTGTCCAACAAAATCTGTCTCTTGTGTAAACGGGGAATCATTTTCCATTTTTTAATCTAATTTGTAATATCTGCTCACAAATTAATTGTGAGATTTCCATTTTTATGCAGGAGAAATAACGCTGGCCAATATTGTGGAGATTTCATTTGTTTAATTCAGGGAAATCTGACTTTTTAGGGGGTTGTATATTATTTTCAATCCATCAAATTCACAATTTTAGAACATTGTAGATCTAGATATCTTATCATTATGCAATCTCTTTATAGATCAGCAAATGGCTATTTAGCAGCTGTCTTCACAACCATGATGTTATTGCGGAAGTTCTTTATAGCCATAGCCCCGGCAGGAATAATTGAGAAAGTTTTCCTGAAAGTAGACTAAGGTTTTTCAGTTCCCTTTTTTCTAACTAAAGAAACCACGTGCAGAACCTATCTTGCAGCTGTCACACGATGTGGTTTCAGGATATACAGAGAAGTCCAACTAACAACATGCAAAAATTGGAGCCGAGTGCACAGAGCCTGTAAGTTGGCACGTAACGTCCCCACAGCTCTCCACCGCAGAGCCATAGGTACTGCCATAGGGCACCTCTTTCCAGCATTTTATTAGAGATGTGTAATGTTGGCCTACAAACAAAAAACACTCAACTTTGAGTTGAACAGTACACCATAAATCAGTCCATCACGTTAAGAGAGTGGTTAATTTGTCTTGAGGTTCAGGATGTTGACACCATGGGAGTCCTCAAGAAAGTGGCTGCACCTGAAGCAGTAAGACCAGTTCCTGGAGGCACCTCCATGTGCCTCAGTGGGGTACAAGTTATTCCTCCATCCAGTGACTGTTTTAGTCAGGAATGTAAACTTGGAATCTGAGAAATCAATCAGTAACGGCAGCAGCTAGATGATACTTTTCCTGGATCCTTCTACCTGCGAGTGGTGGCCACCTTGCAATTCAGGGCTCTCCTGAGGAACATAGCTAAGAAAGGGTCAAACCAATGATCTTACAAAGTCTCAAGGTCATCATTATGTCCCTTCCTCTTTAAGACTAATTCCCAGCCTGTTTTGTTAGCGTTGTTTCAAAATTCAACAAAACAAGTGATTAAATGGCACTTAAACTTTTTCACTTTTTTGCATTTCACTGTATTTCTGGGCCTAGTGGCAGATCAGCGTGGAAAGGGGTAGTGACAAGTTGCCATGATTCCTAGTAGACAATTTGTTCCTCAGCAGCAACAATTTCTGCAATGGAAGATTTTAGGAAAACATCAGTCTCTTCTACACTATTGCAGGTTCACCACTTGGTGCTTCCATATCGTCTTCTTTCTCTTTTCTTCTCCAAATGTTAAGCTCCAATTTTTGGGTCACAGACCTTCCCTTTCTTGTCGGGGTAAAGTGTTCCATATGCTGCTTCATGTGTAGAGCTATCGTCATGATGCCCAGCCCACCTCTCCGGTACCGTTGCCATGACACCTCTATGTTACAGAATGAATGTATTAACTTGTGGGCAGATACTAGCTTATGTCAGGGATGGAATAGCTTGTGGGAGGATACAAACTTACGGCAAGGGTGGACTGGCTTGTGGAGGGGTACTAACTGAAGGCAAGGGTGGGCTAGCTTTTGTGGGGACACCAGCTTACCGCAGGGGTTGGCTAATTCGTGGGGGAATACTAGCTTACTGCAGGTCCTCAGAATGTTGGGAACGGGCAGTCAGTCACCAATGTTAGATGGAGGTCCTGTGGCTGCCTGGGGGCCAACCATGGTTATACCCCTGCTAGATATAATGTGATAATGTGTGGGAGCAGAGAGGGCAGATGGGCCACAGCTAAGGGAATGTTATGTCGTGATTAAATCAGGTTCCTCTCTTATGTGGTGTAAAATGTTATTAGCTATTTCAATAAAAGGTGCCGGGATGTTTGTGGGGTTATTATAACAGGAATGTTATTTGGAGTTAGGGGTGAAGTAGAAGTAGCATGTGAACACCTTGTGGGCAGTGAGTCTAGGTGTCCCCCTCCCCCCTTTTTCCGAGGTATTTTCCCCTTGAAGTAATGGATTTTGTTTTCTGATGGATTCAATTCAGGTCCAATTGACAAAGAAATCTGTACAGTATACCTCCATATGGAATAATAGACAGAGGAACAGTACGGTCCCATAGTCTTCTATGGGTACTGTATTATGGCCATTACATTTACTTGTGGCCTTACCTTTATGACAGCTACTATGTTGTAGCATAAAGGAGGAAAAATTTGTCTCCATTCCGGTTAGATTTCATTTCTCAAGTCCCATACAACACTTTTAAGGGTTATTCCTATCTTCATGGATGTTGTCAGATACTGCTTTTACAAGTAAGCACTTTTGCAATACACGGCTTATTAAAATTTGCAGGCATTCTTGAGATATTAACACTTGTCTTTTGTTTAGTTTACAACTTGTTACCTAAGAAACCGACCACTGCTGCTGTTCAGTTGTAAACACTTTGCTGAAGCTGGCCAGGATTAGGAGACAACGGTGCGCTCCAGCGATCCTGACCAGCTTCCAAACAGTGCTTACAAGCTCAACAGAAAAGAGCTTTTAAGCACTGGGCTTGTTCTGCTGTCTAGTAGCGATGGCTAGTATAAAAGGCAATGATCCTTGGAGAAAAGCCCTTCTTTAGATAAGAAAAATAAATTTGTTCATATCTAAAGAAGGGCTGAAAACTTTATTAAGCAGAAAACTGTAAATCTATGAAAATAGGAATAACCATTTACTCTTTCCATTAGATCTAATTACTGGGAACAGACAGATGAGCTGCTATTTGGCCCAATTGCCAGGGAATTCACATATACTCTTGGGTAGGAAAAGATGAAGATCATTGTGGCTGATGGACACCAAAAGCAGAAGAAACATTTACTTTGCACTTTCCTTACAGATTCTAATATAACATCATTTAGCATCATGCAGCGAATAATCATATCAAGGAAAATAGTAAGTATTTGTGAAGTACAATACTCCCTTTGTTATTTCATAAGAGATAAAAAGGGGAAAATCCCATAATGGGAAAATTTAATCAAGACGGTGAACTTTACAGAAGAAATCAAGTCTTATTCAGCTTTTTTTTTTTAAGAACATGGCTGATGATTTTGGCATTGGGACAGTACCTGAGGGCCCATAACAGGACATGGACTACACCCTACTATTCTGCCAGATGTGGCATTTGTAGGTCTACTGCAACTCTGGGTGCTCTTTTACAGCTGACAACAACGTGTATTACTCCAGGCAGACGGTGTTACTAGCTGGATGAAGCTGCCATGGAGAGAATGTTTCTTTATTTTTTAATTACCGTATATTAAAAAGACACTGCAATTTTTATACATTGTTCTCACTGGCGCTTTCCTTCAACTCTTTCCTACATATGGATTTAAGTGTACGTCCTGTGGCTGTGATAACTTTTATTTTGTCTGTTAAACCCCTTAGATGCTGCTGACAATGTCAACTGTAGCATCTAGGTGGTTGAACAGGTGCAAACTAAGCCACTCCATATATAACTAGCAAAGTTTAACACAGTAGCCCTATAGCACTCAAACATGAAATATATGAAATAGGAATTGCATTACTGCTCTAGAAAATAGGTTCCAATTAAGATACTTAAGCACTTAAATTGGCCAAGTCATGTGTAACCAGCATCCAACCTCAAGGCGATCCTCTTTGCTCCACTCATCAGCCTGTGGCGGTTTTAACCCCCTAGTGACCTAGCCAATTTTGATTTAATGACCAGGCCAATTTTTACAATTCTGAACAGTGTCACTTTATGAGGTTATAGCTCTGGAACGCTTCAATGGATTCCACTGATTCTGAGATTGTTTGTTGTGACATATTGTACTTCATGATAGTGTTAAAATTTCTTCAACAAGACGTGCGTTTTTTTTATGGGGGGGGGAAACGGAAATTTGGCAAAAATGTTGAAAATTTTTCAATTTTCAAAATTGTAATTTTTGTGCCCGTAAATCAGAGAGTCATGTCACACAAAATAGTTAATACATAACATTTCCACATGTCTACTTTACATCAGCACAATATTGGAAACATAATTTTTTTGTTAGGAAGTTAAAAGGGTTAAAAGTTGACCAACGATTTCTCATTTTTGCAACAAAATTTACAAAACCATTTTTAGGGACCACATCACATTTGAAGTGACTTATATGACAGAAAATCCCCAAAAGTGACACCATTCTAAAAACTGCACCCCTCAAGGTGCTCAAAACCACATTCAAGAAGTTTATTTACCCTTCAGGTGCTTCACGAGAACTAAAGCAATGTGGAAGAAAAAAAACATTTAATTTTTTTTCACAAAAAATGTACTTTAGACCCAAACTTTTTTATTTTCACAAGAGTAACAGGAGAAAATGGACCACAACATTTGTTGTGCAATTTCTCCTGAGTATACCAATATCCCATATGAGGGGGAAATCCACTGTTTGGGCGCATGGAAGGGCTCAGAAGGGAAAAAGCACCACTTGACTTTTCAAACGCAAATTGGCTGGAATTGATGGCGGTCACCATGCCGCGTTTGGAGACCCCCTGATGTGCCTAAACAGCGGAAACCCCCCATTCTAACTTCAACCCTAAAACAGCCCTAAACCCAACCCTAACCCCAACACACCCTAACACTAATCACAACCCTAACTGCAACGTAACTCTAACCCCAACCTTAACCCTAACCCCAGATCTAACCCGAACAGGAAACAATGGAACAAGTTACAATTTTTTTTATTTTATTATTTTTTATCTAAGGAGGTGACAAAGGGGGTTTGTTTTAGTATTTTTTTTTATTTTGATCACTGTGATAGACCCTATCACAGTGATAAAAATGAACCAATGGGAAAAATCTCCTATTGTTGCCGGGTATCGGCCACCAGATCTCAGCGGGCGCACTGCGCATGCGCATGCCATTTTATTCCAGGAAGATGACGTGGAAGGCCAGAGGACGGAGCGGGAGGATCTGGGGATGGCGTAGGTACCGGGGGACGGGGGGACCCCATTTCTCTCTCCTCTGGTATGCTAGATCATTTCAGAGGAGAGAGAAATGAATGGAAAATTTGATTTTTTTTTCCCGTGATTTTCAGTGAATAACAGGGATCATGTGATGGTGTCACGATGACCCGTCCTGTGTGATGCGACCAGCAGGCCGATAACTAGAACAACAGGACACGGCACGTGATACTGTCCTGTGTGACATGGCTCGCAGGCCAGTAACTAAAACAACAAGACAAAGGGAAGGGAAACAGTTACAACGGTGGGCCCTACGATAGGGAAAGGGGACATGGAGACCTCCTGCAATCCCCTGAGTCAGTGTCCCTAACGCTCCTAACGTTCCCTACGCCGGTTCCGCACCGGGCGCCGATCGGGAACCTGTCGCCCTAGCACACCCTACACCTATCCCTTGCTAGGGAACTGGGTGGCACTAAGGAAAAACACAAACAGGGAAACACCACTTAGCTTTACTCTGTCGCACTTGCTCCTGGCAACAGAGTCCACCACTAGCATGCAGTTCTCCTCCTGAATCACTGCCACCAAGCTTTGTCAGAGCTACAAGGAAATCCCATATGACTCCTTTCACACCAGGCTAAGACAGTGCTGCAAGGAATGCTCTCCAGCTCCTTCCTCCACCAAGGATGGTTGAAATTAACACTCTCACCAAACTGATTGCAACACCTGTGACTCTTTTATAGCAGAGCCAGCAATCACACCTGCATAATAAACATGTGCACTTAACTAAAGAAACTAGAGTGCAATGACGCTCACCACCACCGGAGGCAAACTTAGAACAAATGACACCACAGTGCAATAATCCTAATGGCCACCAGGGGCAAAAAACAACCCCAAGCACAGCTTAGGAAAAAAAAAAGGTTACTTGTGCTTTTTATATGTCCTGATTCAGCATGGATCATGACAGTACCCTCCCCTTAATGAGGGGCCTCTGGACCCTCAAAACCACTCTCAATCCAGGAACCACCTACAGCGGGGATGCCCAGACCCAGAGTTCACCCCCGCAACTACCTGCATGTCAGGTTGATGAGAAACGAGCCCGCTGGTATTGGCAACGTATGTTCTGGAGGCAACACACATCTCCGAAGCTCTGACCTGGGGAACGGGTTGTGTATGTGTATGTTTGGTATGAGCTGGTAAGACTCCACAACACACTTCCACTGGATGTTCTTTGGTGGCCACCCATACATGCTCTTTCACACACAGGTCCGGACCTGAACGTTTACTGCCACTCGTTCGTTTGTCACTACTTGGAGAACTCTTTCTGGGATTGACAACAGAGGTGTCCCCCTGTGTCACCACTCTCACGCCCCCGCACCTCACCAAGGGGTACACCACCCTCTGACCCCTTCCACCATGAGGTCTGTGCCTCCCAGGGTTGGCCAATGGCGAGGGTTGAGACTTGCCCCCACTCTCCTGCAGCACATCTGCTGCCCTCACCGGAGAGGAAGGGGTCCATTGAAGAGAGACGGCAGAGACAGTAGTTCCTAGGCAGCAGTCCTGCCACGAGTGCCCCAAGCTGACTACTTCCCTCGCCTGCCAATCTATTACCGGGTTGTGTCTCTTCAGCCAAGGGAAGCCTAAAACAATAGGTACTGGCAATCCCTCCAAGACGTAGCATGGCAAGGACTCCTCATGATGTCCTATACGCAGATGGATATTATCTACGACCTTGGTCAAGCTCCCCTGGCTTAGTGGAACAGAGTTTATGGCCCGGACGCTTATAGGCTGAGCTAGCGTCCTACACCTCAGACCATGAGTCTGGACAAAGCGAGCATTCACCAGACTGACTCCTGCTCCGCTGTCCACAAACACCGGTATCACCTCCGGTACCCCGCCAGCCAAGACCTCTGCTGACATGGTACTTTGGGAGGGCAAAATGGAGGAAATGTATACTCCCTAGTCGCCTCCCTCCAAGCGACCAGGGGAATATGGCTTCTCAGATGGCACAGATAATTTGGTGCGCAATGGGCAAGCCTTCAGGACATGACCAGTCTGCCCACAGTACAAACATGCCGACACCACTCCCCGAACCGTAGGCAGCTCCGTACACAAACTAGCTCCTCCTACTTGCATAGGTTCGTCTGGAGACTTGGCATGAACTGGGCAGGCTCTCATAAAATGGCCCGGCTTGCCACAAGGAAAAGCATACCCCCCCACCACGACAAGCCGCAGACACCCCCTTTTTTGTATCAACAACACCGGGCTGTCTGGGTTCCGCCGTCCGCACTGGTGGGTCCTCCTCCCTAGCGAGGACATCAGGGGGCACTTTTTGTATATGTCTTTTCCTAAGGCATCTATCCACCCGGATAGCAAGGAACATGGCGGCCTCCAGCGACCTGGGAGCGGCGTACTGCACCAGAGTATCCTGCAACTTTGGAGACAAACCCTGCACAAATTGACTCCTAATTGCAGGGTCATTCCACTGAGTATTAGTGGCCCATCTCCTAAACTCTGAGCAGTACTCCTCAGTGACCCGGGCTCCCTGTTTACAACTACGGATTCGAGAATCCACCAGGGCGACGCCATCAGGATCGGCATACACAAGCGCCAAAGCCGCAAAGAGATGGAGAATCGTCCGGTAGGGAGAAGGCCCAGGATTGGGGATCCCCTTTAAAAAGGGACATAATGATTCCCACCCGTTGCTCTTCACTCCATGATGAACGAGGGCGCAGCCTGAAATACAGTTTACAGGCTTGTTGAAACACCAAGAATTGATCTCTCCCTCCAGAAAATCTGTCAGGGAGGGATATCTTGGGTTCTGGCTAAGCCTGTTCCTGTACCAAGCCCCCAGAGCCCACCAACAGCCACAGCTGCCGCACCAACCCTCCGCGCAGCCCCCTAATCTCATTAGTAAGGGTCTGCAGCAATTAGGCAAAGGGCTGAACTGGGTCCATGGCTCAGCAGAAAAAAAGTTGTGGTTGGTGATAATGGCACGTGGACCAGTCCTGTGTGATGAGACCAGCAGGCCGATAACTAGAACAACAAGACAAAGGGAAGGGAAATAGTTACAACGGTGGGCCCTGCGATAGGGAAAGGGGACGTGGAGACCTCCTGCACTCCCCTGAGTCAGTGTCCCTAACGCTCCTAACGTTCCCTACGCCGGTTCCACACCGGGCGCCAATCAGCACACCCTACACCTATCCCTTGCTAGGGAACTGGGTGGCGCAGGCACTGGCCCCACCGCTGTACTAATACACACTAAGGAAAAACACAAACAAGGAAACACCACTTAGCTTTACTCTGTTGCACTTGCTCCTGGCAACAGAGTCCACCACCAGCATGCAGCTCTCCTCCTGAATCGCTGCCACCAAGCTCTGTCAGAGATACAAAGAAATCCCATATGACTCCTTTCACACCAGGCTAAGACAGTGCTGCAAGGAACGCTCTCCAGCTCGTTCCTCTACCAAGGATGGTTGAAATGAACACTATCACCAAACTGATTGCAACACCTGTGACTCTTTTATAGCAGAGCCAGCAATCACACCTGCATAATAATATATGGACAGAGGAAAGAAGATGCGTCACTCACCCAATTTGCAGTGCAGTGTTTCTTTATTCAACCATTAAAGGTCACACAATAAAGGACGGGCAGATAACATGAGGCATGCGTTTATTCTCCCCGCATGCCTCATGTTATCTGCCCGTCCTTTATTGTGTGACCTTTAATGGTTGAATAAAGAAACACTGCACTGCAAATTGGGTGAGTGACGCATCTTCTTTCCTGTGTCCATATATCTTACGTTTTTTCTGATGCAGAGCACCGTTATCCCTAGCAGAGTGCTGCATACTGTGTGCCCTTGATTGATCCTGGACTAGTTGCTGGTGGATTAATGCCTTGGTGCCGTTCACCTGTGTTTTTTCTGAATTGAATCACACCTGCATAATAAACATGTGCACTTAACTAAAGAAACTAGAGTGCAATGACGCTCACCACCACCGGGGGGCAAACTTAGAACAAATGACACCACAGTGCAATAATCCTAATGGCCACCGGGGGCAAAAACCAACCCCAAGCACAGCTTAGGAAAAAAAAAAGGTTACCTGTGCTTTTTATATGTCCTGATCCAGCATGGATCATGACAGATAGAGGACAGCAAAAACCAACCTGTATCATGTTCTCCGGGGTCTCAGCTATCCCCGGAGCTTTTCTAACGCTGGGGGACACTGTACACTTATTTCTCAGCTCCGTTAAGAAGCGGAACTGAGGAATAAGGCCCTTTAACTGCCGCCATTAAAAATATCAGGGGTCGTTAAGGGGTTAATCACAGCAGGATTCTTCCTACCCATATAATTGTGGGCTAGCAACCCAGGAGAGGAATCACTTTAGGCTAGGTTTTCAAAGAGGATCGATTTGTCGTTGGCTGCTGGGCATACATGAAATGGCCAATTTAAGTATCTTCATTGTAACCTATTTTTTTCTTTTTTTTTCTTTTTCCAAAATCATATTTATTGAAATTTTACATAGTTAAACAGGAAAACACATCAATTCCGCAAACAGTGCAGAGTAGATTAATAATACATAAAGAAAACACATACAAACGTAGGAGGCAAGGAATAAGGGGGGAAAAGGGGGTGGTAGGTACACCTAAGTATACGACTGTAAATTACTTAGATCAAAGGTCTTAACAGAAACTGACCTGCTAAAGTGCAGGTTTCTGAATATCAAAGTGGCATATAAGCTAGACACATAGCAGGGTTCCTCGCGGGCAGGGAATATCAGACCCTGAATCGAAGTAGCACAAGCATCATCACGGTGGATTGAAGTAGAGACGGCTACCAAGCCATGGTTCCCAAATCTGGGACTTTTTCTTTTTAGATGACGCAGATAATACCAGAGCCCTTTCGTATTGGCAATGAAGGTTCATCCTGTCAATCACAAATTGTATGGTCGGAGCGCTGGCCACTCTCCATTTGGATGCCACTGCCAGTCTAGCGGCTATAAACAAATGTGAGAACACTCCTCTCCACACATGCGGGATCTCATCCAAACCGATATGCAATAAAACCATACTGGGTTGTAAGGCCATCCGTATCCCAGTTACCTCAGCTATCACGTCCTCTAGGCTAGCCCAAAAATTTAGTAATTTCGGGCACGACCACCACATGTGGCTAAGTGTCCCCAACATACCACAGCCTCTCCAACACAATGGGGAGCACTGAGGGCCAAAGTGAGCAACTTTAACTGGGTAATAGTACCAGCGTAAGTGGACTTTTTTCAATTGTTCCAGATGGTTTAAGCATGAGGAAACTCTCCGAACCTCTAACACCGCCTCCCGCCACCCATCAGGCGCTAGGGTGACCTGCAGGTCATCCTCCCATTGTCTCATGAATTGCAGTTTAACCTCTGGGTCAGGATCATTCAGGGCTCTATACAAGATAGATACATTGTGAGTACTAGGTCCGGGCATCAGGAAGACGCCATTTACTGTACGGTCTAGGTTAGAATTAAAGAAGTACAACGGTTGTGTAGTGTGTATAAGATGTCTTAGTTGCAAAAACTGATAAAATCTATGTCGAATATCTGGGTGTTTTGCAACTAGGCGGTCAAACGGCTTAATCGCTGTGCCATCACACAGCTGATGAAGTGATTTTACCCCAGCCAGTACACATGGCTGTAAATCTATATACGGGATATGCAATTCTAGCGCCTTCAATGACACTTCAGTTAACGGGATTTTAATAAGAGTCGGGACCGTCTGTCTCCAAAAATGCAGTACAGTAGACATGGTTGGTAGAGGGAGATTACAAGGCCACGGCCCAAAGGCTTCAACCTCTAACATAAATCGGGTGGAGCCTCTAGTCGCATAGAAATTTTCAGTTTGCAACCATCTATGATCCTTATCTAGCTGCCACCAATCCCGCAGCCCCGCTACCACTGAGGCCTTATAATACGCCATCAAATTTGGCAATCCCATTCCCCCTAGATCATAAGGGTAATACAAAAGGGACTTGGCCACTCGAGGAGTTTTGTGGGCCCATATGTATTTGTTTGTTAAGCGCTGAAGGTTTGTTATAATTTTGCTTGGGACCCTCAAAGGGAGACATCTGAAATAATATAATATCTTGGGGAGAATTTTCATCTTGAAAATATTCTAGCCACCCAGGCGGTCATAAACAGATGTAAGGTGTCCAGCTCGGTCTTTATCTGTCTGAATAAAGCAGTATAGTTCGCCTCTATGATATGTTGAGAGTGTAGCTTTATACCAAGGTAAGGGATACCCTGATCTGTCCAACGAAAGGGAAACTTATTCTCTAATTCAGCTTTGGTGACCAAAGGGACCGCGACAGGGAATACCAGTGATTTGGATGCATTCAATTTGTAATAGGATACTGACGCAAACTCCTCTAGTTCAACCATGACGGCCGAAAACGACCGCTCCAGGTCCACACATGCTATGATAACGTCGTCCGCGTAAAGACCGATCTTGTGAGCAGCTGGCCCACCATCAGATCTGAGATATCAGAGTTAAGATGGATTTTCTCCGCCAGTGGCTCCATGCATAATGCAAATATAATGGGGGATAGTGGGCATCCCTGTCACATCCCGTTAGTGATCAAAAAGGGGGTAGATACTATAAGGTCAACCAGAACAAAACGGAAGCTCTGCCTCTTAATATTCCACAGGTGCGGGTTTCCTCATTACAGGAAAACTACAACTATAAATGGAAAAATATATCCTTGACATACCTGGGGATACAATTAACATCTAAGTATAAGCTATTATACCAGCAGAACTATCCTAGTTTATTTACTGAGATAAAAAAGCTCCTGCTCAATTGGAACAGGCTCCCGTTGTCTCTGTTTGGCAGAATCTCTGCAGTCAAAATGTCTGTTCTGCCAAAGCTACTTTACCTATTTGAGACCCTTCCGGTGTGTGTGCCATACAAAGAGTTGTGCAACATTCAGTCTAGTATACTTCAATTTGTTTGGGCCCACAAGAGACATAGAATCAAGAAAACCACTTTATTTGACAGTAAACTGAGAGGAGGCTTGGGGGTCCCAGATATTACTAGGTACTACTGGGCAGTACACTTACGTCACATCCCTGCATGGTCTAATCGCTGTGCCTTCTCTAGATGGATGGAAATAGAGAAGTTATGGCTTGCCCCAATACACCCCAACTCCTACCTCTGGGGCACCTCATCTAACAAGTTTGATCCACATACCCTGGGCCCTATAGCCTTCACTAAGAAGATATGGGACTGTTGTGTCAAAAAGTTTCCACTTAAATCCGAACGTTCTCCCTTGACTTCTTTTCTTTTTAATCCCAGAATGCCAGACGGTATGCAGGGTATAGCGACTAAAACATGGTTTGACAGGAAACTCTTTTGCTTTGCTGACATAGTAGACGCAAGTTCCAGAGTCATTCTCCCCTACGCCAACATATCTGCTAAATTCAATCTCCCTGGCAATTTCCAGTATCGGTATTTACAAGTAAGACACCTGATGCATTCCCTTTTTGCCTCCTTAGAAGTCTCTATCACTACACTATTTGAAAGATTATGCAGAGCTGGGGTTTCTACTAAAGGCCTCATCTCAGATATATATCGTATTTTAGTTGCCCCATGCCCAGAAGACAAGTCAAATCACACCTATATGAGGAAATGGGAAGATTTCCTTGGTGAGACCATTCCCTTGTGTACGTGGAAACGGATCTGGGATACTGCCTCAAAGACATCTTCGTGCTATGTTTATAAGGAAAATCAGTATAAATTAATTATGTATTGGTATCACACCCCATCACTACTACATAAACTAAACCCAACTATACCTGACAATTGTTGGAGGTGTGGAGCTACAGGAGGAGACATACCGCACATATTCTGGGTATGCCCCAATATCCAGGGTTTCTGGAGGCTGGTGCAATCTCTTATTTATAAAGTAACTAACCTTCGGGTTCCCCTGGATCCTAAATTCTACATATTAAATATACCACTTGTTCAGCTGGGGAAGAGAGTGAAGCGGTTACTGTTGCATATGACCAAAGCCGCCAGGTGTCTAATTGCCTGTAACTGGAGGTTAGCCCACCCACCCTCACTTGCCGATCTCCATTCTCGGATCCAAGATGTGAGAAGGATGGAGTATCTATCTGCCTTGTCAAATGACACGGTAGATCTTTTTGAAAGTGTTTGGTCACTCTGGGACACTTATTGGGCCAATAAAGAATAACAGTGAAGTTTGGCCTTGATGGAAGCCTGAAATATTCACCTTCCCCGCTCCTTCCCCCCCCCTCCTTATATTTCCCTGTCTAGTATTGTATTGTTCGTCTTGTCATATTCCCTGTTTTCATTGTATTAGTGGATATTAGGATATGTATACTGATTTCTGGTTTACAGTTATTGCTAACAAGCTTGTGAGACATATCTATACATTCATGTACTTTTTCTGTATTTGTTTAAAAATGTTAATAAAATACACAGTTAAATTAAAAAAAAAAAAGGGGGTAGATACAAACCCAGAGGCTAGGACTCTGGCTGATGGGGTGGAATATATGGCTAAAATCGCCGAAAGGATGGGGCCCTCCAAACCAAACTTCCTAAGAACACTTTCCAAATATCCCCAATGCACCCTATCAAAGTCCTTCTCAGCGTCCAAGGACAGGAATGCACTGGGAAGGCCCGACAGTTCTGCCACCCTAATGAGATTTAACATTCGGCGGGTACCATCCTTGGTTTCTCGGCCAGCCACAAAACCGACCTGGTCAGGAGAGACAAGAGAGGGGATTATCAAATGAAGGCGGGAGGCTAGCAATTTGGTATATATCTTTAAATCACAATTCAATAAAGCAATGGGTCTAAAATTCCCAGGACTATCAGGGGTCTTACCTGGCTTAGGGAGAGTGGTAATAGTAGCTTCCAAATTAGGGGCAGCAACTTTGCCTGAATCCCGCCAACTTGAAAACAACCTCAATAGATATGGGGCCAGAAGTTCCTGAAAAGTGCGATAATATTCATTTGAAAGTCCATCCGGACCAGGCGCGGTGTGTAGCTTACTGCTTTTAATAGTTTTTTTGATCTCCTCTTCTGTAAATGGGGCGTTTAACAATAATAATTGTTCTTGGGATACACGCGGTAAATTAACTGATTGCAGATATGAATCGATTGCTACCTGAGTAGGTTGACGGGTCTGCGGGTCAGAATGTAAGTTATATAAATGGGAGTAGTACTTTACAAATGTCTCCGCGATGTCAATCGGATTCCTAACCAAACACCCATTCTGATCTTGTAAACCATCTATTCTGGATTTAGCCTCTCGTTTACGTACCCTACGTGCCAGTATTGCTCCCGCCCTATCTCCAGTGGCGTAAAAGTGAGTTTTAAGCTTATGTAAATTACGGGCATAGGCAGAAAGCAAAACCTCCCGCAACTGAAAGCGAACCCGTATATCTCATCCGACACCGCCTGCGAGGGTGAGGTTTTATTCAGTGATTCCAACTGGTCAAGTCTAGCTAAGAGGTCATCCCGTATCCCTCTATTACGCTTCAGTATGGAGGCTTGTTGTATGAGATATCCCCGTATAACCACTTTATGCGCAGCCCATAGCGTTTCATCTGAAACTTCCCCATTATCGTTAACATGGAAGTAGTGTCAACTCAGTAGAGGTACCACACGTCACCTTCTCATTTAGTAAACGAGACGGGTTCAGACGCCACCGAAAAGCAGGGTTCGCATGATGTTTTAACGCTAACTGTAACACAATGGGAGCATGGTCAGACCAGGTAAATAGTCCTATGCTGGAGGAGACGCACCTAGGAAGAACCGAAGTATCCACCAGAATATGGTCTATCCGAGTATATGTACAGTGTCAGAAGTAATAAAAGGTATAATCTTTTTCACTCGCGTGGGAGTACCTCCAGAAATCGTGTAGATGATATTCTTTGGCTATGCCTTTCAACTCCCCCCTAGGCCGAATGCCACCTCGTGAGCAATCTAGATCCCTGTCCATGGGAAGATTAAAGTCTCCACAGTATATCTCTTCACCCTGCGCCAGACCATCCACTCTATGTAGTACTTTGCGGATAAATGTCTGTTGCAAATGATTTGGGGCGTAGATGACTGTGATAGTGTGCAACTCGCCATTCAATGTGCATATGAGGGACAGAAATCTGCCCGCAGGATCTGCTACCTTCCGAATACAATTGATGGCTAATGTATTTTTAAAGATGATGCACACCCCAGCCTTTTTAGTGTTATTATTAGCAAAGTAAATATTAGAGAACTGTGGGTGACGCAGCCTAAAATTATCAGCTTCTATCAGATGCGTCTCCTGCAGGCAGATAATCTCTGCACCTGATTTTTTCACCTCTTTCCATAGGATGGACCTCTTACAGGGGGAATTCAACCCCCTAACATTTAAAGACATAATGGTAATACTCATAATTATACATTATAAAACTTGCTATCACACATACATCTTCATGAACCCACATCATCCGCATTTGGGCTCGTGTGTTGGCAACATAGAGAACCACAGTAACCACATTACAAAGACCCATCTCGGCGGTGCACCTAAAAAACAGGAGACAAGGGAAACAAAACACAGAGAAAAGTAAAAAAAAATTCTAAGCACAAAGTCATGCAGCTACTAGGCCAAAGGCCAGGCTAGTCAGGCAGTGAAACGCCTGAGTGGTCAGCCTTAGACCGCAGGTAAATGCCAGCTCAGGGCAGTTCCAAGGTTCACTCCCAAAATGATGGAAAATAACCGAGAGTTATCTTGGACGGGGTGCTGGAGCAAAAAGAAAAAAAAAAACGGTGACAAAATCCGTAGCACCCTCACAGCAGAGTCCTGCATCCGGACAGCATCTCATCCTCCTCTTCAAGTTTAAATCCAGTCCTGAACTATTTTCTTTCCCATCGGGTTCTGGCGGGGAGCAAAGGAAATCTTCCAATCAGTAACCTATTTTTTAGAGCAGTAATACAATTCCAATTTCATATATTCCATGTTTACATGCTATAGCGTTACATAGTGCAACATTATTTGTTAGCACTTCCTTTTGATATTGCATCTCAGCCACATTCACGTCAAACAGATCTGATCTGCATTACCAGACACAACCTGTGGATAGGTGTGTCACTGTGTATAAAAAATGCCAGGTTTTCCTAATCCTATATAACCCCTTTAACAACAGAGCGTAGCCCCTGACACCACTGGAGCTTACCGCCCTGGCACCGGATGCAATTGCTGATTCATTGTTGTCTGCTCAAGCTAAAGTGACATTCAGATGCTGCGCCAGCATGACCTATACTTCCCATTTTGCTGTCATATGAAACTTGTCTTCATGGCATCAAGTGATTAGCAAATGAATACACTCTTCAAAACACATGATTACATGCACAAAATGGACTGTTCCTGGAGACAGTTTATGTACTGTGCAGGATCTCTAAAAGGAAGCAGTCTACTCAATATATCACCCATTGCTGATCAGCTATCCATGCTAAATTGCTACTTATGTATGAATTGTGCGTAATCTTTTCAGATAATGTATGCATTCATACATAATCCACAAAATAATGGTAAATTATTTTATACTTCACTTTGTGTCATCTCCACTGTCACCTACTGGTCTGTTACACCAGAGGACTCATACTACAGTATATAAGGGGGGACTGTATGGGGCTCATACTGTATACAGGGGACTGTAGGGGCTCATACTGTATATAGGGGGCTCTGTGTAGGCTCATGCTGCATAGAGGGGGACTTTGTGTGGGAGCATACTGTATATGGGGGTGTTTGAGGGTTTATACTCTATATAGGGAGGTTCTGTGGGGGCTCATAATATATATATATATAGTGGCGTAGTGACCACTGGGTCCGCTAGGGGGCTCTGTGTGGGTGTCCCAGGATGGACGGATAGCCTTGTCCAGAGTGGTAACAGGAGCAGGATGCTAAATGTATCTCAAGGTGGGTGGCCTTGAGATGAAGGCTTGCTTATGTGCTAATCAGCAGAGCTGATCTTTCGTTCCAATGTGTCAGGGAGAAGCCTTCAGATGATTGATGAGACGGGCGGGATCAATCATCTACAAATCCACCCAGGGGTGTGTGTTTAAAAACACCCATAGTAAAGTATATGTGTGTGAATGATTGAAGGACCTGTGATGAGGTCATAGCCATGTAACCCAGTGGGCGTGGCTACGGACCATATAAGGTGGCCAGGGTAGGTCACATGAGTGAATGCTGGGACCCGGTTGGTCCGTATGAAATGAAAGGTCTCGTCTGGACTGACGTGAGACCTACTGAAGGAAGATGGGTCTGCCTTCCCGTACACGTGAGACGTGTGTGTGAGAGTTCCCTGGAGGGAATGAATGTCTGCACTGAGAAGCAGCCATGAGGTAAACCCGGACAGGGGATATAACTCTGAGACTAGAGAGCCTGTGTACTGGATATTGCACAACCTGTGTGACCACAGGATAAGCAGAGTGAAGCTCTGTCATGGACGCAGTGCTATTTATATGAACTTTCTGTTGCTGTTCCTGGTTTATGATGCCTTAGAACTCCAACAGTCCATGCGGTTTATGTTAAGAAACCTGTGCCGGATGTGATTTTTTGGCTGCCAAGCGAGTATCCCCTACCCGAATGACACCGCTACCTTACAATTGGTGGAGAATGCTATAGGCAGTGTTGTAGCCTTGTTGCTAGGAGCAACGGAAGAGGACTGCAAAATTCGGTTGCTAAGGGTGACGGTTTCTAGGGGCACATGGTGCAGTGCTGGTAACGCTGAGCCAGGAGGGCTGACGGTCTTGAAAGCAGTGTGATATATTGACCGGGGTCAGTGGAAAAGACTTATAGGACATCTCTGCAGTAGAGGGGTCCAAGAACAGGCCCGGATTGGCAATATAACCAACCGGGCATTTTCCCGCTGGGCCGCTGTCACGTGGGCCGCGGGTGGCCGCTTGCCAGCTGCTGCGGCCACTGTGGCTCCTGCCGCTGGCCCTCTGCGGGCATGGCGGTGATAGTTTCCAAGTTCCTCCCGCACTGCAGGGAGATAAGTCGCCACGCCCCCCCCACACACCCCATCCTTGCCTTAGCATGAGACCCCCCTCCCCCCCGCAGCCACTCACAGCGTCGCTCTCGCTTGCCTGCTCGCTCTGTTCGCAGGACCTGTGATGAGGTCACAGGAGGGGAGGAGTCAGGGGGTCACATGATCAGGAGCCTTTGTCCAGACCCCCGATCATGTCACCCCCTGACTCCGCCCCTCCTGTGACCTCATCACAGGTCCTGTGCGCTCAGCCTTGCCTCTACAGTCTGCAAGACTCTGCTTTGCTGTTGTCATGGTGCTGGTTGAGGTAAGTATGTGTGGGGTCAGGATTTACAGTGTGGATGTAGCAGAGCTGTGTGTGTATGAGGTGTACGGAGCGGAGCCGCGTGTGTACGAGGTGTACGGAGCGGAGCCGCGTGTGTGCGAGGTGTACGGAGAGGAGCCGCGTGTGTGCGAGGTGTACGGAGAGGAGCCGCGTGTGTGCGAGGTGTACGGAGAGGAGCCGCGTGTGTGCGAGGTGTACGGAGCGGAGCCGCGTGTGTGCGAGGTGTACGGAGCGGAGCCGCGTGTGTACGAGGTGTACGGAGCGGAACCGCGGGTGTACGAGGTGTACGGAGCAGAGCCGCGGGTGTACGAGGTCTACGGAGCGGAGCCGCGTGTGTGTACGAGGTGTACGGAGCGGAGCCGCGTGTGTGCGAGGTGTACGGAGCGGAGCCGCGTGTGTACGAGGTGTACGGAGCGGAGCCGCGGGTGTACGAGGTGTACGGAGCGGAGCCGCGGGTGTACGAGGTGTACGGAGCGGAGCCGCGTGTGTGCGAGGTGTACGGAGAGGAGCCGCGTGTGTGCGAGGTGTACGGAGAGGAGCCGCGTGTGTGCGAGGTGTACGGAGAGGAGCCGCGTGTGTGCGAGGTGTACGGAGAGGAGCCGCGTGTGTGCGAGGTGTACGGAGAGGAGCCGCGTGTGTGCGAGGTGTACGGAGCGGAGCCGCGTGTGTGCGAGGTGTACGGAGAGGAGCCGCGTGTGTGCGAGGTGTACGGAGCGGAGCCGCGTGTGTGCGAGGTGTACGGAGCGGAGCCGCGTGTGTGCGAGGTGTACGGAGCGGAGCCGCGTGTGTACGAGGTGTACGGAGAGGAGCCGCGTGTGTACGAGGTGTACGGAGAGGAGCCGCGTGTGTGCGAGGTGTACGGAGAGGAGCCGCGTGTGTGCGAGGTGTACGGAGAGGAGCCGCGTGTGTGCGAGGTGTACGGAGAGGAGCCGCGTGTGTGCGAGGTGTACGGAGAGGAGCCGCGTGTGTGCGAGGTGTACGGAGAGGAGCCGCGTGTGTACGAGGTGTACGGAGCGGAGCCGCGTGTGTGCGAGGTGTACGGAGAAGAGCCGCGTGTGTGCGAGGTGTACGGAGCGGAGCCGCGGGTGTGCGAGGTGTACGGAGCGGAGCCGCGTGTGTGCGAGGTGTACGGAGAGGAGCCGTGTGTACGAGGTGTACGGAGCGGAGCTACACGTGTACGAGGTGGACAGAGCGGAGCCGTGTGTGTGTATGAGGTGTACGGAGCGGAGCCGTGTGTGTACGGAGTGGAGCCATATGTGTACGGGATGTACGGAGCGGAGCCAAGTGTGTACAAAGCATACAAAGCGTGCTTTTCCCACGGACACAGGAGTACATGGCGGAGCCCCGAGGAGCATTTTAAAACACACACATGACGTTCCACCTGAAGTGATGTGCTGGAAGCTGACCGGAAATGAGATAATTTCTTGAGGAGATTGTGACGGAACCAGGAATGCTTCAGATCCATCACCGTGTCCTCCTCCGACAGCGCGGACAGCAGGATCGCCTTGGAATCGGGGATGCCGGCCATGTGAGCGGATCTTGATAGGTCCTGCACCGGGAGGCTCAGGTGGGCACTACAATGGGAGCCGGGCTGCTATAGTATCTTTGTAGAATCTTTCTTTATTTCTTTCTCTCTTTTTCTTTCTCTCTCTGTTCTTTCTTTCTCTCTCTGTTCTTTCTTCCCCTCTTTCTTTCTTTTTCTTTCCTCTCTTTCTCTCTGTTCTTTCTTTCTTTTCTTTACTTCTTTCTTTCTCTCTCTGTTCTTTCTCTGTCTCTCTCTGTTCTTTCTTTCCCCTCTTTCTTTCTCTCTCTGTTCTTTCTCTGTCTCTCACTGTTCTTTCTTTCTTTCCCCTTTCTTTCTCTCTCTGTTCTTTCTCTGTCTCTCACTGTTCTTTCTCTCTCTCTCTGTTCTTTCTTTCCCCTCTTTCTTTCTCTCTCTGTTCTTTCTCTGTCTCTCACTGTTCTTTCTTTGTCTCTCACTGTTCTTTCTTTCTTTCCCCTTTCTTTCTCGCTCTCTTTGTTTTCTTTTTTCTCTCTCTCTCTGTTTTCTCTCTTCCTTAGTGCCAGTCAGTGTGCCCATAATGCCAGCCACTGTGCCCTCAGTACCAGTCAGTGTGATCAGCAGTGCTAAATGGGTGCGATTAGGTGTGGACATGGGTGTGACTAGTTGTGAAATGGGTGTGGCTGGGCGTGGCCAAAATTTGCAGCGGCGCGCTGCGCGCGCCGCAGTCTTTGTCCATCTTTCCCTTCTTCAAAAGTTGGGGGGTATGATAGGGGCAGCTATGACCAGGGGGTCTGGTTGCCCAATAGAGAGCAGTTCTGCCAGGAATTCTGTCACCGTGCATACAAAAGGGGACAGAGATTTGGGAGGAGTACTGTACCTAAAAGCAATAAATAGGACTGAGCTGAAATACTGGGCACAGCTGTGACTACATGTTATATAGTCGTGTTAATCTCCTCTCACTTCTTGTAGCCTACAAGTGTACAAAGATATTATATAGTCACCATGTGACTAGTGGGCCTGTGTAACTTCAAATGCCAGGGCTGAATTTTAGTCCCAGTCCGGCCCTGTCCGAGAACCTGCGCGGCCGGCAGGTGATGGTCGTGAAAGCCATGTGATGTGCTGACTGGGGTCAGAGAAAGACACTGTGGATTGTGATAGGGTGCCTCTGTGGATAAAGCAATTACTGGGACCGTGGTGAGAGGAGGGAAAGAGTCCGGGGGCCGTCGGAAGGTGAGTATATCACTATTTTTTATTTTAATTCTATTTTTCACAGATTTATGGTACCCAGGGTCTGGAGGAGAGTCTCCTCTCCTCCGGACCCTGGGTACCATCTGCACATTGAGCGCTGCGCTGGTCATCTCCCGGCTGCGTCACCGCTGACCTCCGTGCGGCAGGAGATGACCCGCGGCAACCGTTGGGAGATCAGCAGCTAGCGCTGCAGATCTCCCGACGGTATCGGGGGCATGCGTCATTTGAATTCCGCGCCAATTCGTGGTCGGACTGCACCTGTCGTTGATTGGTCGGGGCCCGGCCGGGCGCGACCAATCAGTTACGCTGGATTTCCGTTACAAACAGACAGAATTAGACGATTATATAGTAGATAATTGATATGTTAATATTAATATTGAGCAGAATTAATTTCAGAATATTGGTTCAGCCCTCCACAACCATCACAGTCTCTCATGTAGTTCCTCAGGAAAATTAATTACTCACCTCTGGACTATAGGAATCCCTTTTCTGTCGTTTGTAGAGGCTTTTTTTTTCCTGATGAGTTTTGTTGAAGACTTTCTTTTCTAAGAGTTTGTTTCCAGCTTTTTTGAATTCACAGTGTCAAGTTTGGAGCGAATTCCATGGGAAATTTGCAGTAAAGTTGTGGCATGTCAGTGTATTTTCATACGCAATTTTAGACAGAGATTTTGAAGAGGATTTGCTCCAAAATACACATCAAAAACAGCTTCAAATACCCTTTGAATTCTCTTCCTATTATTTCAATGGAAAATCCCTGACCAAGTTTTTGAGAATTATTTTTTCCAATGAAGATTTGAAAACGTCACCATGGAAAAAAAAAGCGATGCGTCACTTCTTTGATGAGGATTCTTTGAGGAATCCATTTCAAGTTTGACGCTGTCAAGTAAAAAGGATAGCAGAAAACGTGGGGAAAAAACACTTCAAAAACCTCTTGAAAAGCACTTTAAGGGTATGTGCACACGTAGTTTTTTGTGTGTGCGGATTTTGGAGATAAAACCGCAGGTAAATCCGCAGGTTTTGCCTGCGGTTTTACACCTCATAATGGATGAGGTGTAAAACTGCAGTGTTTCTGCACCAAACAATTGACATGCTGCGGATTGTAAACCGCAGCAAAACCGCGCGGAAAAATCTGCAGCATGTGCACAGCGTTTTTTTTTTTCCATTGAAAATAAAGGTACTGTACAACGCAGGAGAATCTGCTGCGTCTCCGCAGAGCCAAAACCGCTGCAGAAACGCAGCAGATTTCACTACGTGTGCACGTACCCTGATAAATGGTTCAGAAAAAAAGCTTTAAAGAAAAAAAAAGTTACTGGGGTAGATTCCGCTTGGAGACAAGATAGGAGGATACATACTCTCACTTCTTTTTTTCTTTACAAGGAGGCTTTCAAAACCTCATGTGAAAAATCATTCAGAAATCTTATGTCAACAAATTGCATTATGCTGTGAAAGTAATAGGATAAGTATTCAAAGGCTATTTGACGAAGATTTTGGAGTGGATTCGAGGATTCTATGCACACGTCTTTTAAACTCAAACTAACCCACCAAATTTTTTAAAGTCAAAATCACTTCAAGAAACTGAGTTTTTTGTAGCATTTTCAAAACATTACAAATGACATTGGGAATCTTATGTCGGCTTTTTGGACTCCCCTCAGACTTCTTCCTTTGGTTTGTGGTATCTCACAAGCGGAAGCCTCTTGAACAATGGTCCGCACTCACTTCATTTAACCGCTTCACGTATTTTGAAATTTGAAGCGGTATATAGATGATAAAAGTCTGAATATATTAATTTCTTGGGCGCTTTTTCTGGTGGGTTTTATTGCCGACCAACCTGAACAAAGAATTTATGTACACATTCCCTAAGGCTATTTTCACACGTTGCATTTTTGACACAGTCTGCCCGAGGAGAAAATCACAGCATACTCATTTAAATCTGATGTTCAGATCGCACTCGGCCATGCAGGTCAATAAGTCCATGGAAACCATGGACTGATAGAATGGAGAGGATAGAGAAATTAATTTCCAGTTTCTCATCTGAGTGAATCAGAGCACACCATGGTCACACTCTGATCAAACTCTGACCAGACTGTGATGAGAGTGTGATTAGCATAATCCGCCCCATTCTCTTGGATGAAAGGAAATATGGCGATGTGACTCTAGCCTAAGACTGGAGAGATGATAATTAAAATACGTATTATGGCCCTGATTCATTAGTGTATTTGCCCCTGATTCATTAGTGTAGGGGTAAGAGAAGGACCAGTGCAGAGCCTCTGACTGTGGAGCTCATATGTGCCAAGCTAATAAAATACTGTCAGTGTCCAGAATCCCCCCCCCCCTCGCACCACTCCCCTCGGTGTTGTACTAATTGGGATGCCATGTCGTCCAATGATCATTAAAGGGGAATGTATCTACAGCCACACGTACAGGGGTTAAATCCAGGTGCCCAGGTCAGTAACTTCCTTTTCCCTCCGGCGGACACTTGGAAGCTTTTGTGTGTAGCTCCTGTGGATCTCCGGTGTCCCCCTCCCTGGTAACCATGTAGGGCGATTTGATGAAGGCCCTGCAGATGAGAGTGGTGAGCACTGGATTCAAACTATTATTAACAGCATCAGCGCTCATCTGACTGTGCCCTCTCCTCACCCCCCGATAGTGCCTGCGTCTGTGCCTTCCACCCCCCCTGCACTCACCCAGGGCCCAGCAATCCAGACGTCCGTGGCTTGCCCCTCTCCGGCACCTACAGCCCCTTGCACCTCCCCCAATGGCCCACCTGGTCCTTGTCATGATGGCCGGGCTCCTACTCCTAGCTCTGGTCTGGACCCCATACACATGCCGCTCCGCCATCTGCAGCGCCCGCTCCTGATCCCGATGTTGTGCTTCCAGTGCGAGGGGGCCGTCGGTCCAGGCAATGCCCTCGCCATCTAGAGCGGCTCCAGGTGGGCGATCTGGCTGCGCTGCCCTCTTCTGCGTGGCGCGGCCCTCAGCAGCGGGCCGGGACGTGCCGGGCCCTCGATGTGGCCTTGTTCTCGGCTACAAGGTCCCGAGTCCCCCAGCGTCATGCTGGGATGCGCCAGGGCCGGGTTCCTGCTGTCCCCGCCTGGCTTCTGGCGCATCATGGCCAGGCTCCGCCCCTCCATCTCATCACTTCCTATCAGCCGCGACAATGCCAGGACAATTTAGGACAGGTCTCCACGCTGTCTCCTGCAGGTGCTGATACAATGCCTGCACAGGGATGCCTGGAGACCAGTTTGAGCCCCCATAACGCAACTGTAGAGCGTGCTGTTCGGTCAAACCAGACCGATCAGAGAACTCTGTTGCTGTATAATAACACAGTTTCCGCACCAAGCACAAACGGCACATTTTCAACAACCCCTATAACCCAAATAACAAATGAAGAATGTTTATTAACCCCCACCCTCTCATCCCGACAATATTAGTGATTTTGGTAACGCTATAACCACCCCCCGGCTAAACAGAGCTACCGGTGATGGCCAGTAACCCACCCCTGGCCGCAGACTCACATGCCCCTAGCACCCCCGTAGCCACAATGGATGCAAGCGTAGACACCACATGTCTTCCCGATCCTCCTCCTTTGATTCCCGCGACCATTCCCACTACCCCTCCAAAAGTCGTCCTTCCCGATATGACTGCAGACACAGTTCATATGCGAGCCGACGCAGATATCGGGCATCTCGATCCACATCCACATCAGGAGGGTCCGAGGTGGCGGAGAGTCCCGATAGGCAACATCGGGCACACAACGAATGCCAAAAGTTCATTGCCCAACATGGAGCTGGAGTTCCACCATCACTTGGCTTCACTCAGGCTCTAGTGCACGACATTCAGTCACGTGCTCCAACTGTTGCTCTCAGCCGGGAAGACGCTTCTCAATCCCCTGGGCCTTCCAGCCCTTGCAGGAGCTGGAGTTCCTCCATCCTGGGATTTCACCCCTCCTGCGCCAGTGGGAGCTGGGGTTCTGCCAGCATCAGTTGCCACTCCTCCTGCGTCACACAGCGGTGAGTGTTCCAATGTCAATGATGAATTAATGTTGAACGGGGTGATCACAAGGGAGAATGAACTAGCCTCAGCGATTAAGGAGCTAATTCAACACTTAACACAACCATGCAGTACAGCTGTAAACAATACAACACTTCAGTCAGCGAGTTTGCACAAGGACGCTTTTTTCTGCGGTATCAGCCCGCTAGGCGCACGCATAGACCAAGAAACGAGACAAAAAATATAGATTAACAACTATGTTGACATGTGGTCTCTAGTGTCAGTCGACCAACAGACCGTCGATAGAGAAAGGAGGACAAGCAAACGGGTATATGACAGAAATAGATCAAGAGTAGCACAAACCATGAATAATTGGCTACAAGTGTTCGCAGTACTGGGCTGTATTATGGGCCAGAAGCATCCGGAACGTTGTTCCAAATTATTTATATATCAAGATCTAATATATAATTCATATAAATCCCATGGCGGTTCCGCTTGGCGGCAATATGATGAGGAGTTCTGCAGGCAGCTGGCCCTACAGCCCGATCTAGGATGGGGGAGTGAAAGCAACAGATGTGTGGCTGTGACTGATGCTGTCGCAGAAGTAGCCCTTTTCTTCTGCGACCACTAATTACTCCGCAGGTCAACACTCAGTGATCGTACGAAAACCCGGGGCCTGCTGGCGATTTAACGAGGGAAACTGCTGTTTCCAAGCACTATGTAGGGTTAGACATGACTGCTCAGCTTGTGGGGGAGGTCACCCAGCCGCAAGGTGTACTCGTCAAGCAAACAGAGTGCCTACAAGGCAAAACTCCGGTGAGCGTAACCGCAATGGGCCCCTGGCTAGACCTCTACCCCAATAAGGAATCGGCCCAGCAACTACACCCTGGCTTTAAAGACGGTTTCTTTATCCTCTTCAAGCTCACTAGAACACCAACACTGACTAATAACCTAAAATCAGCCTGAGAATTCCCCGAAATTCTAAACCAAAAAATAGAAAAGGAGGTTGAGCTAGGTAGAATGGCGGGCCCCCTTTCAGTCGCTGCCCTCCAAGAATATCGAAATATCACTTCTAGGCAATATTCCGAAAAAGGAACCCGGTAAATATCGTCTAATCCATCATCTGTCTCACCCAAAGGGCGAATCGGTTAACGACGCTATCCCAACAGAGGAAACTTCTGTCACATATGCGTCTTTCGACAAGGCCATAGAATTAGTCCGCGCAGCCGGGCCCGGCGCCCTGCTAGCCAAATCAGATATAGAATCGGCATTCCGGCTTTTACCCGTGCATCCCGAATGTTTCCATCTATTAGGATGCAAGGTGGACTAGCGGAATAAGTAGAGGCCGCTCGTTGGCCAAATCGCCTGTCGATTGCGGACAGGATCTCAGCCATGAGCCACCCGTTACAAAATGTAATTGCCTTTCACTGGTTAGGTAATTAATAAACTGTGACCGACATGTTTCAACACATCAAGGCCTGGCTGTGTTTAAATTACGGGATTGGTGGAAAGATGGGGGGAAGGCACTGTTTCAGATACACAGGTCTCCACAGTCTATATAATGGTGCACAGCCCAGAGGCGGAGGGTTTAGCTCACCCCCAAAAGTACTGAGCACAAAAGACTGAAGAAAAAACAAAAACGAGGACCAGCACACCTTTTAGTATAAGTTTATTATTCAGGTGCACATTCAGTATATGCTATGGCAATCAATAAACAAAACCTAGAATGAAAACTAGGCACATTGCTGTAAGTAAATACGGTAAGTAGTAACACATGTAAAAAAAAACTGCACTTTTTAGTTAACATTTTTTTTCTGTAAAAAAGCATAAAAGCCATTTACCACAACAAGGAGTACCCAATCAGGGTGGTTCCTGACTCTAAGGCTATGTGCACAAGTTGCGGATTCCGCTGCGTTTTTTTCCGCGCGGAAACGCAGGTAAAACCACAGGTAAAGTGACCTGCGGTTTGGTCTGCGGTTTTGCCCTGCGGTTTCATACCTCTACCATAGTAGCGGAAACCGCACAAACAATTGACATGCTGCGGTTTGTAAACCGCAGCAAAACCGCGAGGAAAAATCCGCACCGTCAGCACAGCGTTTTTGAAACCCCATAGGGTTTCATTGTACTGTACTTGGTCAGCGGAACTGCTGCGTTTCCGCAGGGGCAAAACCGCTGTGGAAACGCAGCAGAAACCGCACCGTGTGCACACAGCCTGAGTGTATGTGCACACGCTGCGGATTGGGGTGCGGATATGGCCGCGCGGATTTTGTAAAATCCACAGGTAAATCTGCAGGTCAAAAGACCTAAGCAACAAAATTGACAGTGCATAGGGCTAGAAAATAGATATATATAATATAGATTCAATTTAATGAAAATCCAAATAATCATATTTTAAGGGGCCCAATACAATGCAAAAATAGGATACACTGACTATATACTATAAAGAAGCAGCCGAAAAAACAGTGCATAAGCATCCAGAATAGATAGAAATAACATTAGTCTTTATTGAGAACACAGATAAAAATTGGCATGACAGAAGTGACACAAGCAGAACGCACAGAGGTACAGAGATTGCCTAAGGTATGTCAATATGATAAAACATATCTCCATCAATAATGTATATAGGCCGACAAGTCATAGAAAAATAAAGGGTAAAATCCCCAGACCGCCAGACAACCCACAAAAAGCAGGGGGATTAAGAGAGATCATAGTGCAAACATAGTACTCATACCTAAGGGGACACTGGACCACTGGCGCAAGGAAAACAGCCCAACGTACGTTTCAGAAGCAACACCGCTTCCTTCCTCAGGGGGTGTGTCATAACCGGCCACCGGGTGTGATATATATAGGGGTCCAAATACAAAATAAGCGCCTATCAGGGGAGCGACCCAGCACCCACCCACCAGCACATCCGGGCTGGCGCCAACAGTACACGGGGCCCCGTGACGTCAGACGCCAGACCACGGGCGGATGGGGGTGGAGTTAGGTGCGCATCACCCGCGCATGCGCAGACAGCCACTAGATAGTCGCGGCCATCTTGGATGAGGGCATAATAGATGGCAAACAGAAAAATGAGATACCTAGCACGATATTTAACCAAGAAGAAGAGCGCCAGATGTTTTACCAGTATCCAATACATCACATAGTGACCATATTACTATGGTTTTTTTCTTTGTTTTTTTTCAGTGCATGTTTTAAAAGAAACCTGTCAGTAGGATCATAGAATCGTAGAGTTGGAAGGGACCTCCTGGGCCATCTGGTCCAACCCCCTGCTCAAAGCAGGATCGCTAAATCATCCCAGTCAGATGTCTGTCCAGCCTCTGTTTGAAGACTTCTATTGAAGGAGAACTCACCACCTCTCGTGGCAGCCTGTTCCACTCATTGATCACTCTAACTGTCAAAAAAGTTTTTTCTAATATCTAATCTGTGTCTTCTCCCATTCAGTTTCATCCCATTGCTTCTAGTCTTTCCTTGTGCAAATGAGAATAAAGTTGATCCTTCTACAATGTGACAGCCCTTGAGATATTTGTAGACAGCTATTAAGTCTTGTCTCAGGCTTCTCTTCTGCAAGCTAAACATTCCCAAATCCTGAAACCTTTCCTCATAAGACAGGGTTTGCAGACCGGTCACCATTCTGGTCGCTCTTTTCTGAACTTGCTCCAGTTTGTTGATGTCTTTTTTTAAAATGTGGCGCCCAAAACAGGACACAGTATTCCAGATGAGGTCTTACCAAAGAGGAGTAGAGGGCAATAATGACTTCACGTGATCTAGACTGTATGCTTCTGTTAATACATCCTAGAATTGCATTTGCCTTTTTTGCTGCTGCATCACACTGTTGACTCATATTCAGTCTGTGATCTATTAGTATACCCAAGTTTTTTTCACATGTGCTGTTGCTTAGCCCTATTCCTCCCATTCTGTATATGCTTTTTTCATTTTTATTGCCCAGATGTAGTACTTTGCATTTTCCCTGTTAAAAACCATTCTGTTATTTGCTGCCCACTGCTCCAGTTTATTTATATCTTTTTGAATGCTCTCTCTCATTTCTCTAGTATTAGCCATCCCTCCAAGCTTTGTGTCATGATCAAATATAATCAGTTTACCCTCAATTCCTTCATCTAAATCGTTGATAAAGATGTTGAACAATACAGGGCTCAGGACAGAGCCCTGTGGTACCCCACTTGAGACATTCTTCCAACTGGATGTGCAGCCATTTACGACCACTCTTTGGGTCCGATCACTAAGCCAGTTATGAATCCACCTAACAGTTGCCTTGTCCATTCCATACTTAGCCATTTTTTCAATAAGGATTGTGTGAGATACTTTGTCAAATGCTTTGCTGAAGTCAAGATATACTATATCTACAGCATTACCCTGATCCACCCAATCAGTGATTCTGTCATAGAAGGAAATTAAGTTATTCTGACATGACTTATTAGTTACAAACCCATGCTGACTCTGTTTAATCACTTCATTCTTATCCAGGTACTGACATACATGTTGTTTAATAATTTGTTCAAAGATCTTTCCTGGTATAGAAGTCAGACTCACCGGCCTATAGTTGCCTGGGTCCACCTTCTTCCCCTTTTTGAAGATAGGAACAACATTTGCTCTTCTCCAGTCTTCTGGGACTTCTCCTGTTCTCCAAGAATTTTCAAAGATGGAGAGGGGTTCAAAAATTTCTTCTGCTATCTCCTTCAGTACTCTGGGGTGTAATTCATCTGGACCTGGAGACTTGAATTCATTTAGGTTAGCTAAGTGTTTCCTCACTATCTTTCTGTTTATAGATATCCTGGATTCTTCTATTCCTTTAATAAGACAGTGAAGATCAGTTGATGTTACATTTCCTTTCTGAGAGAAAACAGATGCAAAATAGGAATTTAAAAGTTCGGTCTTCTCATCATCCTGTCTTACCATTTCATCATTTTCATCCTTTAAAAATCCTATAGCATCTTTAACTTTTCTTTTACTTTTGACATATCCCCAAAATCCTTTATTATTGCTTTTGACGTCTCTTGCAAGCCTCAATTCATTGTCAGCTTTAGATAATCTGATTTGTGCCCTGCAAGTTCTGCAGACAGCATTATATTCTTCTTTAGATATGTCTCCCTCTTTCCATTTTATAAACATTTCTTTCTTCCTTTTTAGCATGTGCTTAAGTTCTGTGTTCATCCATCCTGGTTTCCTTAAATGCTTCCTATTCTTCCCTCTTTTCGGAATTGTTACAATTGTGCTTTGAGAATTTCATTTTTCATGATATCCCATCCTTCCTGGACATTTTTGTCCTTAAGGATATCCAGCCATTGGATCCCTCCAGTTCTCTTTCTGAATCCCTTAAAATCTGCCTTTCTGAAATCTAACCTTGACGTCTGAGTCTTCACAGGTCTTCCTCCTCTAGTTATCCAAAATGCTAAAATAGCATGGTCGCTACCTCCTAGGGTCCCAGCCACTTTTACCTCCTCAACCATTTCCTCCCTGTTTATAAGGATTAGATCCAAGGTAGCAGTTCCCCTTGTTTTCTCCCCTACCTTTTGGAAGATAAAGTTGTCAGCAAGAGAGGATAAGAATTTCCTTGACCTGATAGTTTTACCTGAGAGAGATTCCCAACAAATGTCTGGATAGTTGAAATCTCCCATGACAACTATGTCACATTTTTTGGAGAACTTGGCCATTTGATGCATAAAGCGTTCATCCATATCTTCAGCTTGCACAGGCGGTCTGTAGTAAGTGCCTACAATGGTGTTCTTTCCATTGTTCTGTCATTGTATTCTTACTCAGTTTCCACAGAACTCCCAGTCTCTGAAGCTTCAATCTCTGTGCAGATATACGCGTTTCTAACATACAATGCGACACCTCCTCCTCGTTTATCAAGTCTGTATCTCGCAAATAAGTTGTATCCTTCCAGCCTTCTATTGCAATCATGTGTATTGTCCCACCAAGTTTCCCACCAAGTTGTCCCACCAAGTGATTCCAATGACATCATATTTCTTTTCCTGTGTTAGTAGTTCCAATTCTCCTTGTTTGTTGCCCATGCTTTGTGCATTAGTATAGAAACATTATAGTTTGTGATTGGTTTCTCTTTCTCCAATATTTGTATTATTAAGATTCTTTTGTCTTTGTTCTTCCTTTCCACGTCTAATAGCAGAGTTCTCAATAGCATGTGCCAGGTGTATGGCTTTTTCTGGCCTTTTGCTTCCCTTCCCACATTGTTCTAGTTTAAAGCTCTCCTGATGAGTGTAGCAAGGCGACTTCCAAATACATGTTTTCCAGTCTTCATAAGGTGCACCCCATCTCTAGCAAGTAGTCCATCGTATAGGTAATTCACTCCGTGATCCAGAAATCCAAAACCTTGCTGACAGCACCATTGACGTAACCAGTTGTTCACCTGCAGAATCTTATTCCACCTCCTTGTTCCATGGCCATCCACTGGGAGGATGGAAGAGAAGACCACCTGCGCTCCCAGTTCTTTCACTTTCTTGCCTAAGTCTTCAAAGTCTCTGCAGATGGTTTCCAGGTCGTTTCTTGCGGTGTCATTTGTCCCCACATGTAGTAGCAGGAATGGGTAGTCATCAGTAGGTCTGAAGAGTCCTGATATCCTGTCAGACACATCTTTAATTTTTGCACCTGGAAGACAGAACATTTCTCTTGAGGTTATATCCGGTCTGCAGATAGCGGCCTCTGTTCCTCTCAACAGGGAATCCCCCATGACCACCACTCTCCGTTTCTTCTTCACAACATTTTTCTTTCTCCATTCAGGAGGATTCTGAAGGTGTACAAGGTTGCTGTTTGTGGGCAAAGTCTTATCCTGATGTATTTCTTCATCGTTCTCCCGCGTAAGAGCCTGGTACTGGTTCCTGAGCAGTATAGGCGCTGACTGCCTCTTGCTTCTCTGGGTCACATGTTTCCATTTCTCTGTTTCTTCAGGTGCACTTTGAATTTCTTCTCTTTCTGTAACATGAAGAGATAATTCTGCTCTGTCTAAGAACTCCTCACCTTCCTTAATGATCTTCAACGTAGCTAACCTCTCTTCGAGATTTTGCAACTTTTCCTCCAACAGGGACACAAACTTGCATTTGTGGCATGTGAAGTTTGGCTTTTCCACTGGTAAGTCTGTGAACATGTAGCAAAAAATGCAGCTCACCAAATGGCTCCTGGCCTCTTCCATATTGTTATTTTCAAAGAGATTTCAAAGTGATGAAAAATGAGCCAAAATTCGGCGCGCGGTTTACCGATTTCCTCTTTTCAGCTGCAACGGCCAAAATCCAGTGATCATTGAGCTCGCGGAGACTCTTCACTTATCCCAGAAGGCACTGAGAATATGCAAATTCTCTCCTCAGGACTCTTCCCCTGGTTTTGGATCAACCCTCCTAAGCCGTCTATATGGGCATGTAGGTCATAGGAAGCTGAATAACATGATACCTTAATATCTGTGATCCGATGTCTTAATCCAGAGAAATCAACATTTTTCTTATATGTGAATGAGCTGTTCTGCGCTATGGGCCGGACACTAATCTGCATGAGAATCTGCTTCCAGAAATTAATTAAAAAAAAATAAATAAAAAATAAAGTATTACCATTGTAATGTTTAATGGCTGCTCCCAGCTCTCCTGATCTCACTGCAGAGCTGTGTGTGATTATACCGACACATCTGCAGGTTCCTCTCAGCTTCAGCTTCCATCTCACAGGCAGACAGGTTTGTAGAAGTGTCAGGCACAGTGTAGGACAGACTAAGTGCAACACAAAGGGATAAGGGTAGGGGAACCAAACACTAGGGAAGGGGGAAGTTGAGATGCCTAGACTGATCTGTCTGTCCTACCGTCCCTATATAGGTTCCGCACCTATCGCAGAGCTGGATACCTAGTCCCTGTGTGACCCTGGTGATAAACCCTGCGCCGGGAAGGACAGGATAAATGCTAGTCAATCCCACTAACATTAAAGACAGTAAGGATAAATGAAACCAGGGGGACACTTAGCTTGAGTAGACTCAGCAAGAAATGCCGACACCCTCCAAACTCCAAGAGGACGCTAGGCTAGCCGACTGCTGCAGCTCCAGGCCTCAACAGAGAAGTGCAAATAGAAAATAACACCTGCACCTCGCAACAGGAAGTTGGGAGCTATAAACACCCAGGTCCAGGTGTGGCCATTAGACCCGGGGAGGTGGCTACTAGTCTGCAAAGCAAACGACTGCCACCTTCTGCAGACAGATCCAGTGCAACGGTCTGCCGCCTCTGACCCATCCGTGACAGAGAGCTGCAGCAAATGTGTAATGAGACAAAGTTCAGTTCTACTGTTCTGTGTTATTCACATGTCTCACACTGGTAACCCCTCATGTCATTTACTAAAGCTCTGGAGTCAGATTCTCAGGGAGATCTATGTCTGGCCCATAGATCTTAACAGCTCATTTATATATTGAGAAAATGTGGATTTCTCTGGAATAAGACATGGTATCATGTTATCCAGTTTCCTATGACCTACCTGTCCATATCGATGACTTAGGAGGGTTGATCCTACTGATATATTCACTTAAAAAAAAACCAAACAAAGCAGATACACTAATGATATCTGATAGTCGTTATAAAACAGCTATAGTACAATAAAATCTAGTAACATATACCGTAATATACAGTATAATGAAGCCTTTATTGCAAAATGTTTGTTGTGATACTTTTGACTTGCTCTGCAGATTCGCAGTCACGGAACAGCGCCCTACAGCAAACAGAAATGAGAGAACAGTTCATCTTTTCACAAAACTGTCAAAGAAGCAATGTTGGGGGAACCAGAGGGGCATCTTCAGAAGTTCTGTAGCACATGAAAATGACGTGTTCATTAATGCAATCTAAACAATCTCATAACAACATCACATGGTAGCAAATATTGGAAAAAAGTTAGGGGAAAAAAAGTGTTTTGACCACATTAAAGCATGACTAAGAATCCTAAAAGAAATATGTCCCCTGAAGGGTCCAATATACTGAAATTCTGCAAAGACCTTCCTTTTGATGCAGTGAAAAAAAAAGTAGAATCTGGGTCCACAAAGAGTATAGTATGCTATTGTAAGGGGGTAAGATAAAATGTCTCTCATGCTTCCCTTCCCTCTGATTGTCTTCCGGTTCTTCATGTTTACAGTTGTGTTTTATGATTGCCTGCGGTACTGCTACATGTATAACTATGTATTACCGCTCATTGCTTATGGTATTGTCACTTGAATGTGTTACCATTATATAGAAAACTATAATTTATTGCTCTGTATTATAATACTGCATGTATATTATGTGTTCTTTGTATATGTACAGTCAGGGAAAGTTAGTGCATCCTTCTTGGGGCATTAGAGGAGGGCACTCTTAGTACATAGTTCCCCCAGACCGGGTAGTTGTAATTATGTTGTTGGCCACTAGATGGGGGCATGCTAATGGGGCCTGATAGGAGGTTCATAGAGGGTTAATTGTAGGAGGGGCTGCTGAGAGTTAAGGTTAGTGCTGAAGAGTGGTTTAGTCAGCTGGGGCCAGGGCGCCTACGTGTCCACATGGGCTATAGGCCCAGACAGCTTGGCAGTCACATAACGTTAAGTCATTATAGCCCACATTACTCACGGCCACTGCATGTCTTAGCAGGGGGACAGAACAGGAAAAGGAAGATGTGACATCTCACCGCCTGGGCCAATGTTTTTAGGGCAGAAGTTGGCTGGACTAAGGAGATGAAAGGCGTTGGAGCTTCGACGAGATTGTTACAGACGGGCCGGATGCTTCACCAGGGGTCGTCAAATGTAGTGATTGATGAATTCATGTCTGGGCTGAAACAGGCTGAAGGAAATGTCATTCTAGTGAGGTCAGACCTGTAAGGAACTGGGAAGTAGTCTAGTATGGTCCGGTCCGGGCACGTACTGCACAGAAGTGACAACAGGCAAGGGAAAGATGAGGAAGCAAGCAAATGTTATGATGTGGATGTAACGTGCAAAATCCTAAATAAAGAAAGTGTTAAAGTTGTCTCGGACTGTGTCTCCATTGATGGGGGTCGCCTAGAAGAGGGACCATTATAACCTGGGAAGCGCCCGGGTGAAGCTGAATCTGGAGATGCAGGTATGCCAAGGAGAAGAGTATTGTTTCATGTAGGGGAAGGACTGGACACAGCTGCCACCGGAATACAGGTCACAGCTACAGCCCTGGCCCTCCCTTACACTATCACAAAACTTAACATTTTCTAATAGGCTACCAATTTGCACAGGATTTAGTGTAATGTAGGGCAGCTATTGTACTATTGGGTAAGTTACCACAAACGGTCATTTACATATGCTCTGTTAGCTCGAATCGACATTGTAGGATTGAGCGGAGAGGCGCTGAAAAAGAATGACCATCACCTTGCTAGCATTAGCCTGTCCACTAGAGATGAGTGCATCTTTTGAACTTCAAATTCACTGACTTAGCTACATTTTCATCAAAATTTAAATTCGGCCAACTCTCAATACTGTGAAGCTTATAACTGCAAAATACACGTAGGGGAAAGTAGAGAGAGCAAGAGGACCTCACTGACCATAAAAGCTTACACTCTACAGGAAAGTGAGCACCCTGCTGACCATAAGAGCTTACACTCTACAGGAGAGAGGACCCCGCTGACCATAAAAGCTTACACTCTACAGGAGAGAGAGACCCTGCTGACCATAAAAGCTTACACTCTACAGGAGAGAGAGGGCCCTGCTGACCATAAGAGCTTACACTCTACAGGAGAGAGAGGGCCCTGCTGACCATAAGAGATTACACTATACAGGAGAGAGAGGGCCCTGCTGACCATAAGAGCTTACACTCTACAGAAGAGAGAGGACTCAGCTGACCATAAGAGCGTACACTCTACAGGAGATAGGACCATGCTGACCATAAGAGCTTACACTCTACAGGAGAGAGAGGACCCTGCTAATCATAAAAGCTTGCACTCTACAGGAGAGAGAGGGCCCTGCTGACCATAAGAGATTACACTATACAGGAGAGAGAGGGCCCTGCTGACCATAAGAGATTACACTATACAGGAGAGAGAGGGCCCCATTGACCATAAGAGCTTACACTCTACAGAAGAGAGAGGACTCAGCTGACCATAAGAGCGTACACTCTACAGGAGATAGGACCATGCTGACCATAAGAGCTTACACTCTACAGGAGAGAGAGGACCCTGCTAATCATAAAAGCTTGCACTCTACAGGAGAGAGAGAGAGGACCCTGCTGACCATAAGAGCTTACACTCTACATGAGAGAGAGGACCAAGCTAACAATAAGAGCGTACACTCTACAGGAGGGAGACGACACCACTGACCATAAGAGCTTACACTCTATAGGAGAGAGAGGACCATGCTGACCATAAGAGCTTACACTCTAGAGGAGGGAGGACCATGCTGATCGTAACACCTCACACTCTGCAGGAGGGAGAGAGCACCCTGTTGACAATACGAGCTTACACTCTACCGAAAAGAGAGAATTAACCATTGACTCTGGAGATTGAAAACACTGTTCAAACTGCACTCCACTGGGAACCCTAGATCTATGATGGCCCAGTTACTGACCACCCCTGTACACAGTATGATAATATGCTAGATGTCAACTGCAGAGCATTATGGGGAGGCCCGGCAGTAATGCAAAATAATGTTAGCCTGCTCTCTGATGCTTCAGCAGTGTAGGAAATGGTGTCAGGCGAGTTTTTTTTGTAAACCGCGATTCGAAATCGATATTCTGTGGATCAATGCACTCATCTCTACTAAGCATCTATTTCATGGTGTGCTGTGCATATAATTGTTCAGCATGTAATTATGCATTTTTTTTCTGAAGCAATTAGAAGCAATTATCTGACAGGCATGGCCAGCCATCTTTTACCATCACAAAATGGCTTATAGTTTAAAAGTATTTATGTTAAATTTTTTTATGTAATAATGTTTTAAAATGTTCCATATCTCCATCCATATTAAAAATAGTGAAATCTTGCCGTTTTCACTGCCCATAGCTCCATTATATGCTAAATATCACAGGATTCACAATAGGCGATGGTCACAGCTCAATTCCTCCTCTCAGCACAATGGCCTCTGCACACATATTAGAGCATGAGTAGAAAACTCTCCCATAGAAGTCAGATGCTGTCTATGATCTACACCAGGGGTGAGGAATCTTTTTTCTGCCAAGGGCCATTTGGATATTTATACCATCCTTTGGGGGCCGTACAAACTCCGCCCACAAAGTGCATCCTGACTCTGGCACTGGTTTCATGACTTAATCTTTCACTGCATGCCCTTCAATGTTCAGTAGTGAACACTGCATGTGTGTGCTAACAGAGCAAGAAGAAATTAATGAGATTGTGGCAATCAATATACAGGTCGTTGCCCAAGAATGCGGTCCCTGAGAATCTGCTCGGGGGCCTGATAGAAGGTCATCGAGGGCCGTAAATGGCCCTGGGGCCTGAGGTTCCCCACCCCTGATCTACACGGTTGCTATAATGCATATCTCTAAATTTGTTTAGCAGAAGGTCGGTTAGACATAGTTAGCTCTCAGAATTATGTAAAGAAATCAACAAAATAAAAACATTTCCAATAATAAATATAATATATAATTCACTATCTGGAAAATAATTATTAATAATAACATAAGTGAGATATCTCCTTTAATCCCTTCCTGATTGGGCAATTTTTCATTCTTGCAATTTAGATTTTTCCACCCCTTCTTCCAATAGTTAGTACTTTTTTTTAATTTTCTGTCAACAAAACTGTGAGAGAATTACATTTTTTTTTTACCATACAATGTACTGAAAAGCAGAAAAAAATTCTAAGTGCCATGAAAGTGTGAAAAACAAAACAAAAACTCCACAACTGTTTTGGAAACTATTTTAAAAATAAAATAAAAACTGAATCTAATATATAAAGCTCAATGTGGGTGTGTATGTATGTATCTATGTATGTACAGTATGTATGTATCTATGTATGCATGTATGTCCGGGATTGGCATCTGCACCGTCGCAGCTACAGCCACAAAATTTGGCACAGTCACACGTCTGGACCCCGAGAGCGTCATAGGCTATGTTTTGAGGCAAAATTTTAACCCCGCGCATTCCAATTCACCAAACAATTTTGCTCCTATCTACATAATGGGGAAAAAGTGAAAGGAAAAGTGTTGGAGGCAAATTGACAGCTGCCAGCTGTGAACAAGGGGGACTGAAAGAATAAGAGCGATGGCGCCAAAGAGTATATACCGTACAGCTGCTAAGGTGGGGCCCTGACATGGGATACTCGCCACACACGGGGATATGAACGCACACACACAATGCGCCACACACTACCACGTGCTTCAACACATATACCACCCTCAGCACACATTTCACCACACATACACCAACCTCGCCACATAAAAGTCGAAAAACAAAAGTCGCCACTCAAAACTCGCCACGCTGTCCCAGAGCTGTTTAAGGCTGTGTGCACACAATGCGTTTTTTTAAGCGTTTCCGCAGCGTTTGAGCCGGCTCAGACGCTGCAGAAACGCTTAAAAGATGCATCAAATTAATTAGCATGCGTTTTTGGCTTTCTGTGCCAATGCATGCGTTTTTAACCGCTCAGGAATCGCTTAGCGGCTAAAAACGCAGCATGCTCATTAATTTCCGCATTGCTGAGCGTTTTTAGCCATCCCCAATGATCTCAGAAATCGCGTGTCAAAAAACGCGTCAAAAACACGCGGAAAAAGACGCGCGATTTCTGGAAAGGGGATCCTTTTCCTGAGCGTTTAAAAACACTAGCGTGTGCACATAGCCTAAAAGATGAAAAATGAGCTGTGATTGGTTGCTATCAGCAACAGTTTTCTTTGCAGACAGTTGTGGTAACTGAGGCCTATTATTCTTATCATTTCTATGGTGTTATCGTCCTTCTGTAAAGCTGGAAATAACACAATTTATTACCGTGCCAACACAGACCACCCTCTGACACCGACTGCAGGGGGAGCTCAGTATCACACAGGATAGGATTAGATACACGGCTCAGCAGTCAGTATCACACAAGATAGGATTAGATATACAGCTCAGCAGTCAGTATCACACAGGATAGGATTAGATATACAGCTCAGCAGTCAGTATCACACAGGATAGGATTAGATACACAGCTCAGCAGTCAGTATCACACAGGAGAGGATTAGACACATGGCTCAGCAGGCAGTATCACACAGGATAGGATTAGATACACAGCTCAGTAGTCAGTATCACACAGGATAGGATTAGATACACAGCTCAGCAGTCAGTATCACACAGGATAGGAATAGATACACGGCTCAGCAGACAGTATCACACAGGATAGGATTAGATACGCAGCTCAGCACACAGTATCACACAGAATAATATTAGATACACGGCTCAGCAGACAGTATCACACAGAATAGGATTAGATACACGGCTCAGCAGTCAGTATCACACAGGATAGGATTAGATGCACGGTTTTTATGTGCAATATAATCATTATAATTTGTTATAACTAACCACAATTGGTTACTATGCCCAGGCAACGCCGGGCTCTTCAGCTAGTTAATAAATAAATTGAATCCACAAATGCGTAAATGACAAGTTAAACTTACACTCTGTGAGTAGCACCAAAGCAAAATCAAGCCTTCAATGTGTCTGGGTCAGTCTGCAGCTTCCACCCCGATCGCCCTGGATTCGGACACCATAGTCAAAGATCCAGTTGCAAGCTAAAGAAAGAGGAACTGACACCACTGATAGTTAAAGGGTCCCATTAACGTATAATGTTCTGATGATTATCTCTTTCGAGAGCATTGTATGTGATATGCTAATGACTTTCGGCCCCTCCTCTACTGCGAGCATGAGCCGAGTGTCAGGGCTCTGTGCTCCGAATCTCTTGCATTATAGGATTAGAGCACAAGTGCGTAGGAGACAGAGAAAGTAATTTCTCCATCTCCTCTGCTGCCAGTGTAAAGGAGTTAAGTAAAAATGTTCCTTGTTGTATTTATTACTCCTTGCTAACTGGTACTGCTACCCCTTCTGGGTATTACCATTGTCTTGTTGTCACGTTTTACTGTATTATTGCGTTTACCTGCTCATAGTTGTGATAATGTTTACTGCATTTCATGTTTGTCACTTATAGTATAGGGGAAGCGTAGTGCTCTTGGTTGGACACTAGAGGGGGGCACTCTAGTACATAGAACAGTTAGTGGGGATAGGGTTAAGAGTAGGAGGGGCTGCCTGGAGTTAAGGTTAAAGTAGAAGAGACGTTAGTTTAGACGGGGCCAGGGGGCCTGAAGCATCCACATGGGCTATAGGTCCAGGACGGATCGGCAGCCACGCAACGTTAAGCAGCGACAGCCCACGTTATTCACGGCCACTGGGCATCATTGCAGGGGGCCAGTACGTAGAAGTAAGATGTGGTGACTCATAGCCTGGGCAGGTGCCTTTAGTGAGGAGTCGGTTGGAATGAGGAACAGAAGGAAGTTGAAGCTTCGCAGGGAATGGCACAGAGGGGCCGGATGCTTTTCCAGAGGCAACCAAACCGGGTGGTGGATGATTTCAAGTCTGGGGTGAAACAGGCAGAAGGAATTGTCATCATGGCAAGGTTAGGCCAGGAAGAAACTGGGAAGCAGTCTAAGACTGTCCGGTCCGGACGTGTGCCATATAGAAGTGTCAGCAAAGTAGGGAGAGCTGAGGAAGCAAGTGAAGTTGAATGTGTATCCCATGATGTGCCAACTGTAGATATTAGGTGTGAAGTCATAAGTAAAGAAGACGTTCAAGTTACTCTGGACTGTGTCTCCATTACTGGGTGTCTCCTCGGAGAAGGGCCATCGCCGCTTGGGAAGTGCCCAGAGGGACCCGAACCTGGAGACGCAGGCATGCTGAGCAGTGGATTACAGTTTTCTGTGAGGGAAGGTCAGGACACAGATGCTTCAGTGTCTCTGGTCACGACTATAGTCCTGGCCTCCCCTTACACCGGTGGGAATCGCACTGGACTCTGGTAATAACCGAGTGCAGTCTGATGTTTCACATGCAGCCATAGACTTAAATGGATGCCTGTGATCCAATTCATGGGTGCAATCACAGCATGCTACGATTGTTTTTGCATGCTGAATCGTCATGAGAAAATAATCGCAGATGTGAGCTGCCCCATAGAGAAACATTGGATTGCACTTGTTCGATTGCATCGCAAGTTGGAATGAACCCATAGGGATAATCTAGACACAGATGGTGCAAATTTATACAATTATATCATAGTGGGAGCAGACTGCCTGTACTCCCCTAATTCTAGTGAGAATTTGTATTCCTGTAACCCCAGGGCAGTGTATAAATGATGGGCACAGGGATGTAGATATGGCAGATGGCTAGCACTCGACTAGTGTAATGAATAAACGGTGCTAGTGAAAGGGAGCCTCTGGTCCCGTAAATGTAAAGTCAATATAGAATCACTGCACACGTAAATTATGCTAAAGTGAGCTTTTTATTATTTAATTGACGGTGATGAAGCGACAGCTGATGTTTCGGCCTAACAACGGCCTTTATCACATAGTCGCCCTTTTGAAGTAGAGTTTTGGTAGTCACCGGTTGATAGTTTATCACTGCTAGGCAATATTTCAAAAAAATGCGGATTATCCAATATAGCCAATAGTCCAGGTGCTAGAGAAGCAGAGATCCTGTTGGTATGGCAAAAAAACATTGGTGGCGCAGTGAGGGATGCAGGCACCGCCTTGCCTCAGCAGTGAATGGCGGTGCCTGCATCCCCCACTGCGCCACCAATGTTTTTTTGCCATACCAACAGGATCTCTGCGCCTCTAGCACCTGGACTATTGGCTATATTGGATAATCCGCATTTTTTTAAATATTGCCTAGCAGTGATAAACTATCAACCGGTGACTACCAAAACTCTACTTCAAAAGGGTGACTATGTGATAAAGGCCGTTGTTAGGCCAAAACGTCAGCTGTCGCTTCATCACCGTCAATTAAATAATAAAAAGCTCACTTTAGCATAATTTACGTGTGCAGGGCACAGGGATGTAGCAGTGCCGACAGGTTAGGAAGCAGACACAACACAGCGGGGTGCAATTTCTGTACCTTTACTTGGTAACTGCAGTCCAGGGTCTTGATCACAGATGGTATTGGAGCAGGCTAAGCTGGAAGCAACTAAGGGATTCTCCCTCTCAGACGGGCTGTGCAGTCTCCCCAATAGCGCTGTGTGTGTGAAGCACTCCAGTCCTTAGTTACTCTGAAGTTCCTCCTGTCAAATGTTCCTAGACTTCCACTTGCACGGCAGACAGCTGTAGCCTCTCTCTCTGGGACTCCTCTCACTCTCCGAATCCCCGACTCTCTATCCGTTTTGCTGTTGTGCCTCAAGTCTTCTAGGGGAGCAGGGCATCTACAGCCTCCTACTCCTCGGGTATCTGTGGCAGGGCCGTTAGAACCCGTACCACCGTGGAGACCCAACTCCACTTCTGTGCGCTCTCAAGCTGAGGGAGCTCGCCTGCTGCAGCTCAACCTCCAGCTTTGCATTCCCCGTTTGCACACTTCACCTCCGCAGACTAACTGAGCTAACTTCCTCCTGGCCCTCAGGGATCACTCCTCCCCTCAATCCCAGGTCAGAGCTCCCCCTGCTGGTCAGGAGTGGAACTGTGTTGTATGCATGGATTGACTGTGAGAGAGTCCCATCATTGCCTCCAAGTCTGGCATTACCCTCCCCTGGAGGAAGGCAAAGCCAGTGTGGCGACCATACTCCTGGGGGCGCCACAGTTGCATTTTCCACGGGACCGCAATGGTGAAAGACCCGACTCGTGGAATATAAATTCACCAGGATTAGGGGTGTACAGGTGGTCTGCTCCATCTGTGATGTATGGGTATTAGTTTACACCATCTGTATCTAGATTATTCACATCAGTGATGTTGGCTGGCGCTCCTCTTTTTTTCGTTTGTAGGTGAACAGTTATTTTGGTGGTTTTGCTATTAAGAAATTATCTGTCACGGGGCAGTAGGGAAAAAAACAGGAGATGTGGAACCTGGGCCCCTGAACTGCCCCTCAGGCTAAGGGGGTGCCTGGACTCTCCTTAACTTGGGGGTACACTTGAAGGTAGTGAGGCCCAAGTCCCTGACCTGTCCCTATCTCCTGTTTAGCCCTGAGCTAAACCACCAACCCCCTCCCCAGGAGGTGAGACAGGGAATAAAGTGAACTGCACCCAATAACACACAAAGGAAAATAAAACAGACAACACGGGGTTAAAGCAACTAAAACCCAAAACTTAGCTTTGCTCTGCTGCAAAAGCTCCAAGCAACAGAGAAAGGATCCGAACAGCATCCAGCAGCAACTCCACTGCTCCAGACAAGCTGAACCCCCTCTCCACCAGGCAGGTCCAGTCTTCATTAAGGTTGGATAACAAATGAACAATATTACCCACAGTGATTACTGCACATGACGACCTTTTATAGGAAGGAGGGGGGGAGTAGTCATTATCTGTTGGTTAATTCACACGTGTAGTAATCCCAGCTGCCACCGGGGGCAAAACCAGCACCAAAAACAACTACAGTTGTAGTAAACCCCAGCTGCCACCGGGGGATAAAGGAAAAAGGTTTCTATAAGAATCCACATTCTGCCACGGCTCCAAAAATGGATCGTAACAGTACGCCTCCTTCAATGAGGGGCCTCTGGACCCTCAACACTGCACCTCACCCAAAAAACACCTACGGTGCGGACGCCTAGGTCCACCAGAGTTCACCTCAGCGACCACCTGACTCGCAGGTTTATGGAAAACGTGGGCAGATGGAAATGGCAATGTATGCTCCGGAGGCACCACAACTCTCCAGAGCGCCGACCTGGGGAATGAGTTGTGTATGGGCATTATTGGGGGTAGCTCCAGCAGGTAAGTCCCTGGGCTGAGGATGGCCAACACCCAATACGGCCCGATCACTCGAGAACTCCAGACCCCTGCAGCACACTTCCACCGGATGATTTTGGTGGCCACCCATACATACTCGTTCACACACAGGGCCGGACTTGAACGTTTATTACCATTCATGCGTTTGCCACAAAATGGTGAACTCTTCAAAGGACTGACAACAGAGACGTCCCCCTGTGTCGTCACACTCACACCCCCACAATGCTCAGAAGGAGTCACCACTCTCCTCCGACCCCTCCTCCTAAGAGGACTCTGACCCCCAGGGTTAGCATGTGGTGAGGGTAGAGACTTGCCCCTACTCCCTGGCAGCACCTCTGCTGCCCCCACTGGAGAAGAAGGGGATGGTTGTAGAAAGACGGCAGAGACAGTAGCCCCTGGGTAGCAGCCCTCACACGACTGATCCCAGCTGACTACTTCCCTAGACTGCCAATCTATGACCGGGTTGTGTTTTTCTAACCAAGGGAGGCCTAAAACGATAGGTGATGGCATTCCCCCCAAGACGTAGCATGACAGGGACTCTTCATGCTGAGTCCCTATGCGCAGATGTATATTTTCTACGACTTGGGTCAACCTCCACTGGCTCAGTGGGACAGAGTCAATGGTCTGGACACTTAGAGGTTTGGCCAGCGTCCTACACTTCAGGCCATGTGTCTGGACAAAGTGAGCGTCCACCAGATTGACTCCCGCTCCACTGTCCACAAACACCGGTATGCCCTCAGGTACCCCGCTAACCACCACCTCTGCTGACATAGTACACTGAGAGGGCAAAATGGAGGAAATATACACTCCCTGGTCGCCTCCCTCCACACGACCAGGGGGGCGTGGCTCCTTAGATGGTACAGAAAATTTGGCGTGCGCTGGGCAGACCCTGAAAACATGACCAGTCTGCCCATAGCTAAAACATGCCCCCACATCACGACGATCCGCAGGCAACAGCGCTGGGGAACCAACTCCTCCCACCTGCCTGGGCTCATTCACCTGCACCTGTGAGTCCTCCTCCTCAGCAAGGACCCCAGGGGGCATATTCGCCAAAGCCGCAAAAACCTCGTCCACCGACCGTAGAGATGGTGAATCGGCCGGCAGGGAGAAGGCCCAGGATAGGAGATCACCTTCAAGGAGGGCTATAATGAATCCCACCCGCTGTACCTCATTCTCTAATGAACGAGGGCAGAGCCTGAAGTGTAGCTTGCAGGCCACCTGAAAAAAAAATTTCTCTCCCTCCAGAAAACCTGTCTGGGAGAGATAATTTGGGCTCTGGTTGAGCCTGCTTCTGAGCTGAGGCCCGTACCCCTCCCACTGCTGCAGCTGCTGTGCCACCACACCATGCAGCACCCCACGCTCCTCAGTGAAGGTCTGCAGCAATTGGAGACAGGTCTGCATTAGGGCCATGGCTTACCAGGAAAAAATGGGTGGTTGGTAATAATGTCTCGGGCAGTAGGGAAAAAAGCAGGAGACGTAGAACCTGGGCCCCTGAACTGCCCCTCAGGCTAAGGGGGTGCCTGGACTCTCCTTAACTTGGGGGTACACTTGAAGGTAGTGAGGCCCAAGTCCCCGACCTGTCCCTATCTCCTGTTTAGCCCTGAGCTAAACCACCAACCCCCTCCCCAGGAGGTGAGACAGGGAATAAAGTGAACTGCACCCAATAACACACAAAGGAAAAAAAACAGACAACACGGGGTTAAAGCAACTAAAACCCAAAACTTAACTTTGCTCTGCTGCAAAAGCTCCAAGCAACAGAGAAAGGATCCGAACAGCATCCAGCAGCAACTCCACTGCTCCAGAGAAGCTGAACCCCCTCTCCACCAGGCAGGTCCAGTCTTCACCAAGGTTGGATAACAAATTAACAATATTACCCACAGTGATTACTGCACATGACGACCTTTTATAGGAAGGAGGGGGGAGTAGTCATCACCTGTTGGTTAATTCACACGTGTAGTAATCCCAGCGGCCACTGAAACCAGCACCAAAAACAACTACAGTTGTAGTAAACCCCAGCTGCCACCGGGGGAAAAAGGAAAAAGGTTTCTATAAGAATCCACATTCTGCCACGGCTCCAAAAATGGACCGTGACATTATCTGGTAACATCAGGTCAATACGATTATGGCCACACCAAACTTGTATAATTTTTTATTGAAGTGGTGAAAAAAAGGGAACTTGAACTGTGATCGTCTGATCACTTAATTTATATATAGCCATGTTACTGTATGGCGGTATAAAGTAAAAATTACATTCTCCTTAAAAAAACATAAAAGTAATACATCCCCAAAGCAACCTGTGTTTAGAGACACCGGTGTGACGTGAATCTGTCCTAATACACACAGATACAGTCAACTACAGACAGTCAGGGTTGGGCACTTGAAGTAATCATCATGCAGTGGAAGTACTGCTACAATACAGCCGAGAACTGGCGGTGACAACCGCTGTCAAATAAAATTATCGGAAAAATGAATTCAAGTTGATTATTTATTGCTAAAATCTATTACCAGTCAGTACTGTAATCATTTTCCTATAATTTCTGTAACAACAGCTGAGAATGTGAGTTCACCGCCTAGATCAAGTACTGACCTCTTTGTGTAACCCTCAGGCAATAAAGGGATTGTTGATTTCCTCTTTATTTTGTGCAGGGAACTTGATTTTGTGGCACTTACTAAAAGTATTACAGGTCCTACAATTGAAAAAGAAAAAAGTGACAACTGTTTTTCAATTGGAGGAACCTGATGGACAGGGCCGGTCACATGCACCTCCACCAGCAGCCATTCTGTGGAAAGGAGAGCTGTTTGGAAATCTCCACTATCAAGTACAGATGAGAACCTGCAATACTAATATATAAAAGGGGCTGTTTCAAGTTTGTAAGTTAGAGGATTACTTTCCATCCGCTGGGATCCCCACTGCTCCAGACAACAACAGGTCTCTAGAGCCACGTGTAAATGGAGCTGTCAAGACTCTGTTGTCGGGTGACACAGGACCAGGGGATCCTTCACTGTCCCTAACGCCTTCTCGTCCTGTTCCACAGGTTACTTATAAAGGTGAAGATGCCAGGGCCATGTACCTTGCCTTATCTCTTGATTCCGCCCTCAGTCTGTACCCTTCCCCCACCCAGAGAAGAGGGGAGTAGTTGTGCACCGTAGTACACCAACCAGACAAACAAGTTAACATGAACAGGGAAAACAGAAAATACCAGGCATGTAAATATTCACTCACATATAACAAAGGAATGCACTGGGGAGTCGAGGATGGGGTAAAACCAAAGTAGAAGAAGGAAAGGGAATTATCACACTTACTAAACCAAGCAACAGTAATGCTTATTGCAGTTCTATTTATTCTTAAAGGGGATATCCGGAACTTACAAAAAAAGGCAAGTAGTTGCTAACAGAGGCAACTACCTGTCTGTAGTACCTGGCTTCCCCCAATTAGGCAGCAGAGAACAGGCTGTCAATCAGCATGACACCAGTAGTCCCACCCTGTCAACAGGAAGAGAAACTGCTGCTCTGTTGACAGGAAGTAGCTGAATCTCTAGCAGGAGTGGTCAATAAGTGACACCTGGAACAACAGACAAGTAGTTGCCTCTGTTAACAACTACATGCCTTTTTTTATAGTACCGGATATCCCCTTTAACGGAACCACTAGTGATAGCTGAGCGTACCAATCGTCTGGCCTTTGGCACTCTCAATAAGAATGAATAGAGCAGCAGTGCACATAATCAATCATCAATCTATTCCCCCAGGGTTCTTCAAAGCTACAGTTCTTGGGATTGATGGAAGCAAGAGCACTCAGGCCCCCAGTAATTCCAGAAGTTATCCCCTATCCATAATTTATAAACTTGGTACAACCCCTTTAAGTAGGTGAAAAAAAATTATAATGTGACTAATCTATTTAATCCAAAGATTTGCTTACACTTGTATCAATTGTTTCTGAAAGGGACTCTGTCAGCTTAGAATGACTGTTCAACCTAAATACTGCTGCTCAGTGCTTGACCGCATATGGCGACTTCAGTTTTACCTTCTCCTCGATACCTCACCGCCTCCTATCATCCCCCTCTTTCCTTTCTCCTGAGAATAAGACACGGTACAATTTAAATCCTTTGGATAATTTTGGCCACAGCGGCCAATTTTATTAACAAACATTAACAATAAACATTAAATAATTCAAAATTATGAGGGGAGGGTTCTTGGAGCTAGAAAGATCTGGCTATAAACTTATTTCCACCATGTTACCCCCAGCCGTCCAGCCCAGCTCGAGGGCACCGTAACTCCCCTTCTGGGAGACCAACCACCATAGCTCCCGAGGTAAAACCCCGTCCAGAGCCCATACCCAAAAGCCAGATCCCCCATACCATTTTAAACTGTCGGGAATGTTACTTCCGAATCCTTCCCCGACCAATCACCGTCAACTCCAAGAACCCCACCCCCCGCCCCACAGCCACTGTGACAACAGCAACAACGACGCCTCGTATAGACCCTGACAAGAATCTATATACCGATCACCTTTTTTTTTTTTTTTTTTATAAAACGTACATCCCCTAGCAGCCCCCAACATGCTACCCAAAACAGGGAGGGTGGGTGGGACTTCTCTCCTCTGCTCCTGGCTGGTGAGTGCGGTTTTTCCCGCACTTTTCCCCTAATACAGGCTGCCCCCACCTTAAACCCCTCCCCCGGCCCCCGTCCCGGCCAACCATTTCAAACTGGCACAACACTAGTTCAAACTTCCCGCCCATAGCAGTCATGGGGGGCTTCCCCTAGGCTGTGCCCTTCCCCAGCCCCCTTCTTGACCGCATATGGCGACTTCAGTTTTACCTTCTCCTCGATACCTCACCGCCTCCTATCATCCCCCTCTTTCCTTTCTCCTGAGAATAAGACACGGTACAATTTAAATCCTTTGGATAATTTTGGCCACAGCGGCCAATTTTATTAACAAACATTAACAATAAACATTAAATAATTCAAAATTATGAGGGGAGGGTTCTTGGAGCTAGAAAGATCTGGCTATAAACTTATTTCCACCATGTTACCCCCAGCCGTCCAGCCCAGCTCGAGGGCACCGTAACTCCCCTTCTGGGAGACCAACCACCATAGCTCCCGAGGTAAAACCCCGTCCAGAGCCCATACCCAAAAGCCAGATCCCCCATACCATTTTAAACTGTCGGGAATGTTACTTCCGAATCCTTCCCCGACCAATCACCGTCAACTCCAAGAACCCCACCCCCCGCCAACCACGAACAGCCCTGACCACCTCAGGCTCGTGAGTGCCCCAAAACCACCAAGGCCCTCTCAATCCCCTCCTGTATTGACAGTGCCCATAAATCAATACCAATAGAATTTAAATGAACCCCATCGGCCAACCAAAAATTACCGGCACCTGTCTCCAATTCAAAGTGACGAACACTAATGCCCCCGTTCCTGGACACAAACGCCGACACCGCGCGATTCAATTTCACTCTTGCCCTGTTAATCCCTTTCAACGATCTCGCTTGCCTCCACCTCTGTCTGGGTACCACATCTGACCATACCGTCACCACGTTCGGGAACGATGTCCACAACCTCAAAAAATCGGAACGTATGTCCCTAATTAATTCTCTCACCGGTCTGACCCCTAAATCATTGCCCCCCACATGGAAAACAATAATGTCGGGGGTTCTATCCAAGCGAGCGGACTTGGTTAACTCCAGGAGCACCCTGCTCCATACCATTCCTCGGAAACCCAACCAACGGACCAGCACCTGCTCCCTCCCAAAGCCCAATTGCCTACCATCTGGCCTCGCGTCGGCTCGTAGCGCACCCCAATAAACGTAAGAGTGTCCGAATATCCAGGCAAGAAAGGGGTCGCCACCTGGAAAAAACACAACAGAATATAGGAAAAAACACATCGAGGACATGCAAACCACGCAGCTAACGCCGAACATACAGTAAATACCGATCCGACTGCCACCTGCCAATTCTCCTAATCGCATCAGCCCCCAACCCAAGGCTGTCCGCTTCGGTCGCAGCACCAATTCTAAATGAATGAGACCCATACATGTCCTGGGGAAGGCCCAACTCTACCAATCCCTTCTTCAAAACCGCAATTAACTGGAACCGAGACAAATAAGTGCCGTCCGCATGGCACAAGAGAGGACCCGTCCTACCCGCCCATACGCTCCAATATGCTTCCAAACAGCCACTAGGGCACATTAATGCCCCATCAACTCGCCCCAAAACTACCCGTCTGCCCCTACCCTGTTGATCAGTTTTTGAACGCCGAATCCAAAAAACAATGCCCCCCGCCCAAAATTCCACATCTTCTGCCAACACCCCTCCCGCCGAAACCCTGCTGCCTGACACCACCTCGCCAATGCGCATTGCCCCAAAAAAGGCCAAAGAAAAAGCCAGCCGAAACAGGGCCAACTCAAAAACTGACGTGCAAATACCCCCAAGGACTCTGCCTAAGCCTTCCAACGTACTAAACGAAATAGGCCTTCGTTTGTCCCTGGCCTTGTTACCCCTCCGAAACCCTTTTAACGCCTGACTCACTAAGAAGCTCTTCGTAACGTCCCCCACCCCTTGCAACTTGAAACCGAAAGCTAAACCCGCTACAAACTTGTTTACCTTAGCAGCAGACCAACCGCTGTCAGCTGCCTTCCCAATTAAAAACAATACCGCCAACATCCTATCCTCATCACTTTCGACCCCACCCCACTCTGCCAACCAGCTCTGCCATACTCGCCACGAAGAATCGTAGGCCGACCATGTCTGCTGCGATAAGGATTCCCGAATCAGTCTTCCTGCTCTTCCGTAATCACCTTCCACAGAAAGGAAGGGCATTCCACGCCCGTGGCATCCGCTCCTGGCGCCAATTCTCGAAAACGGCCCCACTGAAAACGAGACAAAGAGTCTGCTATTGAATTCGTAACCCCGGGCACATGCACTGCAGAAATACCTGCGTTCAAATCCAGACAGCGAAGAACCAAAACCCTAACCAAGTCCAATAGTGCCAAGTTTTTGGTAAGGCCCAACAACTTCCACTCCTGAGGCCACCGCCCCACACTCCACCTACCCTTACAGTAGGCGCCGTAACCAAAGCCGCCTGCTGCATCCGTAAATATTTCAAAATCAAAATTGCTCAATGTCTCCTCCTGCATCAGCGACCGCCCATTGTAATTCCGCAAAAACCGCTGCCAAACCATCAAATCGTCCCTATGCTCCTTCGTCAAGCGAACGTAATGGTGCGGAGCCTTCACTCCCGCCGTCGCGCTAGCCAAACGACGAGAAAAAATTCGACCCATAGGCATGATCCTGCAGGCAAAGTTCAATCTCCCCAATAGGGATTGTAATTCCTTGAGGGTCACTTTGCGCAACTTCGAAATCCTGTCTACCTCCTGTTTCAACAATGCCAACTTGTCCTCTGGTAACCGACACTCCATCCTCTCCGAATCGACAACTATGCCCAAAAAACTTATAACAGCCTTAGGGCCTTCCGTCTTCTCACCCCAAAATGCTCCGCCACCCAAACCATGCCTGCCAGCGCGTTCCTACACAACGGCGAATCCGGGGGGCCAATAAAAAGAAAATCATCCAGATAATGAATGATCGACTGCATTCCTGTAACATCCCTCACCACCCACTCCAGAAAAGTGCTAAACGTCTCAAACAAGGAACAAGAAATTGCGCAACCCATCGGCAAACACCTATCGAGGTAGAAATTCCCCCTCCAAAAACATCCCAGCAGCGGGATACTATCTGCATGAACCGGTAGTAACCGAAAAGCGGACTCAATGTCTGTCTTTGCCAACAAAGCCCCTGACCCATAACGTCGCACCCACTTAACCGCCGTATCAAAAGAGGTATACTCCACAGAACACAACTCCCTATCGATACCGTCATTAACTGACAAGCCTTTTGGGTAAGACAAATGCTGAATCAAACGAAACTTATTCGGCTCCCTCTTAGGCACAACCCCCAACGGGGAAACAATCACGCCCGCAACAGGAGCCGTGGGGAACGGACCGGCCATCCTGCCCAAATCCACTTCCTTTTTTAACTTCTCATCTACTACCTCCGCATGCATTATTGCCGACCGCAAATTTTTAACAGAAAAAGGAACCACATGGCCAGGAGGTGGAATCCTGAAACCGTCAACAAAACCATTCAAAAGCACGCTGGCCTCTGCCCGAGCCGGGTACCTACTTAGAAAGGGGGCCATCTCTTGAACCCTCACCGGGCTCTCCCCCTTGACCGGCACCCACATTTGGCTTTCCTTTTCCTTTCTTAAAACATTTGGAAGCGCCGTGTGAGCTACCGTTGCAGTGGGAGCACACGTGCTTGAACTTGCAGCCTGCCCCATACTTGCACTGCCCGTCATTAAATTGCCAGCACGCTCCCGACTTCTCTCTTCCTCCCTGGGTTGCCTGAGCACTGCTACCCTGACCTGCTTGCTGACTGCTGCTGCCCCCGCTCCCGTGAAAGGACTGCCCATACCTCACTGGGGCCATCACCTTCAGCCACAGCCCGATATCCTTTTGATCCCACTTTATCTCCGGCCGTACCGCCTTCCTCTGCCTAAACTGCTCGTCGTATCGCAGCCACGCCTGGCCCCCATAAATACGATGCGCCTCCCCGATAGCATCTAAATAACAAAAAAGGCCAGAACAATTATCCGGAGACTTCTCCCCTACGACACTAGCCAAAATAGCGAATGCCTGCATCCAATTCACAAAAGTCTGCGGGATCAGACGCCACCTCCTCTTTTCTTCCTCCTCTTTTTTACTATCGTCCTTCTTCCCCTTATCCAGGTTAAACTTTTCCAACGGCAGCAATGAAAATATCTCCACATACTCGTCCCGCCAAATCTTCTCCTTCACTTCTTTCTTTAAATGGGCCCCCAGCGGCCCCTCAAAGCACACATAAACCTCTCCCTTAGCCCTATCGTCCAGTTTTATCCTATCCCCCTTATCCGTTTCCGTCTGCACTGAAACAGATACTCCTGCCGCAGCTCCTTCATCGCATTCTACCGCGCGTAACACGTCACCACCCGACTCTGTGCCCGAACCGCGACTCACTATCCATGCCCCCGCTGGGGACGGAGCTGCCTCCCCCATTACCCCCCCTCCAGTCTCCTCTATATTTGCGACATGTTCGCCAAAATGTCCCTTAGCCCCGGCACCTCAGCCCCGCTAGGCCCACTACGCCCCATCCGCTCCCTACCATCTCCCCGCCTGCCCCCATCATCCTGCAATACAGCCCCTGCGGGCGACAAACACGACATGGAGCCATACTCACATAGCTGCGCGGGTGCTGTGTCCCCGCCAGCTGGAAATCCGGAATCCTGACGTCCTCGAAGATCCTGATGCAGGCACCGCTGCTCCAGGCCCGCGCCCCTGGCCTCCTCGTCACCAGGGGGGACCCGAGCATGCGATACCCGCCGCTCCCGAGAACTCCCCCTTGAGCGGGACCCGTGACAGTCCCTGGACCCATGCCCGACTGGCTGGTCCGTAGCACCCTCCGGGCGACTCCCGGATAAATGCCCCCAGGTGCCTGATGCCTCGTCTGCTGGATAGGGGCCAGGCAGGGCGACCACGCTAAGCCGCCTCCCGCCCGTCGACCGGTCCGGGCTCCACGTGCTGCTGGGACCAGGCAGGGCGTCCCCGCTGAGCCCCCTCCTGTCCGCCGATCGGTCGGGGCTCCACATGCTGCTGGGACCGGGCAGGGCGTCCTCGTGCTGCCCCCTCCCGACCGCTGCTCTCACGCTGTGGACTGCAGTGGGGGAAGGCAGGGCGGCAGCATCCGGCACCCTCCCGCCCGCCTCACCACCGGACCTTCTGCTGACGGTGGGGCCAGGCAGGGCGCTGCCGCAACGCCCCCTCCTGCCCGCCTCGCCACGTCTGGCGCCCTGGCTGGCAGACGCCCCCGAGCGGTCCTCATCCCCGGGGGCGCCCTCGATCCTGCCTCCCGCCGCTGTGTTGCCCGGCGCCGGCCGGCGCCGGCCTCGCCGCTGTGAGGGCCTGCCGCGGCCTTCACTCTCCTCCCTGCTGCGCGACTCTTCGGCTCCTGCCCGCGACGTCACTTCCGGTCCGGCCTGCTGTTCCTGTCCTGCTCCCCCACGCTTGCCGCCCGTGTTGACCGGCCGGCTGGGCGGATTCCTGCCGGGACGGGCGCAGGGAGGGGATGCAGCCCCATCTGTTGCGCCGCCCGCAGGGTCCCTGGAGGGGCTCCGCAGCCTTTCGGGGGGACGGGTCCTCCTTCCACGCCGGCTGGTTCCCTGCTCCGCAGCGCTGAGGAGGGAGGAAAGCTGGGTCTGTAGCCATCCTCCCCTCCTGGACCTGGCCACATCCTGCAGCCTGGCGAAAAGTTGCCGCTCGTCGTCCATCGATTCAGGTGGGACTTCTCTCCTCTGCTCCTGGCTGGTGAGTGAGGTTTTTCCCGCACTTTTCCCCTAATACAGGCTGCCCCCACCTTAAACCCCTCCCCCGGCCCCCGTCCCGGCCAACCATTTCAAACTGGCACAACACTAGTTCAAACTTCCCACCCATAGCAGTCATGGGGGGCTTCCCCTAGGCTGTGCCCTTCCCCAGCCCCCTTCTTTATGGTGGTGCCAATCATTTAAATACACCTTTCCATGTGCTTGCTTTAGCTCTCTCCCCACCCCTTCTTTGGTGAACTGCTTTGGCTTCATAGAGCTAAAGAAGGGTGGAGATAGACCAGGGATACTCAACATTTTTTCAAGCACCACATTGCCATACTGAAGCAATCTCAAGGACCACAAAAAAATATAAAGGGGTTCTGACATGAATACATCACCAGAACCACCATCAGTACAATTAATACTTCATCAGAACCAAGTTTCGAGTATTTGAGTAGGATTGAGTGTTTTGCTGAGATTCTGCTCCAAAAAAAATCAGTATCAACACACACTAACTAAAATTGAGTTTTTGGAGCCGAAACTCACCAAATCCTTTTCATAATCTCAAATCTTTAAATGTTGAGGATTTTTAATTTATACATAGCCATGAAGCACGTTATGGATTGCTACATGTGTACAAGATGAGAACCAACATCAGTACATGAATGAATCATCAGAACCAACAACAGTACATGAAGGCAGCACCAGAACCACCATCAATACATGAATACAGTACCAGAAACATCATCAGTAAATGTATACAGCACTAGAACCACCGTCAGTACAGGAATGCAGCACAATATATTATGTGCAGGCCCAAGAAAAATTGAAAAACAAGCACTTAAATTTTTGCCGTGCCATGATGCACCAAGCACCTGTACTTGGTTTGAACAGTCATTCTGTGCTGACAGACTTCCTTTCATGTTTGTTACAGTTCTTCAACTGACCAACAACTTGGAAAAAATTGGAGCAAAAATGCACCCATGGGATAGGTTGTGAGAAGCAGATGTTTGACATTATGATTTTGTAAAGATGATTAATCCTGAATCCAAAGAAAAAAAATAAACACACAAAATATTCTAATTAGGATTTTTTTTGGCTTTGCAGCTGCTGGCATAGACATCGGGGGCTTATCTACAGCATTCTGTAATGCTGTAGCTAAGCCTCCGATGTAACCTGAAAGAGAAGAAAAACACGTTATATTATGCTCACCGAGGTGGGTGGTCCGATCCGATGGGTGTTGCCGTCCCATCCGGTGCCTCCCTTCTTCATGCGATGACGTCCTCTTCTCCCATCCTGTAATGGCTCCGGCACAGGCGCACTGCTCTGCCCTGTTGAGGGCAGAGCAGAGGCCTGCAGTGCGCAGGAGTCGGGAGAGGTCTGGCGCCTGCGCACTGCAGAATTCTGCTCTGCCCTTAACAGGGCAGAGCAATGAGCCTACGCCGGAGCCTTTTCAGGATGGGAGAAGAGGATGTCATCGCATGAAGAAGGGAGGCGCAGGACCGGACCGCAACACACATCGGACCGGACCGCCCACCTCGGTGAGTATAATATAACTTGTTTTTCTTCTCTTTCAGGTTACATTGGGGGGGGGGCTTATCTACAGCATTACAGAATGCTGTAGATAAGCCCCCGATGTCTATGCCGGCAGCTAATAGGGGATAAAAAGGGTGACAGATTCCCTTTAAATAATCACAGGACAAATAGCAAATCCCTGACTCATGAAGTTATCTTTCAGCACTCAGGAGAAGAGAAACCCATTGTGGAGGAAATCTTCAGGGGATTATCACCCTCCTCCAGTGCCTTGCCATCCGTTTCTGTCCAGCAGCTTCAGTATCCATAGTTAGCATGATGTGGAGGTTGTGTAGATGAGACCAAAACCTAGCCACACATTCTTGTCAGGCACTTTTTCTCACTATACTGCACTCAATATTGTCCTGATCTTTTCTTCTTCATGCTCTGCTTTCTCTGATTTCTACCCCACTATTGATTGATTCCTATTCCTGGGAATCAAGTCAGGAGGAGTGTGGAAAAAAATACAAACCATAATAACATACAGTAGGAGAACTGACATGATCCATGGGATGTGGCACTGTCAATATACACAGAATTTTTGGGCGATGGTACAGAGGCTCACCGAGGAAATTTGTGGGGTTATGGTGAAACTTGAACCCATATGTTGGATACTGCACCATACGGGAAATGGAGGGAGGGAAGAGAGTGTTCCTAAATTATTTCATGTTATAGCATTACTGGCCAAACGATTAATCCTGAGGAACTGGCTAACGCAGACACTCCCAGACGGAAAAGATATGATACTGGGCCTTAAAAAAGCATTGGACATTGATAAAAGAGAGGCGATGAGAAACAAAGACAGGGAAACAGCTAAATTCATGGGGAAATGGAGGAGGTTTATTGAGAACAAAATGACAAAAGACGAAAGGATAGAGGTAATGAACCCATTTATACGCTCGAACTGGTATTTACTCGAGAGCATAGAGGGAACGTTGGAGAATCTGAAGGTCTGAAACTATGTGAATGAATACATGCCTGAAATGAGGAGGGGGGACCTGGGTTGCGCGCAAACATGATTTTAATTTCTTCATTATTTTGGGGGTTTTGTTATTATGGGGATTCGATCACATACTGCCTTTATCTGTGAGATAATATGTAAGTTTACAGAAATGTTCAACTGTATGAAAAACTTGAAAATTTAATTAAAATGATTTTGGAAAAAAACATACAGTAGGTTGAAAAAAGACCTAGGTTCATCAAGTTCAACCTTTCTCCACCAATTAATACATGCTACCATACACATTATCAGTCACATACTCTAAGTAAAAATTTGGGATAGGCAGCAATCCCTATATCAGACCCCAAAATGAGCCAGAGACTAAAATTGTATACATCTCAGAAAATAAAATTTATTCAAACCCCAGCAATAATTTATTTATTAAATTAATTAATTAACCCCTTTCTGACATACTTTCCCGTCCACGGTACCCGGGACCCTATGACCGGGGACAGGATAGTACGCCATCGCGATCAGCGGCGCCCCCTGGCTGGGAGCGCCTTTGATCGCGGCCGGGTGTCAGTTGATTATCACAGCTGACACCCGGCACTATGTGTCAGGGGCGGTCACAGACTGCCCCCGGCACGTTAGCCCCTGGCACACTGCGATCAAACATGATCGCAGTGTACAGGGAGATTAGGGAAGCATCGTCAGGGAGGGGGCTCCCTGCCTGCTTCCCTGAGTCAATCGGAGCAGCGCGATGTGCTGCGCTGCTCCGACGGTCTCCTTCCCTGCAGGGAGGGAAGGCTTCCTCAGTACCTGCTGCAGCGCCTGTCAGATCGCTGATCTGACACAGCGCTGGGTGAAGTGTCAGATCAGCGATCTGACTCTTCACAGTAATGTCCCCCACTGGGACAAAGTAATGAAGTTAAAGAAAAAAAGGGTAAAAATAATTTATAAAACAGCATTAAATAAATTAAGACAAAAAATAATCCCTAATAAATTCATTATTTGGAAATAAAAAAAACCAAAACAATAAAAGTACACATATTTAGTATCGCTGCGTCCATAATAACCTGCCCTATAAAACTGACCCACTAGTTAACCCCTTTAGTGAACCCCTTAAAAATAAAAATAAAAAAACAAAGCAAAAAAGAATGCTTTATCATCATACCGGCGAACAAAAAGTGCAATAATGCGCAATAAAAAAGACATATATAAATAACCATGGTACCGCTGAAAACGTCATCTTGTCCCGCAAAAAATGAGCCACCACACAGCATCATCAGCGAAAAAATAAAAAAGTTATAGCTCACAGAATAAAGCGATGCAAAAATAATTATTTTTTATATAAAATTGTTTTCATTGCATAAAAGCGCCAAAACATTAAAAAATGACATAAATGAGGTATCGCTATAATCATACTGACCCGAAGAATAAAACCGCTTTATAAATTTTACCACACGCAGAACGGTGTAAACGCACCCCCCCAAAAGAAATTCATGAAATGCTAGTTTTTGTTCATTCTCCATCCCTAAAATCGGAATAAAAAGTGATTAAAAAATGTCACGTGCCCGAAAATGGTACCAATAAAAATGTCAACTCGTCCCGCAAAAAATAAGACCTGACATGACTCGGTGGGTCAAAATATGGAAAAATTATAGCTCTCAAAATGTGGTGATGCAAAAACTATTTTTACAATAAAATGTGTCTTTTAGCGTGTGACAGCTGCCAAACATAAAAACCTGCCATAAATAGTACATCAAACCCCCCCGTTATCACCCCCTTAGTTAGGGAAAATTAATAAAATTAAAAAAATGTATTTATTTCCATTTTCCCATTAGGGTTGGGTTAGGGTTAGGGCTAGGGCTTGGGTTAGAGTTAGGGCTAGGATTAGGGCTGAGATTAGGGTTAGGGGTGTGTTGGGGTTAGGGTTGGAGTTAGAATTGGGAGTTTTCCACAGTTTAAGCACATCAGGTGCTCTCCAAACGCAGCATGGCATTTGATCTCAATTCCAGCCAATTCTGCATTGAAAAAGACAAACGGTGCTCCTTCCCTTCCAAGCTCTGCCATGCGCCCAAATAGTGGTTTACCCCCACATATGGGGTATCAGCCTACTCAGGACAAATTGCACAACAACTTTTGGGGTCTGATTTCTCCTCTTACCCTTGGGAAAATAAAAAAATTGGGGACTAAAAGATCATGTTTGTTGAAAAAATATGATTTTTTTATTTTCACGCCCGGGCGTTATAAAATTCTGTGAAGCACTTGGGGGTTAAAAGTGCTCACCACACATCTAGATAAGTTCCAAGGAGTGTCTAGTTTCCAAAATGGGGTCACTTGTGGGGGGTTTCCACAGTTTAGGCACATCAGGGGCTCTCCAAAGGCAACATGACACCCGCAGACTATTCCGTCAAAGTCTGCATTCCAAAATGTCACTACTTCTCGTCCGAGCCCCGACGTGTGCCCGTACAGTAGTTTTCTCCCACATATGGGATATCAGCGTACTCAGGACATATTGGACAACAACTTTTGTGGTCAAATTTCTCCTCTTACCCTTGGGAAAATAAAAAAATTGGGGATCATGTTTGTGGAAAAAATATGATTTTTTTATTTTCACGCCCAGGCGTTATAAACTTCTATGAAGCACTTGGGAGTTCAAAGTGCTCACCACACATCTAGATAAGTTCCTTGTGGGTCTAGTTTCCAAAATTGTGTCATTTGTGGGGCGTTTTCACTGTTTTGGCACATCAGGGGCTTTCCAAACGTGACATGGTGTCCGATCTCAATTCCAGCCAAAAAAGTCAAATGGCGCTGCTTCACTTTCGAGCTCTGCCATGCACCCAAATAGTGGTTTACCCCACATGTGGGGTATCAGTGTACTCAGGACAAATTGCACAATAACTTTTGGGGTCCTATTACCCTTGGGAATATAAAAATTGGGGGTGAAAAGATCATTTTTGTGGAAAAAATATGATTTTTTAATTGTACCGCTGTACGATATAAACTTCTGTGAAGCCCTTGGGGGTTTCAAAGTTCTCACCACGTATCTAGATATGTTCCTTAGGGGGTCTAGCTTCCAAAATGGTGTCATTTGTGGGGGGTTTCCACTGTTTTGGCACATCAGGGGCTCTCCAAACGTGACATGGCGTCCGATCTGAATTCCAGCCAACTTTGCAGTGAAAAAGTCAAACGGCGCTCCTTCCCTTCTGAGCTCTGCAATGCGCCGAAACAGTGGTTCCCCCCACATATCAGGTATCAGCGTACTCAGGACAAATTGCACAATAACTTTTGCAGTCCAATTTCTCCTGTTACCCTTGGTAAAATAAAAAAAATTGGACCTGAAGTATTTTTTTTTTGTGAAAAAAAGTTAAATGTTCATTTTTTTAAAACTTTCAAAAAATTCCTGTGAAGTACCTGAAGGGTTAATAAACTTCTTGAATGTGGTTTTGAGCACCTTGAGGGGTGCAGTTTTTAGAATGGTGTCAGTTTTGGGTATTTTCTATCATATAGACCCCTCAAAGTGACTTCAAATGTGATGTGGTCCCTAAAAATAAAATGGTGTTGTAAAAATGAGAAATCGCTGGTCAACTTTTAACCCTTATAACTCCCTAGCGAAAAAAAATGTTGGTTCCCAAATTGTGCTGACGTAAAGTAAACATGTGGGAAATGTTACTTATTAAGTTTTTTTGCGTGCCATATCTCTGTGATTTAAGGGCATAAAAATTCAAAGTTGGAAAATTGCGAAATTTACAAAATTTTTAACAAATTTCTGTTTTTTTTCACAAATAAACGCAAGTTATATCAATGAAATTTTACCACTAACATGAAGTACAATATGTCACGAGAAAACAATGTCAGAATCACTGGGATCCATGGAAGCATTCCAGAGTTATTACCTCATAAATGGACAGTGGTCAGAATTGTAAAAATTGACCCGGGCATTAACGTGCAAACCACCCTTAGGGGTTAACTAAACCCCAATTCAAATACCTTAATACCAACCCCAAACCTTGAAAACCAACCTCAAACTAGCACCAAAATAATACAGATCTCAGACCAAAACCCAAAGTGTATTTAGACCCTAGACCAGACTTCAAAATTAATTTAGATGCCAAATAAAATCCATAAATAAATACAGAACCAAGACTATAAACTCTATAAACTAATATATATGGGGGGCCATTTACTGTATATGGATACACCTAAATAAAATGGGAATGGTTGGTGATATCTATTTCCTGTTTGTGGCACATTAGTACTGTATATGGGAGGGGGAAAACTTTTCAAGATGGGTGGTAACCATGGCAGCCATTTTGAAGTCGGCCATTTTGGATCCAACTTTATTTTTTTCAATGGGAAGAGGGTCATGTGACACATCAAATTTATTGAGAATTTCACAAGAAAAACAATGGTGTGCTTGGTTTTAACATAACTTTATTCTTTCATTAGTTATTTACAGTTTTCTCTTGGTTTACAGCCATTGACATGTCACAGAGGTTACAAGTGAGGAGAGGATAGAAATTGTGTTGATGTCTGGGCCTACCCTGTAGACATCAAAAGAACTAATACAGACCCTAGATCAGGGTTCCCCAACTCCAGTCCTCAAGGCCCACCAACAGATCATGTTTTCAGGATTTTCTTAGTACTGCTCAGGTGATAATTGCTTGTGGGCCTCGAGGACTGGAGTTGGGGAACCCTGATCTAGATCACATGGCCCCAAACTAATACAGACTTCAGAGGACACAAAAGTATATATTTAGATCAGACCTCATCAAGCAGCAAACCTCATGCGCAATGGTCTCAGGCGACTACATTTGGGTATTGTTGTGACAATTCTCAGAACATTCTGGCTGCAGTACGTTTGGACACAGCAGAAATGCTCTCTGTATGGCATACCTTCAAAATTTGATTATGCAAAATTTTAAATAAAGCAATACAATGGAATTCATATGCATACTATGGAGAATCTGTACAAGCAGCATACAGCGGTGATTGATTACAATATGTAGCAGGCAATATGAAGCATGGGTTACTTTGAAAGCTGCTATAGTCAACTGTTGAGGGTTTGAACGAGACATAACGAAGCCCTTAAAGGAGACTACTTAAAGAAACACTTCTATTATTTTTTTCTCATTAAACGTGTGTATACGTCCATGTAGTGTAGTGTGAGCGCATTAATATACTCACCGACCGCTGCTCTCTCCGGGATTCAGTGCTCTGCAGACTCTCCAGGTCACAATGTACTCTGCTTAATCTGGAAGTAGCTTTTACAATGTAAGTCTATGGAGCGTCAGGACAAGGCTCCATAGACTTACATCACAAAAGAGACTTCTGGCTCACGTAGAGCATAGAGTAAGCTGGCTAGTCACAACTGCGGTGCCGTCATTGAGAAGCAGAGCAGAACGTAGTTGGATTCTGGAGAGAGCAGCGGTAGGTGAGTATATTTATACAGTCACAATACACTGGATACACATATACAGGGTGGGCCATTTATATGGATACATTTAAATAAAATGGGAATGGTTGGTGATATCAACTTCCTGTTTGTGGCACATTAGTATATGGGAGGGGGAAAACTTTTCAAGATGGGTGGTGACCATGGTGGCCATTTTGAAGTCGGCCCACCCAGGTGTATACATATAAATGGCCCACCCTGTACACACATTTAATGGAAAAAAATGTTAATAGGAGTGCTTATTTAATTTGTTAATATTCAAAATTGTTGGTACCCCTCGTTTAATGACAGAAAAATCCACAATGGTCCCAGAAATAACTTGAATCTGACAAAAGTAATAATAAATAAAAAATCTATGAAAATGAACAAATGAAAGTCAGACATTGCTTTTCAACCATGCTTCCACAGAAATTAAAAAAAATGAAACTCATGAAATAGGCCTGGACAGAAATGATGGTACCCTTAACTTAATATTTTGTTGCACAACCTTTTGAGGCAATCACTGCAATCAAACTAACTGTCAATGAGCATCTTTGGAAAATTTTGACCACGTGTGTGTGTCATCCTCAACAAATAAAAAAAAAACAAAAATAAAAACACAAAGATGCAGCAAGAGACGAAGGGAGAACAGCAACTTCTACATGTTCATTGCTACCCAGAGCCGTTGGGGACTCTCGAGGACAAGGTCACATGCAGCAGAATTTTTAGGAGGAAGAGGAGCACTAAGCAGCAGGTAGATGTGGACAAGGACATTGAGTTTTCCCGGACTCAGGAAGATGACGAGGCTGACAAACTGTGAATCTGATGATGATGACTATGATGAGCAACCGTCACAGTTGCGTTGGAAAGTGAAACCAAGGGAACTTGGTTGTGCTATGATCATGGCACGCTACATCTTTGATTGCTTATGGGCTGACAGCCATTTTGACAGCATCAAGCAAATGCATGACTGTTAGATGACTATGCTTTTTAATTCTTGCAATAAAAGTAAATTGGGGATGTTTTTTCAGCTTCTGAAAGGGAGTCAAATTTGTCATATCACCACAATAAGCTGTGCTTTGCTGAGAAGACACCTGCTGACTAGAGATGAGTGAATTTGTTCGGATTTTGTCCCCGAATCTGATTGTGACATATTCGAGCCATATTCAAACAATATTCATGTCAAATTTATGTCTTATGATCGGTAATTTCTACTCCCATTTACTCTAATGACGTTCCGCTATGTTTGAGGAATATTACAAAAACAATATTCGATTCCGATCGTATTCGGAACCGAATCTGAACAAATTCGTTCATCTTTACTGCTGACCACATGTGTGACCAGGAGAAGCCATCTGCATGGACATCTATGGTTTGATTTCTTTGCCTGTGTGGATTGGATTGGATGGGTTGTTATCGACATCTAGTGAGAATTTCACGTCAATAGCATCTTTAGAAATATATTTCCTTATAAAATTGGTGACGTGTTCAATACTTATTTTACACGCTGTATATGTTCACAAGCATGCAAGGGTGGAGGTGGCGCTATAGAGGTGGGCTTGCCATTTTATTGACATCTCACAAAGAACACATACGCATTTAAACAACAGTTAGAAGATGAACACTCGTTGAGTCCCTCTGCTTTCTATACTAATTTGTGGAAATGTATAACATGATGCGCTGTCCTCTTTCTGTTATTTTATTGTACATTGTAAATTATAAGGGGAATTTATAAAGGCATTTCATACAAAATCTAAACAAAAAAGCTAATTGGAATAGGATGTCAGAAATTCATTAGGCTGGCACACACACCTTACAAAATCTGACATACATCACTTGGGCTGTCTGTGAAGCAGAAATAAAATCTGATTTCTAATATAATTTGCACCAGACACTTAGACCTGCCGGAGTCACACTAGCGAGAAATACAGACAAGTGCTATGCGCAAAAAAATTGCATCGCAATCGTCCCAATGTTAGCCGATTTCTTCTCGGCCGTATTATACGTGCTGAGAAAATCGCAGCATGCTGCGATTTGCACCGTATTATGCCCGAAAAATGCCAATGCAAGTCTACATATACCAGACGTGTGACTTGCGAGAAATACGCACCGGTGTCCTTTAGCAAAGCTGGCAATTCAGTGCACTGTACAGTAAAATCACACTGACATGCTTAATAAAGAATCAAAGGAACAGATTTATACACATAGAATATATATATATACATGTCATTGAGACACACATATATATATATATACAATATATATATATATATATTTATAGTTCCTAGAGTTCTACATAGCATAATAGCCGCTAAATCAATTGCCAGCTTCTGTAAAATCATTTCAGAACCCAGCATGATATGACACATGGTTTACATACAGTATAGTAATCCATGTCATATCAAAATGATTTATATATGTCAGAGTTTAATAAATTTATTATTTTGTGTTAGGAAAAATTTGGAACTCTAGGGATTAAATTTAAGGCTATAATCGCGGAAAAAAATTGCGTGGGCTCACGCGCAATTTTCTCCGCCAGAGAGGGAAAGCCAGTGAGTGAGGGCAGATATTAATAGCCTAGGAAGGAACCATGGTTATTGCCCCCCACCCCAGCTACAAACATCTGTCCCCAGCCACCCCAGAAAAGGCTCATCTATAAGATGCGCATTTTCTGGCACTTAGCCTCTCTATTCCCATTGCCTTTAGCGGTGGCTCATGGGTTAATAAGGGGTTAATGTCACCTTGCTATTGAAAGGTGACATAAAGCCGGGTTAATAATGGAGTGGTTTCAATAAGACACCTATCTATTATTAATTCTATAGTAGTAAAGGTTAAAAAAGACAGACACATTAATATCCATACCTCTACGCAGTTCAGTCAGGTCCCCCCTGCAATCCATCACAAGGGGTTAACTAGTTTACAGCCAGGACCGGTGCTAATGCTACCGGCACAGCTGTAAACCACTGCAGAATGAATGAAATCATGTGTGCACAGGCTCCCCGGCTGACCAGGGATTAACTGACTAGCATGGGAAAGTTTCAGAACTTTTTCCCACGCTCCTGAGTTCACCTCAGGTCAGCCAGGGACTCCGCGCAGCCTCACTGACTACTGCTGACGTCATTGAGGCTGCGTGGAGTCCCCGGCTGACCTGAGGTGAACTGACAGCGTGGAAAAATGCTCTCAAATTTTCCCATGCTAAACAGTTCATCTCCGGTCAATTACTTTCTGTAATTATTTCATTAAAATAATTTTTTAATTAATGTGTGTGTGTGTGTGTGTGTGTGTCTTTTTTAACCCTTTACTACTATAGGATTAATAATGGATAGGTATCTTAACGACACCTCTCCATTATTAACCCGGTTTAATGTCACCTTTCAATAGCAAGGTGACTTTAACCCCTTATTAACCCATGAGCCACCGCTAAAGGCAATGGGAATAGAAAGGCTAAGTGCCAGAAAAGGTGCTTCTTATAGATGCGCCTTTTCTAGGGTGGCTGGAGGCAGATGTTTGCAGCCAGGGGGGCCAATAACAATGGTTCCTCTCTAAGCTATTATTATCTGCCCTTACTCATTGGCTTTCCCTTTCAGGCGGAGAAAATTGCGCGGCAGCCCACGCAATTTTTTTCCCGTGATTATAGCCTTAATTTTAACCCCTAGAGTTCCAAATGTTTCCTAACACAAACTAATAAATTTATTAAACACTGACATACTGTATATAAATCGTTTTGATATGACATGGTTTACTATATGTAAACCATGTGTCGTATCATTTCGGATTCTGTAATGATTTTACAGAAGCCGGCAATTGATTTAGCGGTTATTATGCTATGTAGAACTCTATGAACTCTTTCGTTTGTGTTTTAACCAGTCATTGGAATCCATTATATGTCCATTTCGCAAGCCGGCGAGAAAATCTCGCCATATGGATGCCATACAGATGTCACACAGATGCTTAGATGCGAGAAAATCGCATCCTCGCATTACAATCGGATGACATACGGATCACTGTTCATGAAACATTTGTGCGATTCTGGTCCGTGAAAAGCGGAGCCTATTTTTATATGTTGTGTGACTCCAGCCTAAGCATACTCCTGGCCAGAACCTGTCTAGTGGGCGTTGCCTCACTTCATACACTTGTATTGAGCAAGGCCGCGCTCGCTAGATGGGTTCAGGTAGGGAGTATGGTTAACACACTCATAAATCCATGTGCATCCGCTGGAGTGATTAAGGGTTTGTGCACATGTTTCGGAATCTGCTGTGGAATTTGCTGCGCGGATTTGCCTGAATCCGCAGGTCAAAAGACCTGCGGTTTATCTGTGGATTTTCTGCGGATTAGCCCGCCGTTTTCCCCTGCGGTTTGACAGGTGCCAAACCGCTGCGGAATCCGCACAAATAAGTGACATGCTGCGGATTTAAAACTGCGCAGAAAATTCTGCACCGTGGGCACTGCGGTTTTCATTTTACATAGATTAAAAGGGTACTGTACAACGCAGCAGAAACTGCTGCGGATCCGCAGGGCCAATTCTGCTGCGGATCTGCAGCAGAATCCGCAACGTGTGCACACACCCTAAGGCAACTTTCACAATTGCGTTAGAAGGTGCAGCTCCGTCCCCCTACCACGCACCCTCCGGTCAGCTCCTCCTAAGGGCGCATGACGCTGCATGCGACCTGCGTACCCTATCGTTGGCATTGGGTACACAGGCCGTGCGCTGGTATGCTTTTGCCAGCGCATGCGCCCTTTTGACGGTGCGCCGAGCGCACCAAAATGCAACGCGGTGCGTTTGGCGCACGTCGGTGCACAGTCACTAGGGCGCATGCGCCGGCAAAAGCATACCAGCGCACGGCCTGAGTACCCAATGTTAACTATAGGGTATGCAGGTCGCATGCAGCGTCATGCGCCCATAGCAGGAGCTGACCGAAGGGGGCGTGGCAGGAGCCGTGCGCTGCGCCTCCTAACGCAAGTCTAAATGTAGCCTAATAAGTCTGCAGTCACACAGAGTGACTGCAGACTTATCAATTTACGCCAGAAAGTTCCTTTAAAAGATTTCAAAAATCACTAAAAACCCCCCACAAATAATGCCCCCAAAAATGAACAAAAACTCCAGCAAAATAAGCTTATAAAACACTTTAGGAAACATCCCAAATAAAGCGTAAAACATCACTTCAGGAAAAAAAAAAACAGCGAAAATGCCAAACTGCAGGTACATCTTACGCTGGCAGTGTTTTTTTTTTTTGTTTTATTAATGTCACCATACTAAATGCCAGAATTTATTCCACTCTGAGACGTTTTTTCTTTTTCATTTCCTCTTAGGCTATGTGCACACGGTGCGGATTCTGCAGCGGATCAGCAGCGTTTCAGGCTCTGCAGGTCCGCAGCAGATTTAGGTGCGTTGTACAGTACCATTGTTTTCAATCGTAAGGCTAGTTTCACACTAGCGTTCTTGGGCACAGCGCAGGGCCGCCACTAAGCCCCGCCCCTGGCTGCGCCCCCTGCGGTCAGTTCCTCCTCTGATCGCATGAGGCTACATGCGATCAGCGTATCCTATATTTAGCGTTGGATACGCTGATCGTGCGCTGATCTGATTTTGCTGGCGCTGCGCCCAGAGCACAAAAATGCAACATAGCATGTTTTGTGCGCTGGGCACAGCGCCAGCAAAATAAGACCAGCGCACGGTCAGAGTATCCAACACTAAATACAGGATACGCTGATCGCGTGCAGCCTCATGCGATCAGAGGAGGAACTGACCGGAGGGGGCGCAGCCGGGGGCGGGGCTTAGCGGCAGCCCTGCGCTGCGCCCAAGAACGCTAGTGTGAAACTAGCCTAAACTGGAAAACGCAGCGCACATGCTGCGGATATTTCCGCGGGTTCAAATCCGCAGCATGTCAATTCTTTGTGCGGATTCTGCTGCGGTTTCACACCTTCTCCATTGTAGAGGTGTGAAACTGCAGAGCTAAACAGCCGGTCTTTTGACCTGACAATTTACCTGCGGATTTTTCCAAATCCGTGCGGAAAAATCTGCAGAACCAAAATCTACGTGTGCACATAGCCTTAGCATTGGCTTTAAAAGCCGCACAAAAAAGCGAGTGTGGAACGTGCCATTAAGGAAGCTTTATGTGAGATTTGTTTCATCTATAAAAACTCTGTGCCACTTTACCAGGATTTTTGTTTCACCTCTATAAACTGCACTGGTAAAATCTGAATTCAAGATGCAAAAAGTCTCATGTAAATGTAGCCTTAAGAAATTTAGAAAAAAGTTTGAGATTCTTGGGAGTGACTCATAAGCACATGAGCAGGAGGCTGCCTTCTGTGCTGGAAACCAAACATCTTTCCCTAATTCCATCACATGATGGGCCTGCAGGCTTTTCATAAATTGGAGGAGGGATCATGGGGATCTACTGCTACTTTTTGCAGCTGTGACTTGTTGAGCACAATTTAAAGGCTCCTGTGCAGATCCCTGAGCAGCTCATTCACTTCTCAGGATGCTGGTGGTAGTAGTGGGATGGCTGGTGCTTCTCTGCCTAGGCTCTGGCATCCAGGCAGGAAAAAGTAAGTGAGGGGTTAACCAGTTTGGTTGGTGGTTAGAAACATTATTGTTATAAGATCCAGATTGTATGTTACTGACCTAGATGGGAGTCAGTAAAGGGCCTGTCACACTAAGTGATATCGCTAGCAATATTGCTGTAATGTCACTGGTTTTTGTGATGTAGCAGTTATATTGCTAGTGATATCGCTCTGTCTGATACTTACATCTGACCGCTCCCTGCTGATCACGTGAGAACGTCCTGGACCGTTTCTCGTCGTCATCTTTCTGTGGCGCTGATGAGTGATGCGTGGACGGGAGGATGTCAGGATCGCCTTGTCTGACAGGTAAGTAGCGACCCCGACCCCTGCAATGTCGCTGGTGAGATCTGCCTGTGTGGCAGCTCACTAGCGACCACTTAGCGATGTACCAGCGATCCTGACCGCGTCATATCGCTGGTTGGGATTGCTAAGTGTGACAGTACCTTAAGAATGACACCAAATTTTGTACTGTAAGTTAGTTAAATAACAGTGATCTTTACAAGTAGGGGGTCTTGCCCACAAATGGCTGTAGTACAGAAGTTCTCACTGTCTATAAGTGGTGGTTGTTGTGACTGTGTAGTTCTGGAAGTATAAGGAACTGGTACTTGTCTGACTCTAATATATACTTATAAAAGTGTGTGTGATCAGTAATACACATGAAAACGAGGAAACTTTGTCACAGACTGTAAAGCAGGATCTTTCTGGAGCTGGTCTTATCTCCAATTCATGGGTAACCTTTCTGTGAATGGCCTCTTCCCATTCCTGATGTGTTAGGCTGTGTGCACACGCCGCGGATTTTGCTGCGGTTCCGGCCGCTGCGGACCCGCAGCAGTTTCTGCTGCGGTGTACAGTACAATGATTCCCTATGGGAATAAAAAACCGCAGTGCAGACGGGGCGGAATTTTCCGCGCGGATTATCTGTGGTTTTCAATCCGCAGAAAGAATTGACATGTCAATTCTTTCTGCGGATTCTCCTGCGGTTTGCCATCTCCTCCATTGAGGAGATGCAAAACCGCAGAGCAATCTGCAGGTAAAACCGCAGGTCTTTTGACCTGCGGTTTCACCTGCGGATTGTACAAAATCCGCGCGGATGAATCTGCACCTTTTCCGCAGCGTGTGCACACAGCCTTAAAGTTGGTGCTCCTAAAGTTCTATGGAGGCCTAACTGGTTTCAGGAGCACATGCAGCTGAACTTCTCTAGCTCCCCCTCTCCATAACATGTTAAAGGCATGAAATGTCAAATCTCTGCAATTTGAGTGTTCAAGAAGTACAGACTTGCTTTTTAACCATTTAATGTAATGATAATGCAAACATCTGAGGGTATGTGCACATGCACAGTAAATGCTGTGGGTTGGATGGGATCTGGAGACATCCCATGTCCACTATGCAACCAAAAGAGCTCTGTTAAATGTGAAATATTAGTAAGGTTAATGGAACCTGTTCTGACCTGTTATCAAACTCTCTAAATGGGTTATTGGAGATGTCTGTAGTGTACAACTTCATTATAGGGGTATATAATCTGCTTTATTGGTGTGTTCCTCAATTGGGGCAGGGGATGACTCAATCCTGACTCATACTGGAAGGTTGGCTTCATGGTCTGCATGTGAACTGGCCAGGGGTCTCGTGAGCTTACCCTTGGGCATATATGATGCTGCTGGTCATGGGTCCCCCTGACCCAAATTCAATTTGTACATAATGTGTATCTGTACTGTGACCTGGCCTTACCAGCAGATAAGAGTGGGGTCAAATGCCTGTGTATAAAGCTGCATAATAACCATAACTAAGTAGCATATGTCTGCAGGGGAATCGCTAGTCCTCCTGTTTTCATTGAATCTGCTTTGGCATTGTTTGAGCTGCTGCCTCGTCCAGTTTACTGTATCAGTATCTGTATTCCTTGTCTTGTATACAATAGAACTAACTACCCCTTAATGGAAGCCCTTGTCTTCAAAAAAGTCAAATGTCCTGTTGTATGTAAAACACGACTTTCACAAGCAAATGTGTTCTAGAGTCTAAAACCAGAACCCTTACTGCATGGCTTCTGTTCAGAGAATCTTTGACACTTATCCATAGGACATAACTCCTAGACTAGTGGGATCTCACTGTTGGCTATAGACCTCTATAGCTGCAGTATGAAGCCACCCTTATTAGCCCATGTGTGCAGAATTGGCTATTAATGAGCTAAAATAACTTGAGGCCGTGCTCTATGACCCCAGCTTCTAACTAAAAGGCAGGCAGCACACAGATGTATGAACACTAAATGCTTCAAGGCTTTTATATTCTGTTGGCTGCAAAATGGATTAACTGAGACTTCCTCAGTGACCTTGTTCTGCTAGTCAATAGAGCTTATAACATTTATATATAAAATCTTTAATTATCACTACAGACCATGGAGAAACTGTAAACAAGCAAAAGCTGTAAGGCAACAATTGATTTGTAGCCTCAAATGGGTGTCTGTTCACATGGCATAAATTTGTGCAAAATTGACTTAACTTTATCACTCGGTTATTTTACCTCTTCAGCCTAACAAATCTGCCTTATTGTGGTGCCTAAGGGCTGTCTGTTCCCTCTTAATATAATGCATCTTTAATATGAGCGGAATATTTTGCCTCCAACACTAATCTGCAGTGAAATAACACTACAATGTTGCCTGGCCGCCTTACTGAAAGTGCAGCTCCTGGGAGATGTAATATTTTGTCACCAGCTCTCAGGCATATGGTGTGCATCAGCAGCTATAGGCACTGCTCACTATGCTGTAACTCTCCAGCACTTGGCCAGCTCATTCTGCTGTATACCAACAGATAACCCTATATCTGCAGGTAAATGGTGTCTTCCAAGATGACAAGTTCCCATTTTTAAAGGGACCCTGTCAACAGGTTTTCTATGTAATCTGAGGGCAGCATGATGTATGAGCTGAGACACAATACATCCATGAAATCTGTGCTGGTGACTTACAAAAGTCCAGACTAACTCCTTGCTTAGTGGTCTGACCACACCCCTCCCTCTGATAAGCAGCTCGCTGTCAATAGACCATGTACATGAAGAACCTGGGGTGGGTGGGGTTAGCTGAGTTCTTCCACAACTGCTGCCCCTGTTAAACTAAATAACACATTGCTGGAATCGGGACTTGTTATCCTACATTTTCCTGATCTCAGATAAGGCATCAAACTGACAGATTCCCTGTAAGACTAAATGTGTAACTCCTTACTAGTGTGAGTATTTCAAGTCTGCTCTACTGCAGGACTCCAGATGTAAATCTTGAGATGGGGAAAGTGAAAATCTGCATCTATGGTCAGCCTTGTGCATAACTTGGCCACAACACACAAATACTAAGTCCTGAAGGCTATATATGGCTTTTAGCACAGCTTACAGATTCTGCATATTAAGTCTGCCATTGTATCTTGGACCAAAACATTTAACCACTTGGGAAGCATAAGCTAAATTGGTCACATGTTTGGGCCTGGAGCCCCTGCTGAAGGTGTGGTGCCCCTGAGGGTTCAGTCGCTACAAAGGTACTGCAGCTCCTCCTGAGGTGTGGTACCCCACCATCCAGGTAAGGTGGAGACACCTGACCACACTCCAACACCTGCATCCCACACTACATAGTAGTGTAGCAAAGCACCCTTTGGTGGCTCCCTGCTTGGAACACTAAGAGTGCTGGGAGGTGGGTGGAGCTTGGTCTGCACCAAAAGAGTGGGGAGATTATTAGGATTTAGTCAGTCTGTCACAGGAGGCTGTGAGGAGATCCCCAGAGAGGGATGGATGAAGGGAATGCTGCAGCAGACCTCAGTGACCTGGGTCTGGCACAAGAAGGGATTCAGAAAGCCTAATTCTCCATAAGAAAGAAGGATTTGTACAGAACAAAAGGGGACTAAGGATTAGGGTTAGAGCAGAACCCTTCCCAAGTTCACAGCGCAAGGCCAGGGTCTGGTCCCTGAGGCTGTATGGTTTCTAATGGTCCTGCAGCAGACACTGGAGGAATAGAAGTTGCCACCACTTTATTCCCACACAAGACTTGGGGGCACAACAGCAACGTGAGTGAGCCAGGACTAGGTAGCAAGGAGTCCCTGAAGCAGGCTACAGCTGTCTGCTGTACAAGTAGAGTTCATAGGAACTCCAGTGTAACTCAGTACTGTGAGTACTTCACCATAGGCGTGAGAAGGGAGACGTTCAGAAAAGGCACATGTTGGCGGAGTGTTGGAATGGAGTGCTTCATTTAGCTTGGAGGCTGACTGAGCCCTGAGGCTCAGTTGCCACAGAGGTACTGCACCTTCTCCTAAGGTGTGGTGCCCCACCAACTAGGTAAGTTGGGAACTCCTTTCCACACTCCAACACCTGCATCCCACACACAGGATAGTTCAGTAGGTCCACCTAGCAGCTTGAGACTGGGGGTAGCAGAGTACCCTTTGTGGAACCCTGCTTCGTAACACGAGGTGGGTGGAGTTGGTATAAAAGAGGGGGGGGAAAGATTAGAATTGGAAGTCAGTCTGACAGAAGGTCAGTCTGGGGTGAGTCCCAGAGAAGTTCAGTTCTGAAGTTAGTTTGAGTTAAGTTTGAGTTTAGTTTAGAAAGAGTGCTGCAGCTGCCTCAGTGATCTGAGCCAGCTGGCAGGGGGGAAAAAAGGCAAAAGACGTAGACCTGCAACCTGAGCTTCCATAAGAGAAGGAACAGAGGAGTTGTGGGTTGGAAGAGGAACCCTGCCTATAGGTTCTCAGTGCAAGGCCGGGGCCTGGTCCCCGAGGTTGTATGGACACTTATGGTTCTGCAGCAGACACCAGTGGAGTAGTAGGCTGTAAATGCACTACTCCCATCCAAGACTTGGGACACAACAGCAACTGATTAGCGAGCCAGGACTCTGAGAGGTGTCCCCGATAGAGGCTACAGCTGTCTGTCATACAAGTAAGGTTCTAGGAACATCTGACTGGAGGAATTCCAGAGAACTACAGTACTGAAGTTCTTCACACTAAAAGGTGCAATAGTCATTCAGGAGAGGCACACAATGGCGGAGTGTTGGAGAGGAGAACCCTGACTTGCCCGGGAGGTTGAGTCTCTACCCTGGAGGACACTGCACAGAGGCAGGCACCAGTGGGTACCACAAACTGTGAGTAAAGCTTTGAAACTGCAAGCCCTGGTGTCCTCCATTCATTTGCCACTAACACCTTCAGCACCGCTACATCTGGGTACCAGCATCTATACCATTCTTTGCCTCTCCTCATCCATTGCACCTACACTGCCCTGGGACTACAGCTCTACCTGTGGGGAGCTATACCATCTTTGCTGCACCACACCATCAGTCCCAGCAGATCTGCATGCAGCATTGGCTTACCATCTCCCTTGCCAAACAACGGGTGGCATCACAAACTGTTCAAATAAACTTTAACACCGTTGACATCACCGCCATTGATATTGGGTGCCCAGAGCCACGGACACATTCCCCCTGACACCGGCCCAGTACAGAGTACCCTGCTGCCCTGGGTGTGAGGGGCAACCCACCCCTGACCCAGAGGATACTGCACGGATGCAGGCACCTGTATGCACAACACTGTGTAAAGCTTTGGAACTACATGCCCTGGTGTCCTCCGCTTATTCCTGCCCAACACCCTCAGCACTGCTACATCTCAGTGCCTGACATTGCACCATCTACATCTCTCCCCTATCTTTCTACACTGCCCTGGGACTACTACCCTACCTGTGGAGGGCCACAACATCACTGCTGCACCACACCATATGTCCCAGAGGATCTGTCGGCTTAACATCTTCATTGCCGAACACCACAGGTGGCATCACGAATCATTCACTCATAAACTTTCATCATCCACACATTTAACTATTTCCCCCCCCCTTCTTTTTTTTTTTTTTTTTTTTTTTTACAATGGACACCCTGGGTCGCAGCTGCCGTGACATCCCCCATTGAAGCCAACGGGCCCGAGTACCCCACAGCCCTGGGAGAGGGCGTCGCAAAGGCACAATGCCAGTATTAGATGGTGGCTACCGAACTGCAGCTCTGTTAGAGGGATGCAGGGGCACCTTAAGGCTAACAATCTGTTGGTGGCAAGTAATGTAGGGAGCAGTTGGTCAGTGTGGATGGCTTTTAGACTTTATTTTTTTTACTGTCCTACATTGTGCAACTTCACAGGGTTTCATGATGTAATGGAGTTTGGAAGGAAACCTGGTGCTAAAGGTCACAGTAACCATATTGCTGGCTGGTCTCCTGAAACCAATTCCTGGGATGAGAAACTCTACCCTGCCTGGAAGGCTGACGATTCTAGATGGGAGAACTGCTGGAGAGGTATTCCTTAAATGTATTCATGGCTCCACTTCACTGACCATGACTTGCAATCCTGCTGACTCTCCTTTCTGTCTAGGTGGCAAAGTGGTGGTATTGCTGACCAGTGACAGCCCTGCACTGATAGGGTCAAATATCACTTTTGCTGTGACCCTGCAGTTTCCCCGCTGTCAGAAAGAAAATGAAGATGGAGACATTGAATATGAAAGGGGATGTGCAAATGGTAAATATAGAGTCAGCAGCTATAGATTGGATGCTGTATCCTGGTATGAGGCCACTGAAGTATTGTCTCTCTAGCTTCCTCCAGCTTCTCTGACCAGTATGTGTACAACTGGACCAAGTGGATGGACTTCTGTGACGAAGGAAACTGCAGCTTTTCCAGTAACTTTCCAGATGGAAAACCATTCCCACATCACCCGCACTGGCGACGCCATAACTTCATTTACATCTTCTCCACCCAAGGTAAGGCTTATGGGTCCTCTTTTTAAGCTGGATCTACTGAGTATGTTGGGTGGCTATATTCTGATGAACTTGGGACCTAATTCATCAAAGCTTTCACACCAAAGTTCTGGCTTAAAAGCTTTGATAAGCTGCAAAATGTAAGTGCATTGCAGAGTTGCATGTGAAAATTTCTTTTTTTTTTTTTTTTTTTTTTTTTTTTTGGGTGTCTTAACAACAATTCTCCCTGCTCTGTCAAACTGGGCAGAGCGGAGACAGGGGCAAGTAGCCACTGCTTATCTAACTCATGACTAGCTGTGGCATTCCCTAAGCCAGATATCTCACTCAAGTCCCTGACTGAAGTAAAACTTCTGGAGCATGTACAGTATAAAGTAGTTTGCTGCACCAGTGTCATGACAAGGAGTGTACCTCTTTGTGAACTGGGAGCATCTGACTCCAGCACACCCTCTCATCAAGACCAGCATGAATGCGACCAGTGTTGATGAATCAGGGTTGTGATCTTAGATGACAGAACCTGAAAGGAGTTGTCCAGTGAACAAAGTCCTTACCTATCTACATGATGGGTCCTAACGTGTTGAATTGCTGGTGTCTGAGCGCTGTCACTGACCAGCAGATTGAGGCATCTTTCTTAATCTTGCATAATGAAGCAGGTAAGACTCCTAACCATTTTGCTACACCTTCTCTATGGGGCTGTCAAGCACTGATCTCAGAATTCTCTGGCAGCCTCCTGGTGAGTGGAGTGATGGTCAGGTGTCTGACCTGCTGCATTATGTAGTAAGGATAAAGATTCCCTGTACGGGTGACTGCAGTCACCACTGATCCACAAGCTCTGACCTAGCTGAAACTGTCTAACAAGCTCCTGAGTTAAATCTCATGATTTATCACGTCAGGTTACTCTACATATATGTAATTTACATCTGCTGCACCCATTAAAGTTAAAATGCCCTAAATATTTCACCACCCACATTATTACAGATTTACTTTAAGAATGAAAGAAGGCATGAACCACTTAACCTGTCTAGTAGTTCAGACTATTGTATATGTTGATGATCATGCTCCCCTAGAAAGTTAATGACATATCCCAGCCTAAAGACTTTTTTTTTTTTTTTTTTTTTTCCCCCTCATCAGGCCAGTATTACCAACAGATGGGGAGATCTTCTGCCGTTCTGTCCATAAATACTACCAACATCACAGCTGGCACACAAATGATCGAAGTCACTGTCTTCAGGAGAGGTTACCGGAAACATTACCCAGTGGCAAAAGCAAGCGGCATATATCTAGTAACTGGTAAGTGGTGGCATAGACTGGGCCCTTAAATTCTAGCACGGACTGACACGTGGTAGCTGTCTGCAAGGAATTTAAAAGGACATGTGTTGGACCCTCTTTATCAAGCAGTTAGAGGGTCATTCATGAAAGCTATGTACAGCCCGCTGCATATTATGCAGTAAGGTTTCCTTTGTAAATTAAGTACTGTAGGGAGATCTACTTGTGCTAGGGCTTCATAACTACATGCATGCAGTATTTTCTCTGCTTGTTTATGACTTCCATTAGGTATAATGACCTTAAAGAGATCTACCTAAAATGCCCTGCTATATTCCTATTCAAATTTTTTTTTTTTTTTTTTGGAAAATCAGCTGCTGCTACCAGTAAACTAGACACTGAATCAGTCTACACACCTACACCATGCTATCAGGTCACATGATAAAAATCTGTCACCAGTTTTCCTTTAACAGAAGGTTTGTGTGTTGAGAGAGATATATATATATATATATATATATATATATATATATATATATATATTTTTTTTTTTTTTTTTCCCGATTAAGATCAAATTCCATTCTACGTGAAGCTGTCTCAAAAGAATGACAAGAATTCCTCAGACAACATCTTTATTAAGGATTTGCCAATCAAGTTTGATGTCCAAATCCATGACCCAAGTCACTATCTGGATAAAGCTGAACTGACCTTCACCTGGGATTATGGTGATGGGAATGATTCCCTTTCCAATAGCCCAGTCTCTAGTCATAACTACACCCAGCTTGGCAACTTCAGTGTTAACTTGACCATCAAAGCTGCCATTCCTGGTCCATGTAAACCAGCTACACCCACTCCAATCCATACTACACTTCTACCAACTACCACCAGTACTTTCACTACTTTCACCACTCCCAACTCTACTGGTAAGTAGGAATGGTGTTAGTCTTCATGTAATATGAACAGGGGTAGTGTGCTCTGTAGTGACCTATATCTCAATGTAAGATTGCACCACATAATGGCAACCTTACTTTGCAGATAACTCTACAGAATTATCAACCTTTGGGACTGAAACTCCTCTGCCCACTGAGATGCCAAATGTTACCATCTTGCATACCACCACTCCATATCCAACTCCTGCCCCAGACTGCTTCATATATAGATATGGCTATTACCACAACAACCTCACAGTTGTAGGTGAGTTCACTGACATGTCTATACTGATTCTTTCAATATACAGGCCCATGAACCTTAATTCTTCCCTTCACTAACTTTTAGATGGCATTCTTGAGGTGAACATTATTGAGATGACCAGTGTTCAGGTAGCCACATCTACAACCGGAAACTCTCTAATTGACTTTGTGGTAACTTGTGAAGGAAGGTATGTCTCTGCAAAACCCATTTCTGCAAAACTTGTAATGCTGTTCCCTGTGTGAGATGACCACTGTTCTCTCAGCCTGCCTACAGATGCCTGCACAATTGTCTCAGATGCCAGCTGCATGATTCCTCAAGACATGGTCTGTGATGACGTCCCAGCTTCTGATCAATGCTTGCTGACCCTACGAAGGGCATTTGAGCCAGGATCCTACTGTGTCAATATTACACTGAGCGATGGTGCAAGTTTGGCCCTCGCTAGTACACTGGTGTCTGTAGATGGTGGTGAGTGACTCTGTACTAGGGAAAATCTAGCCTATAGTAGCTTCTGGTGTATAGACCCTAGCTGTTCTACCTCTCTCTTTATGATATGGCCAAAAGTAGACTTAATTAGCAGTTACTCCAGTCAATGAATGCAAATATTATTGGCCCTCAAATCTGAGCTTGCATGAAACTAAATGTTATGTAAATTGAAGTGTAAGGCAGCCTTTCATATTCTCATCCCCTCTGTAGGGTCTTCACCACAGACGGCTTCTGCAGTACTTATTCCTTTAGCTCTTGTAGCCCTTGTCGCTCTGGTGATTGGTGTTGCCTTGTACAGGTGAGTTGGTGGTCCATCACTTTATTGTGACTTTTGGGATTCACTTGCAATTTAATCTTCTGGGGATTTTTTTTCTGAGGAGGATTATCTACATGTGTTAAAATGAGTTAACAAATTGTTGTCCAATTTGCTGTAAAAACCAACTAACCTGTAGTTCAGATGACTGTACTAAAACAAGGCGCTGGAAATTGCAGATGTCAGCATGATGTGCAGGCGCTGCCTGACATGCACACATCTAGTTCCTAAATTAGACCAGCCTAATGCATGCTGTGATAAATGACATACGGTACATTGTGCTTTTCTAGGAGATACAAGAAATACAAACCCATCGCCAGTGCATCCGATGGACGAGGTGGTCAAGGATTTGCTGTGTATTTCACTCAGGTCAAAGATCTTCTCTTCAAAAGAAACCATGAGCATGATCCTCTTCTGAAAAGCAAGGCTACAATAATATAACCCTGCTGTAAATGTCTGCCATGTATTGGTATTCTGATCCCTCTAAGGTGATAAAGCTGCTGTCATTAAAACGTTCTTTATTTAAAATGTTTCTGTCTAAAACTAATATGCAATGTAGCAGGATCTCCTAACTATGCCACAAGGCATGAGTAAGACACTGTGGCAAGTAATGGCTGTAGCCCAATAACTGCAGTCAACTATCCTTACAGCATGCCAATATTTAGTAGCTAGAGGGGTGAAGTTCTAAAAAACATTATGTTTGAATGCATAATCCATATATAATGTTTAAAGTAAACTTTAAAAAAGTTCTTTACAACCTTATCTACAAAGGATGGGCCATCAATGTCTGAGCAGTGGAAGTGACATCCAGCACCCTGCCGACCAGCTGTTCTTGGTGACCAGAAGATCTGTTAGCTGTTCTGTCTGCTTATAGTGACTGCAGCTGGGTACTGCCTGTAAGCTCCCCTATTGATTTGAATAGAGGGCAGATGTGCAGATCCCAGATGGAACAGCTCTGTAACTGATGTCATTCCACCTATCGAAGTGGTGGCCAACAATGTAACAGATGTTTAGTGTTGACCTGGAGTGACCAGGTGTCCACCAGTAGCAGAGTTAGGAGACTTACTGTTCATCTACACACAAATATTACATTGGCCTCATTCAAACTTCCTTTGTATCTGGTGTATTCTATAAAGGTATACATCAAACGTGCAGCTATGCAGAGGTCCCACTTTCACCTCCAAAGCAACTGCATTATGCTGAGCTACAAAGGGCCCAGATGCTGTATTACAGGTGGCTCATCTGTATCCCAGTGTTTGGGTAGTATGAGATGCCTTTGTCTGGATGTGAATTAATTGCAAGTCCAATACATAATTTAAATGGCACTTTTCCAAGACAAATACAAAACAAACATCAGCCACAGATACACAGCCAATATGAGGAAGAGATCCATTTAACAAGTCTTTACTTTCAATCTTAAAACATGATTTGGCATTTCTGCTTTTATTGTGTTAAGGATTCCTTTCAAATTTATTTAATGGATGTCTTCCTTTTTGGCTGTACATGGTCATACAAGTGGATGGTGTCATAGAAACCCCATTCTAGGGAGAGCTAATTTGGGTGAAATTCAGAGGGCCTCCAGATCTGCTAGTGTTAGAGATACATGCATTGCTTGTAGTTTAACCATGTACATGGTTTGGTTGTTCTCAGATGGTAAGACATAGGGTTTTTATTGTAACCACATGAAAAAGGGAATGCCTTGGTACATAACCTGCCTAAAAGGGATAGGTAGACTTAAAAACTAAGGCTGCAAATCATGGATTCTGTTAAAACTCCCTTAAGCTAGGCCTAGCCAACTTCATAGCACTCACTGAAGGCATTAAAAGAGGGGGGGGGGGAAAAAAAAAACAACCTGGTGTCTAATTCATAAAAGCAGTAAGATAATACAGTTGCTTAACCTGGATATATTGTTAAAATGGTCAAGGCAAGATACAAAATTGCTCATAATTACCTACTGCTCATGCAGGTGTGATGGAAACTACTGGGAGACCTGCCTATGGGCCAGTCTGACACTGGAGGTGTATGTTATGGAATAAACTACACTGGAACAAGGAGAACTTGTAAACAGAAAAGTCATTATGATGCTGACAGAAGATTTGCAGAACATGTGAAGGAGGGTGTGATGTTCTTATGCTGGCACTACCTATTTGACCATAAATGGATCGTGCTCAGGCAAGCATATAAGCTACCATGGGAATTTAAGGTTTGCTCAGAGTTGCTTAAACTGAAAGAAAAACAGAAATTCTTCACTGCTGCATTAAATGGAGTCTCTCACCTTCTAGAATGTCTAGCCTATTCATATGGGCATACAGTTTCATAAAGTACTAACAGTAGAAAAAAATGTAAGGATAGTAACACAGGTAGTTGTGTGAAAGTGCAGGCCTAACTGTCTAAGAGCCCTACTTCTACAAGCAACACATCAAGGAGACCCAACTTGGATTCTACACTTTTCAAAAAACTGTTACCACTAATATGGCATCAATTTCCAGAGTAGAAGCAGCATAATGGGCCTCTAAAACACCTGCCACTACAGGCAACCCACTAGATGGAGACCCAACTTCAAGTCTCTACAGTCCAAAAGATTGCAACTTCAGCAACAGCAGGCCCAGAAACCACTGCAAAGGTGGCACAGACTGCAATAATGTGAGATCAATGCATGATACTGTAAGAGGTGGCCAGAATGGTAGTAGCAGCCAAGGACACCGGGGCTCTGGTGTTCTGGCCTCATCCCACAGGAAAACTATCAACTTCTACCAGAATATCTGTTTGAGGTGCTGGTCCACGGACAGGGATTCCACTGCGGTGTGACCCAGCTCCTGCACACTTGGTTTCAGTGCTCAAGGATGAAATAATGGACACAGATACTGGTTCAGAAATCAATGTAACGATTTTACTTTGCTCTTCAACGGTCCCAGACACATCAGTTAAAATACAGTCCACACAGCATTCCTCCTGCACTTTCCCTTTCTTACTTTCTGTATCCTCACGTGCATTATGGGGTAGTAGCGCCCTTGGTGGTACCGCAACATCACTCCTGTAGGACCTCAAGACATATGGGAACCCGTTCTGAATCGGATTTGCAAGCTTCAGCCCTATTAAAGATCTGCCACATGGTGAACACTCTGCGCCCTGCCCAACTTCTGGACCACGTTTTCCTTTCAGTTCCTGTTGCTGTCATAAACTGCAATTTTCCCGGGGGCTCCGGTCTTATCCAGCACCCGTCTGACACTACCCGTGCTTTTCTTTACAATAACGTTGTGTAGCTGCTATAGCGTCCTGGGCTTAGAACCCTTGTGAGCTTGTTGGGCGTGCTCGCCCTTGGAGAAAAAAGGATTTAGTTCAGCTCACCCCTCATTGATGCTGCAGCAAGGACACGTCTCCTCTTGGAATACTTCATAGAAAAAGGAAGGACCAGCTCAAGGAGTAAAATCCAGAATTTACTTTATTTCATTAAAATACAAGCATGGCTGCTATAGTCATCATTGTGGTTTTTACCCTGACATGGGATAGCCGCACAGAAAGTGCCCAGGAGGTTCTGTACGCGTTTCGAGCGGTATACGCTCTTAGACTCAGCAGCCATGCTTGTATTTTAATGAAATAAATAAAATTCTGGATTTTACTCCTTGAGCTGGACTTTCCTTTTTCTATGAAGTGCTCGCCCTTCTGCCTTATTCCTATAGTCTACACTTAACCCATAGCTCCTCCTACAGTTAACCCCTATGTGAACTTCCTATCAGCTAGATCTAATAAGGCCCACTAGAATACCCCCATCTAGTGGCCCGCAGCAGAACTATACTTACCCATATTTATAAACTCTATACTAATAGTGCCCTCCATTATTGCACCCCAAGGATGCATTGACTTACCCTAAACTTATACATCAGTATGCAAGCATAAGACAATACAATCTATTACAATATGTACAACATGGTAACACATATAATGTGGCAGTACCAATGAAAATGGCAGTAATACACAATAGTGTAGCAGTACCGAACATAATCATATCTACACAACATTAAAAATATATTAATATTAGAACTCCTTAAAGGGGAGGTGCATTAAAGGGATATTCTATTTCAATCCCCTACAACACTAAACAACTCAAACTCCTGGTCTGCGACTGGGGTGCAAAAGTCATTGGAGATCCATGCCTTGATCCTCTTAATGATAGGCAATCTACACTTTCAGGGGGCAGCCAGATGCACTTATCCGTCAGCACACCACCAGCAGCGCTGAAGACACGTTGTGACAAAACCTCCAAGGCGTGACAGGTGAGCTCAGGTCACAATTCAGTTTTTTTTTTTGAAGACCAAAAGGCAAAAGGTTTCAAATTTTTCATGATGGCATTTATATTGACCTAAAGATACTCCTGCACCATCCTCTCCAGTTGTTCACAACATGTTAGACTTATACTCTGTTCTGCTAGTGCATAGGCTGGTCTAAAAAAAGTGTGAAATGACTCGCAGAAATTGCTTATGCCACTTGCACTTCTGTTAATATTTTAGCTATGACACCTTGATGTTCCCAGGGTTGGAAGTCTAGAACTGCCATGCACACCGTGTGCCTCACTGCTGTCTTGGTGAAAGCCACTCTTAAACTTGTTTACATACGTGTTTTGATACTCCAGCATGAGAACGGTTCTTTCCAGGGGAGGAAGCATCTGGCAACATTTACTCTTGTACCATGGAGTTAACAGAGTGGCAACCCAGTAGTCAGCGCTATTTCTAACCCTAAGAATACAGGCATCATGTTGAAGATAGGACCGCACCGCAAACCATGGACAACAGAGAGAGGATCATTAGTCTCTTGATCTCCTGACTGTTGCCCATCCATCACCTCTTTCTTCTCATCCTCAATTTGTTCATCAGCTCCTGCCCCTTCACCAACAGTTTATCTGGTACCATCAGCCCCCTCGATCACTGTAATCCACCCTTTCATGGCATCCGCCTGTGCGATGAAAGTCCAGAACTTAGAGATATTGTTGTCCCTTCTGCATCCTCCTGTGCTTCTACCTCTTCCTCTGGGACCACCACCTCCTCACACAGACTATTCAAAGTGTGCTCCATCATGTAGATGACCGGAATAGTGATGATGATGATGGCATCGTCAGGGCTAACTATCTTAGCAGCCATTTTGACACTGTGCAGAGGTCTGTCATCTGTGCCCACTCCGCAAGCGTGATTTGCACCACATCCGTACTGCGTTGGCCCAGGCTATGCAAAAGGACATACTGCACCAGTGCTTGTCTCTGCTGCCACAGTCTCTGCAACATGTGCAGAGTGGAATTTGACTGTGTTGGAACATCGCAAATCAAATGGTTAACTGGTAGGCCGAAAGACCTCAGTAGCGATGCAAATCGATGACTTGTGGGGTGTGATTGTCAGAAGTGAGCACATTGCGACTGTGCTTTCTGCAGCAGTGCATTCAGGATAGTGGCGGAAAAATTGATGTACCACGAGGTTGATGACGTGAACCATGCAAGGCATGTGTGTCAGACTGCCCTGGTGTAGGGCCGCCACCAGGTTTGCATCGTTATCACACGTGGCATTCCCAGGTTCAGTGAAGACAGCCACTGCTCTAACTCGGCCTGGATAGCTGTCCACAACTGTTGAACTCTGTGATTGCGATCTCTAAAGCAAATAAATTTTAACACTGCCTGATTGAGGTGAGCCATGGCTGTGCAGTTAGGAGGCAGGTGGGATTCTCTCTGCACTGTTGGAGGAACGCATGTCTCATTAAGGGAGAGGTTAAAGGCTCAGGCGGAGGCCCTAGAGGAAGTGGAGGAGCCAGAATCAGTGGAGGAAGTGTTACATACAGAGTTTTGTTCTGCAAGCCTTGGGGATTCCAAGACTTGTGGAGCAGCCCCTTGACCGCCTGCCCCCACAGCCACCTGAGTCATCCAGTGCCCAGTCAGCAACATGTAACCCCCCACCCATGTTTGCTTGTCTAGGTGTCAGTGGTGAAATGCCCCCTGGCAGACATAGATTTTTTCAGGGAATAGGTGATGTTGTCAGTGACATGCTGGTGTAGTGCAGGCTCAGCTTTCTTAGAGAAGTAATCGCGACTGAGCAACTGGTACTGGGGGACTACGACAGCCATCAACTTTTGGAAACCATCTGTATCCACCAGATGCAAAGGCAGCATTCCTGTGGCCTACAGATTGGAGATGGTGAAGTTCAAGCTCTTAGCTTTGGCATGGATAGGAAGAAACATTCTTTTACCTGACCAAAGCTGCGGGACCGAGGGCTGGCTGGTGTGCTGAGAGAGGGTGGAGTAGTGTGAACAAGACAAACTGCTGGACTGAGCGTGAGGTGCAGGCAGAGATGTTATGGTGGATTGAGTAAGCTGTGATGTGCTAGGTGACACAAAAACAGCAGGCATGTCCACTTCCATAACAGCTGACTGGCTCTCATTCACCTCGACTGTAGGGGGTAAACAAGTGTAGTTTCTGCTGCCGAACACCTGTGTGAGAGAACACTTGGCATGGTGACGGTGGAGGAAAAAGCAGCCCATGGTTGGCGAGGCCCGCTAGTTGGCATTTTAGCGCAGTGAGATTCCCATACTAAGGCATGTTGATCGCGCATGTGCCAGTTCATGCATGTAATTGTCAAGTTATTGCAATTTTGCCTCTACCGAGTATTTCTTATTTATTTTTTTGCAAATTTGGCTCATAACGTAAGTTGGGTCATGCTTTGCAGTCACAAAAAATTCCCAGGTTAGGCAACCCTTTTCACCCTTGTGAACTGCAGATTCGCGACCGTTGCTGGTCACAGCCAGAGTTGTGGCTGATGATGCAGAGCTTGCATCCGTGTCTGTGTGGGAATCTGCAGTGTAATCTCCTAGTCTTCCCCCTACACCACCTCCTCTGCTGAGGTACTCAGCTGCGTACCACTGGGTTCACACCAAGTGGGATCTACAGCCTCATCATCCTGTACCAGTCGTGACTTGTATTGTTTAAGACTACTGTACTTGTTTTTATTATGTATACCCCCCTTCACATGTAAAGCGCCATGGAATAAATGGCGCTATAATAATAAATAATAATAATAATCCTCTCTATTCTCACACTCATCACCTTCCTCCTCTTCCTGCGCTGACACCACAGTAAAGTCCGCGTGCACCTCTGGTATCTCAGTCTCATCAGGATCACCTCCACCCTCGGTGGTTAATGTCTGGTGACGAGGGTCTGGATTCTGCTAAGACCCTACTTCGTACAGCCCCGGATCCAACATGAAAAAATTTGGGGCATTGGTGCAGATGCTTTCTTCCTCTGGATTCTGTGAATCTTTGAAGCAGACCTCTGATGTCCATGGAATAGAGTTCTGCAGAATGGCCCGTCTGTGGTTCCCTACAGTACTTGGGCGTTTGGAAATTTGTGATGTGGGGGTAAACAAGGGTGGTTGGGGTGCCATCTCTGAGAATTGTTCTGTGTGTGATGTTAAGGTGGAGGAAGAGGAGGAGAGGCCACTTGATGCAGCGCTTGCCATCCCCTGGAGCACATGCTCTTTCTGAGTTTCGTCTACAAGGCATACTGCTGTGTGGCTGGTAAAGAAAGGGAATGGAGTAGCCCGTTTAGTAAGAGATGTAGTCAGAGGTCATTGGATAGGACGACACAGTGTTTGTTCAGTTGAGCTTTCATTAACATTAACACCTAACCCACGTACACGTCGAAGACCAAGCCTATTCCGCCTTCCACCATGACATCGCTTTTTCCCACTCATGTAGTGAGGCCGTACTGGGGCCCTGCCATAAAAGGGAGGCCGACATGACAGAATTGGGGTAGGAATCTGAGTGAGAATGTGGATAACAAGTACGGAAGGGGTTAAGCTAGTAGGGGAGGCTACTGTGAACACCAATGTGGGAGGAGGGACTGTAGGGGAGGGATAGCAGGGAAAAGGGGTATATAATAGGATGACCGGGAAGAAAGCAGCCATCTTAGGCACATACTGGATCAAGTTAGGAATCTCCCATCCACCCTCCCTTTAATTTTATAGTTTGATATGAAGTTACAGGAGTCAGGACTAAGGGGTTAGCAAAATCTTATTAAGTGGCAGCAGGTAGTGGAACCCCTGTGCTAAGGGAGTGGAAGGACTCGTTGGTGGTGGAATAGGTTATTAATTCCAGGTTGGTTAACACCTGCCAATGAGCTGATGCTAAAGGTAAAATATTCAGCCTGAGCAGTTGGTTATATACATATTGCCTGTCACAAATCAGGGGCTTCAAAGACCATCCTCCAAGTTTAATCTGTTATAATTGTTGTTTGCTGTAATAAAGGCTGCTGTGGCCATTAAAATCCATCCTGGTCTGTAGTTTGGTTATTTAAAGGAATTGGGATGGTAGGAGGGGGAAGTACAGTGGGTACCGAAAGTATTCAGACCCCTTTACATTTTTCACTCTTTGTTTCATTGCAGCCATTTGGAAAATTCAAAAAAGTTCATTTTTTTCTCATTAGTGTACACTCTGCACCCCATCTTGACTGAAAAAAAACAGAAATGTAGAAATTTTTGCAAATTTATTAAAAAAGAAAAACTGAAATATCAGATGGTCATAAGTATTCAGACCCTTTGTTCACACACTCATATTTAAGTCACATGCTGTCCATTTCCTTGTGAACCTCCTTGAGATGGATCTACCCCTTCAATGGAGTCCAGCTGTGTTTAATTAAACTGATAGGACTCGATTTATAAAGGCACACACCTGTCTATATGAGACCTCACAGTGTTAGGGCGCAGCCCGGGGTCCACCGTGCAGAGATGGAACCTGCTGCTGAGTAATGGTGGAGGATAAGCGGCAACAAATAAATGAACACACGTGGGTTAATGTCACCCGGTGTGCACTGGAGCGAGTCCTGTTGCTCCACAGAACCGCATAGCCGCACAGTGTAAACAGCGGAGCCTGTTAAGCTCACAGGTCTCAGCCGTATGAGCGTTAGTATGCAGACACAGGACTCTGCCCCAAGGACACGGGGTTAGAGTCCCTCTAGTCCACTAGCACTCGGCGCCGCAGCTGCGGTGCCAGCAAGGAAGCAACTGAAATAGTAACGCACCTGGTGCGCACTGCACCGCTGAGGTGGATGCCACTAACCACCCTGACTAGGGTAAGGAAAGCGCTAGACTGTGCACGGCGTCACGCGGATGCAGTCACTCAGGTGCCTTGTGCTGAATGGCACAATATGGCGCTTAGAAAGGTGCTGTGACTTGGAAGCACTGTGGCACTAGACTTAGCCACTACAAGGTGCTGACTCTGACTCTAATAGCCCTATAACATGCGTATCCAAGGGAGGGGAGTCATAATGAGTCAGTCACCAGAAGCATGCATCCATCATCACTCACACAAAACATAATAAGAGTCTATACTAACGCATGGCCATGCGGCTCTTTTATAGCAGCGTCCTTCCGGGACCTTCCTGACCCTCCTGATGGTCCAACCGAGCTGGAGAAGGACCTGAGCATGTGACCTCCGATCTCCAATGAGAGATCGTCCCACGGGCATGCTCAGTGGACCGAAAGGAGGACTTAGTCCCTGAAGTAGCTCGCTGCTGACCAGCATGTGTTGCTATAGCTGGAATAGAAGTGGCAGCAGCAACCGAACCTACAGAGCTGGTCTGACCAGAGCACCTGGATCGATGAGTCTGCTGAGCAGCCTCCTGTGCGGCCTGAGAGGAATAGGAGACCGCCGAATGCAAGGCTCGGGATTCCTGCTGTGCAGCGCCTGGGACCTGACGCCTAACACACAGCTCACAGTGCATGTCAGACCAAATGAGAATCATGAGGTCAAAGGAACTGGCCAAGGAGCTCAGAGACAAAATTGTCGCAAGGCACACATCTGGCCAAAGTTACAAAAGAATTTGTGCAGTACTCAAGGTTCCTAAGGGAACAGTGGCCTTCATAACCCTTAAATGGAAGAAGTTTGGGACCACCAGAAGTCTTCCTAGACCTGCCCATCCAGTCAAACTAAGCAATCGCGGGAGAAGAGCCTTGGTGAGAGAGGTAGTGAAGAACCCCAAGATCACTGTGACTGAGCTCCACAGATGTAGTAGGGAGATGGGAGAAAGTTCCACAAAGTCAGCTATCACTGCAGCCCCCCTCCAGTCGGGCCTTTATGGCAGAGTGGCCCGACGGAAGCCTCTCCTCAGTGCAAGACTTAGGAAATCCAAGCATATAAAGAAAAAGAGGGTGGCACTCACCAGTTTAAAAAATTATTTAATTTCTTAAAGCATCTTCAACGGGGTAGTGGAAGAGGGAATGTGTGGACCATGACCGTCGTTTCGTGCTTTTGCGCTTCTACGGGTCAAGAAGTTTTAAATGGCTGCAATGAAACAGAGTGAAAAATTTAAAGGGGCCTGAATACTTTCCGTACCCACTGTATATGTAAAGGGCAGCTCACCCAAGACTCGCCAGTGCCCTTTATCATGTCTGTAATTTTCCCCTCCTTTAACCTGCTGTTTCACAACCTTAGGCTTAGGCTGCACCTGACACTAAATGAACAATCACTATTTATTTTCTTAGATGGTGTACCTGAACAACACTCATACCTAACAATTTTGATGAGCAAATGGGGCCTCCTGATTCCTCACTGCAACACAATTTTATCCCAAATGATTTGGATTAGAAAATAGGGCCTCCTGGCTGAAACCCAATATTAGGACTAACGATTTTTAAGAGGAAATGTGTCCTCCTGATTCCTCACTGCAACACAGTTTTATCACGAATGATTTGGAATAGCAAATAGGGCCTCCTCGTTTAACCCCAATATAAGGCCTAAACGATTTTTAAGAGGAAATGTGTCCTCCTAATTCATCACTGCAACACAGTTTTTGCCCAAACTATTTTGATTAGAAAATGGTGCCTCCTGAGACTGCAACACAGTTTTAGCACAATCTAGTTAGATGCTAGAAGATCGATTTCATACAGGACAGGATCATATCTAGCTAACTGACAAGTTCACTTTCAGCAGCAGCAGCTGTAGCCGGAGCAGCCTCTCTGCGCTGTGACACTGAGAAAATGGCGACAGTAAGACAAGATGTCCACTTTTATATGGACAGGGACATGTGACTTCGGCAGCCAATCATAGAAGACCTTGTGTCATGAAGTTATGGTTTCTACACCCTGATTAGCTGCCGGAATGTACACACATTAAATTATTAAAGAAAAAAAATTACACTCCGCAGCTCCTCTTACTTAGACACACCCCCTCCCTTCATAAAACACATTCTCCCAGCTCATCATACTGCACCACTATCTTAGACAAAGTCAAAAGAAAAGCATTATTGGAAACGCAATCATTTACCGAACTGTGACCGAATTTTGCTGAGTTTGAGGAAAAATGCTACGGAATGCTGAGGAATGTGCCACATTTTTGCCAAATATGAGATTAGTGAACGGTTTCCAAACAAGTTCGCTCATCTCTAGTGATTGCCTCCCACCACAACAAGACATCCTGGAAGTGGATCAACATTTCAGATCTGATGATCAAACACCAGTTGCTGAAGATATCTATAAAAACCTAGAGTTAAGGGCCTGTCACACTAAGCGATATCGCTAGCAATATCGCTATAACTTGTGATATCGCTATGTCTGATACTTACCTACGACCCGCTCCCCTGCTGGTTATCGCTGTTCGTGCGAGAACGTCCAGGACTGTTTCTCGTCGTCAGCTTCCTGCGGTGCTTCCTGTGGAGAGACGAGCGACGAGCGTGGAGCCGGGCAGGAGGACGCAGGATCGCCTATTGTGACAGGTAAGTAGCGACCCCCGTCCCCAGCGATGTCGCTGGTGAGATCTGCCTGTGTGGCAGCTCACTAGCGACCACTTAGCGATGTACCAGCGATCCTGACCGCGTCATATCGCTGGTGGGGATCGCTGGTACATTGCTAAGTATGACAGTACCTTTAGAGAAATCACCAGACCATACAGAAACTGATGGTCCGACAGAAGGACAAGATGTTACGGATATAGTTCCAAGAGCATTGGAGGAAGTACGGGAAATAAATGCGGAGGAAGAAACCACTGTAACAGAAGGAACTGTAGTATCAAAGGAACAACCCAGCAGCAGGACTTCGACTCAAGAAGTAAGAAGACCAGTGATGCTGACATGTGATACACTAGGTGAACCGAGCAAAGTACTAAGGACTGTTGAGTTGAAATAGGTATTGCTGCCTATTGACCAGGTAAGCCAACCTGAGTGTTATGTCCCAGTGATGTACTTTACAAAAGACATTACCGGAGTGAATAGATACTTTGCCTTAACTTAAACTAAAAGGGTTTGTAATAACAAAGCATGATAAAAGTACTTGAGACTAGTTAGCGCTGGATGAAGACGAACGAAAATCTCCAGCTGAAGAGATGATGATTGTTTAAGTTGTTCTATTTCTTACAGGAGACCTACAAGTTAGAAAAGATTGTTGTTAATCTTTTAACCCCTTCCCGACCTGTGACGCCACGTAGGCGTCATGAAAGTCGGTGCCAATCCGACCAGTGACGCCTATGTGGCGTCATGGCGAGATCCCGTTCCTGCGGGTCGGGTGACCGGGGTCACTGAAATGTCACCTGACCCACAGGTACAGGAGGACTTGTACTTGACCCCAGGGGTGGTGGCTTTGCCCCCCCATGGCCATGATCCCTCTGATTGGCTGTTGAAAGTGAAACTGCCAATCAGAGCAATTGTAATATTTCACCAATGAAACTTGGTGAAACATTACAATCCAGCCATGGCCGATGCTGCAATATCATCGGCCATGGCTGGAGATCGTGATCTGCTGCACCCACCGACTGACGGCGGCGATCTGCCATCGGCATCAGTATTTCCTCCCCTCTGTCCTGCCCTCCGCTCCCCTCTTCTGCCTTCTGCTCCCCCCTTCTGTGTTCCACTCCCCCCCGTCATCCGATTCCACCTCTTCCCCCTCGGTACCTCCTGGTGTCGCTCCCGGTGATCCTCCGTCTCCAAGCCCTTCCCCATGGGTGCCACCATCTTCTTCCGGTAAAAAAAAATGGCGGGCGCATGCGCATTACGCTCGCCGAGATCTGCCGGCCGGCACCTGGCAGATTCGATTCATTCATTCCAAGTACATTTTGATCACTGTGATAGACTCTATCACAGTGATCAAAATAAAAAAAACAGTAAATAACCCCCCCTTATCACCCCCTTAGATAGGGAAAAATAATAAAATAAAACAAAAAAATTTTTATTTTTCCATTAGGGTTAGGGTTGGAATTAGGTTTAGGCTTACGGTTATGGTTAGGGGTTCAAAATTCTCACTACACATCTAGATAAGCTCCTTGGGGGTATAATTTCCAAAATGGTGTCACTTGTGGCGGGGTTTCTTCTGTTTAGGCAGATCAAGGGCTCTGCAAACGCAACATGACGCCCGCAGACCATTCCATCAAAGTCTGCATTTCAAAACGGCACTACTTCCCTTTCAAGCCCCGATGTGTGCCCAAACAGTGGTTCCCCCCCACATTTGGGGTACTAGGGTACTCAGGACAAATTGGACAACAACTTTTGGGGTCCAACTTTATCTGTTACCCTTGTGAAAATGAAAAATTGTAGGCTAAAAATCATTTTTGTGAAAAAAAAATGTTTTTTTATTTTCATGGCTCTGCGCTATAAACTTTAGTGAAATGGTTGAGGGTTCAAAGTTCTCACAACACATCTAGATAAGTTCCTTGGAGGGTCTAGTTTCCAAAATGGGGTCACTTGTGGGGGAGTTCCAATGTTTAGGCACACAGGGCCTCTCCATACGTGACATGGTGTCCGCTAACGATTGGAGCTAATGGGTCGCCCTTGCACACCAAGGGCAGCGGGGTACTCGGTACCGGGCCAGTGTTGAGGCGGGAATGTGTGACAGCAGCGGTGACTCGGTCCATGGCCCTGGGCGCCCAATATCAATGGCGGTGATGTGAATGGTGTTAAAGTTTATTATAATAGTTCGTGATGCCACCCGTGGTGTTTGGCAAGTAAGATGTTGAGCCAACGCTGCATGCAGATCCACTGGGACTGATGGTGTGGTGCAGCAAAGATGGTGTAGCTCCCCACAGGCGGAGCTGTAGTGCCAGGGCAGTGTAGGTGCAATGGATGAGGAGAGGCGCAGAATGGTATGGAGGCTGGTACCCAGGTGTAGTGGTGCGGGAATAACTGGAGGACACCAGGGTGTGCGGTTCCAAAGCTTTACTCACTGTTTGCAGTTCACTCAACTGCCTGCCTCCGTACCGTGTTCTCCAGGTCAGGGCTCCAGCCAACCTCCAGGCAGGATAGGATTCTCCCTTCCACACTCCGCCAATATGTACCTTACTGAACGACTCCTCAAATGCGCCTTTAGGTGCGAAGCACTCCAGTAGTTACCCTGGAATGCCAGTCTCTAGGTGTTCCTAGTCTTTACTTGTATGACAGACAGCTGTAGCATGCTTCGGGGACTCCTCACTGCATCCCGGCTCTCTATTCAGTTGCTGTTGTGTCCCAAGTCTATGATGGGAGCAAGGCGTTAGCGGCTTGCTACTCCTCCGGATAAAGATCCAATCAACCTCGGGGACCGGGCCCCGGATTTTGCGCTCTCTGGACTGGAAGGGTTCTCTATCTTTCTTCAACCAGCTTCCCACCGTCCTTCTATTCTCCTTCGTTCCGATCTGTTCTATCTCTCTTATGGAATCTGTAGTCTCCAGTCTACGTCTCTTTCTCCTTCTCTTCCTTCCCTAGGGAGCTCGTTCCACTAAGACCAGTCCTCAGCCTCTCCTGACTGACTGCCTTCCTCCGCCTTGAGCTCCTCTCAGACTGACCTGCTGTCAGCCTGCTCTCTCTCTCTCTCAGACCCTCGTCTGACTGACCTGAAATCCTACACCTTCCCTCTCTTTTGTATCATCACACTCCACCCGCCTCCCAGCACATCTCGTGTTGCGAAGCAGGGTTCCACGAGGGGTGCTCTGCTAACCCCCAGCCTGAAGCTGTTAGGTGGCCCCACTGAACTATCCTGTGTGTGGAATGCAGGTGTGGAGCGTGGTCAGGAGTTCCCACCTTTCCTGGATGGTGGGGCACTACACCTTAGGAGAAGGTGCAGTACCTCTGTGGGGACTGAAGCCTCAGGGGCGCAACACTAATTTTCCATTGAAAAGATCTGCTACTTACGGATCGTGGGCACCCAGCCTAAATCGTTACCTTCCCTCTTCTGTGAAGGATTCTAATTAATGGTCGCCCTGAGTAAGATTTACCCAGGATCCCAAAAGAACTCATGCTTCCTTTGTATCGCCTTCATATCCTGAGTGGCATGAATGCAACACTGTATCCGTGTAAAGTGTCCAGCACACAGACCCATTGAGTATGTGCTATATCCTCAAAATCGGATCAGAAATAGATGTGTTCTGAGCCTCGCAAATCTCATTCTCGGATCTGTGATTTCATGGCAATGTGAATAGATTTATGAAACTTTCAGTCTGTGTGTCATCCGATTATTTCTGCCAGCACACAAACATTTCACACAAATGTGTGAATGAGAACATATAAAGGAAGGCACTCATAGAACTAGGTAAAAAAACAACAATATTTAATATTTAAAATAATATCAAACATTGTGGGCTAAAGAGGTATATGGCAGTAAGCCAAAATATAGTTGGCACCATGGAAAGGCAGTCAAACATGTAAAGTGTGGATGGTTGTAAATAAGAGTCCTTGACTCATGTTTAAGTGCACAGTGCTGGAAGAGAACAGAAAACCTGTTCAGTAATGCAAAGTGTTTACCTGAACCATGTGATGGTGCCACAGACCCTACGCACGTTCCGTCAACGTGCCTTCATCAGGGAGATGTCAAAGGACACATACCGTGCTATTAGGAACTTAGCATCACCTCCACCACTGTCTTGTAACCAGCTCCCCCACACTGTTCACTATAAGCCTATTGTCACCATCTCCCCCCCCACTGTTCACTATGTTTCCTTTCACCATCTCTTGCCTCCACTATTCACTATAAGCCTATTGTCACCATCTTCCCCCACACTGTTCACTATAAGCCTCTTGTCACCATCTCCCCCCCACTGTTCACTATAAGCCTCTTGTCACCATCTCCACCCCACTGTTCACTATAAGCGTCTTGTCGCCATCCCCCCACTGTTCACTATAAGCCTCTTGTCACCATCTCCCCTCCACTGTTCACTATAAGCGTCTTGTCGCCATCCCCCCACTGTTCACTATAAGCCTCTTGTCACCATCTCCCCCCCACTGTTCACTATAAGCCTCTTGTCGCCATCTCCCACTGTTCACTATAAGCCTCTTGTCACCATCTCCCCTCCACTGTTCACTATAAGCCTCTTGTCGCCATCTCCCACTGTTCACTATAAGGCTCTTGTCACCATCTCCACCCCAGTGTTCACTATAAGCCTCTTGTCACCATCTCCACCCCACTGTTCACTATAAGCCTCTTGTCACCATCTCCCCCCCACTGTTCACTATAAGCCTCTTGTCACCATCCCCCCATTGTTCACTATAAGCCTCTTGTCACCATCTCCACCCCACTGTTCACTATAAGCCTCTTGTCACCATCTCCCCCCCACTGTTCACTATAAGCCTCTTGTCACCATCCCCCCACTGTTCACTATAAGCCTCTTGTCACCATCTCCCCCCCACTGTCCACTATAAGCCTCTTGTTGCTATCCCCCCACTGTTCACTATAAGCCTCTTGTCACCATCTCCCCCCCACTGTTCACTATAAGCCTCTTGTCACCATCTCCACCCCACTGTTCACTATAAGCCTCTTGTTGCCATCCCCTCACTGTTCACTATAAGCCTCTTGTCACCATCTCCCTCCCACTGTTCACTATAAGCCTCTTGTCACCATCTCCACCCCACTGTTCACTATAAGCCTCTTGTCGCCATCCCCCCACTGTTCACTATAAGCCTCTTGTCACCATCCCCCCACTTCTGCGGAAATGCAGCAAAATCAGCAGCGTGTGCACACAGCCTAACACTGCAAAGTGTAGGAGAAGTTGTGGAGTTAATTTCTTTCTTTATTCAAACTAGAAAAACACTGATGACCACACGGATGATAAAAACGGACACAGGGATGACACACTGATGACACCGGTACCAATTTTATACAGACGTGTTTAAGGCTGGTTTCACATTTTTTTGCGCAGCGCATCGTGCGCGTCCATGCACATGCGGCATGCGCACCTATGTTTAATATGTTGTGCACATGGTCTAGAGTTTGCACGCGTTCATATGCATTTTCGTGCGCATGTTGTTTTTAAAGGTGTGCGCCTAGGCGCGCCAGATGCAACCTGTTGCATTTTTGGGTCCATCCAACGGCGTAAAAAACCCTGCATGCGTACACTTGCGCAAGGAATGCAACAAAATAATGCATTACAGTCTATGGGAATGCAGGCGTGCGCATGGACATGCGCACACCTGCGTTACAAAACGCATGCATTTTAAGAGTTAACATGGCTAGAAACTGGTTAAAATGCATGCGGCTAAAAAACGCAAACGCATGCAAAACGCATGATGGTTTTTTTTTGCATGCGTTTCTATTGCGCACGAAGCACTGTGCTAAAAAACGCTAATGTGAAAGTAGCCTTAGGCTACGTGCACACGCTGCGGAATGGGGTGCGGATTTGGCCGCGCGGATTTTGTAAAACCCGCAGGTAAATCTGCTGGTCAAAAGACCTGCGGTTTTACCTGCGGATTGCTCTGTCATGTCAATTCTTTCTGCGGTTTCAAAACCGCAGGAAAACCGCACAGAAAAATCCGCACCGTCTGCACTGCAGTTTTTTATTCCCATAGGGAATAATGGTGCTGTACTGCCAAATCCGCTGCAGAACCGCAGCAGAATCCACAGCGTGTGCACACACCCTTAGGCTACTTTCACACTAGCGTCGTGTGACGTACGTCGCAATGCGCCGTTTTGGAGAAAAAACGCATCCTGCAAAGTTGCCCGCAGGATGCGTTTTTTCTCCATAGACCTGCATTAGCGACGCATTGCGACGTATGGCCACACGTAGCATCCATTGTGCGACGGATGCGTCGTGTTTTGGCGGCCGCGACGCACAAAAAAGTTACATGCAACCATGTAACGTTTTTTTGAGCGTTGTGTCTGCCATTTTCGACGGCGCATGCGCGGCCGAAACTCCGCCCCCTCCTCCCTGGACATTACAATGGGGCAGCGGATGCGTTGAAAAACTGCATCCGCTGCCCCCGTTGTGCAAATCTTTCACAATGTGCGTCGGTACGTCGGCCTGACGCATTGCAACGGGCCCGTACCGACGCAAGTGTGAAAGTAGCCTTATACAGATGTGTGACGGAGGTCTAAACAGGAGGAGGGATCATGGGGATTTACTACTACCGTTTGCAGCTGTGACTTGTTGAGCACAATTTAAAGGCTCCTGTGCAGATCCCTGAGCAGCTCATTCACTTTTCAGGATGCTGGTGGTAGTAGTGGGGTGGCTGGTGTTGCTCTGCCTAGGCTCTGGCATCCAGGCAGGAAAAAGTAAGTGAGGGGTTAACCAGTTTGGTTGGTGGTTAGAAGCTTTGGTATTACAAGCGCCACAATGTATGTTATAGACCTAGATTGGTTTTGTGTTGGTTATGTGTATGCATGTGTACAGGATGTCTTATGGCCTGTGCTGCCATTAAAAAATGGACATGTCAGTGTGTCTTTCCCACAGACACATGGTCTGTGGAAACACCCTGACATGTGAACAGGCCCATTCACTTGAATAAACAACCATTCCTCCTGAGTCTGTGTGGTTAAGTAGTACTGTACAGCCACCTTTGGTGTATTGCCAGGTTCTGTAGAAATTGTGGGACAAGTTTTGTTGCCATTTTTACTAGTGTGAAAATGTAAAGTCTTTGAAACAAACAACTTTGGTGGTAAAAAAAATGTCTTGTCCTCACTGCCCAATGGTGTAAAATTCTGTGACACATCCATGGTGTCAACATGATCATTTCACCCCTAGATGAACTCACGGAGAGATGGGGTCCCTTATGGGTGGGGGGGGGGGGTTCAGCAGTTCTGGCACCTCAAGGGCTCTCCCAGTGGGTCATGGCACCTGCAAACCATAACTGTAAAATCTGCTGTTGCTTCCCTTCTGAGCTCTGCCATGTGCCCAAACAGTGGTTTACCCCAACATATGGGGTAACTGTACTCAGGATAACTTGCACTAACTCTTGGGATACAATTTCTTCTGTTGCACTGGGGCAAACAAAAAAATTGGGGGGGGGGGGGGGGGTGAAAAATCCACTTTTGTGAACTTTTTTTTCTTTTCCCCACAAACTGGTCATATAAAAAAAACTTTACCACTATCCTGAAGTACAATATATCACAAGAAAACTGTCAGAATCACTGGGATCCATGGAAATGTTCCAGAGTTATTACCTCAAAGGGAAAGTGGACAGAATTGTAAAAATTGGCCCGGCCATTAAAATGCCAACCACCCTTGGGGGTAAAGAGGTTAAGCATAATGTTATGATGTTGGCAAGGAATGTAGGGAGCAGTTTATTCTGTGTGGATGACTTCTAGACTTGATTTTTAGTGTCTCTACATTGTGTAACTTCACAGGGTTTCATGATGTAATGGAGTCTGGAAGGAAAGCTGGTTCTAAAGGTCACAATAACAATATCGCTGGCTGGTCTCCTGATACCAACTCCTGGGATGAGAAACTCTACCCTGCCTGGAAGGCTGACGATTCTAGATGGGAGAACTGCTGGAGAGGTATTCCTCAAATGTATGCATGGCTCCATGTCACTGACCATGACTTGCAATGCTGCTGACTCTCCTTTCTGTCTAGGTGGCAAAGTGGTGGCATTGCTGACCAGTGACAGCCCTGCGCTGATAGGGTCAAACATCACTTTTGCTGTGACCCTGCAGTTTCCCCGATGTCAGCAAGAGAATGAAGATGGAGACATTGAATATGAAAGGGGATGTGGAAATGGTAAATACAGAGCAAGCAGCTATAGATTGATGCTGTATCCTGGTATGAGGCCACTGAAGTATTGTTGTCTCTCTAGCTTCCTCCAGCTTCTCTGACCAGTATGTGTACAACTGGACCAAGTGGATGGACTTCTGTGATGAAGGAAACTGCAGCTTTTCCAGTAACTTTCCAGATGGAAAACCATTCCCACATCCCCTGCACTGGAGGCGCCACAACTTCATTTACATCTTTTCCACCCAAGGTAAGGCTTGTGGGTCTTCGTTTTAAGCTGGGTCTGAGGAAGTCAGGTGGCTATATGTCAAAGCTTTCATACCAGGAATCTGGAGTAGAGGCTCTGAAAAGTCAATTTAAGTGCAACTTGGCATTGAACCTACATTTTGACTAGTCTTCACACGAGTTCTCCCAGCTCAGTCAAAACTGGTAGCGCTGAGAAGATGGTGAGACAACAGTTTATCTAAGTCATGATCAGCTCTGATGTTCTTGGGCTGTAAGATCTCTGGCATGGCGCACACCACTCATTACATGCTCCAGAGTCATGGAGAGGTGGCAGAAATGTCTAACTCCAGCACACCCCATTATCCATGCCAGTCTTGATGAGTCAGTCAAGTAGTCTGTGGGGGTTGTGGTATTGTACAACAGTGCCTTTTTTAAAGGAGTTGTCCAGTGAAAATTTCTTCTCTACAGGAGAGAACATGCTAAATAGTGGGTGTCTCAGCGCTGCAACTAACCAGCAGAATGGGGCATGTCTTTTTGCTTAATGAAGCATTAGGTCTGATGTTTGACCACTGCTCCATTAACTCTGTTGGGCTGCCAATGCACGACACCTGTGGGTTGTTTTTTCATCACCCATTGCTTTCAATGGGTGAGAAACGTTGAAAGTGGTGTGCTGTATTTTGAAAAAACAAAGTTATTGGAAGTGTGAGGGGGGGAAAAAAATAGCCCTGCATGAGTTCTGAAATTTCAGACTTTGGTGGTACTACAAAACCCAGCTGAATCTGCACACAAAGAAAGCAAGGTGTGAACATATCCTTGCTAGACAAAGCAGCAGTAGGGCTATTTCCCTTGTAGGTGGTAGCGGTAGGTGAGAAATTATCTGACCTCCAAGTTTAATTGCTGGAATTGTATCAGGTCAGTGGAATATACTGTATGCAAAGGTGGCATCTGTTGCACCAATTTCTCACGGAACCACTTATTCAAGCTGGTGTGTTGGGATAATCCTGCTCCTAGAGTGTCCAATGACTTGTAGTTGACTCTTTGGTGTGCATATCTCAGACTAAGGATTATCTTTCTTCTGATCAGGCCAGTATTACCAACAGATGGGGAGATCTTCTGCCGTTCTGTCCATAAATACTACCAACATCACAGCCGGCACACAAATGATCAAAGTCACTGTCTTCAGGAGAGGTTACCGGAAACATTACCCAGTGGCAAAAGCGAGCGGCATATATGTAGTAACTGGTAAGTGGTGGCATAGACTGGGCCCTTAAATTCTAGCACAGACTGACACCCGTGGTGGCAGCATACAAGGATTTTGAAAGGGGAAGTGTTAGGCTGTGTGCACACGCTGTGGATTTATCCATGCGGCTTTGTCAAAAACCACAGGTCAATAGACCTGCGGTTTGACACCTGCCATGGAGCAGGTGCCAAACCACAGCGGAATCTGCACAAAGAATTGACATGCTGCGGCTTTGAAACTGCAGCAAATTTGCACTGTCTGCACAGCGGTTTTCATCTTTCATTGATTTTAATGGTACTGTACACCGCAGCAGAATCCGCAGCGTGTGCACACACCCTTACAGATCCTCAATGTCAAAGGAGCAGTTAGAGGGTCACACATGGATACTCTGTAGAGCCCACACTTCCTAATGTGAATTAAATGGTGTGGGGGTTGCTTAATTGTGCTAGGGTTTTGTTACAATACATGCATGGTCAGCACTCAAATGATATTGGTAATCTTGGATCAGAAACTTGATAAGTGATACTTACTGGGCTGTGATGTTGCAATAAAATCATTGTTTTATTAGCAGGAGATAATCACTTGGTGTCTCATGCCTCCTAGTCCTATGTAAATGCACCACTAAATAGCAGCTTTCTTATCACATGCCAAAATCCCAATGAGGTTTTGTTTTCTCTCCCCCATGAAGATCAAATTCCACTCTATGTGAAGCTTTCTCAGAGGAATGACAAGAATTCCTCAGCCAACATCTTTATTATGGATTCGCCAATCAAGTTTGACGTCCAAATCCATGACCCAAGTCACTATCTGGATAAAGCTGAACTGACCTTCGCCTGGGATTATGGTGATGGGAATGATTCCCTTTCCAATAGCCCAGTCTCTAGTCATAACTACACCCAGCTTGGCAACTTCAGTGTTAACTTGACCATCAAAGCTGCCATTCCTGGTCCATGTAAACCAGCTACACCCACTCCAATCCATACTACACTTCTACCAACTACCATCAGTACTTTCACCACTCCCAACTCTACTGGTAAGTGGGAATGGTGTTAGTCTTCATGTAATATGAACAGGGGTAGTGTGCTCTGTAGTGACCTATATCTCAATGTAAGAATGCACCACATAATGGCAACCTTACTTTGCAGATAACTCTACAGAATTATCAACCTTTGGGACTGAAACTCCTCTGCCCACTGAGATGCCAAATGTTACCATCTTGCATACCACCACTCCATATCTAACTCCTGCCCCAGACTGCTTCATATATAGATACGGCTATTACCACAACAACCTCACAGTTGTAGGTGAGTTCACTGACATGTCTATACTGATTCTTTCAATATACAGGCCCATGAACCTTAATTCTTCCCTTCACTAACTTTTAGATGGCATTCTTGAGGTGAACATTATTGAGATGACCAGTGTTCAGGTAGCCACATCTACAACCGGAAACTCTCTAATTGACTTTGTGGTAACTTGTGAAGGAAGGTATGTCTCTGCAAAACCCATTTCTGCAAAACTTGTAATGCTGTTCCCTGTGTGAGATGACCACTGTTCTCTCAGCCTGCCTACAGATGCCTGCACAATTGTCTCAGATGCCAGCTGCATGATTCCTCAAGACATGGTCTGTGATGACGTCCCAGCTTCTGATCAATGCTTGCTGACCCTACGAAGGGCATTTGAGCCAGGATCCTACTGTGTCAATATTACACTGAGCGATGGTGCAAGTTTGGCCCTCGCTAGTACACTGGTGTCTGTAGATGGTGGTGAGTGACTCTGTACTAGGGAAAATCTAGCCTATAGTAGCTTCTGGTGTATAGACCTAGCTGTCCTACCTCTCGCCTTATGTTATGGCCAAAAGTAGACTTGATTAGCAGTTACTCCAGTCAATGAATGCAAATATTATTGGCCCTCAAATCTGAGCTTGCATGAAACTAAATGTTATGTAAATTGAAGTGTAAGGCAGCCTTTCATATTCTCATCCCCTCTGTAGGGTCTTCACCACAGATGGCTTCTGCAGTACTTATTCCTTTAGCTCTTGTAGCCCTTGTCGCTCTGGTGATTGGTGTTGCCTTGTACAGGTGAGTTGGTGGTCCATCACTTTATTGTGACTTTTGGGAATCACTTGCAGTTTAATCTTCTGGGGATGTTTTTTCTGAGGATTATCTACATGTGTTAAAATGAGTTAACAAATTGTCATCCAATTTGCTGTAAAAACCAACTAACCTGTAGTTCAGATGACTGTACACAAGACACTGGAAATTGCAGATGTTAGCATGATGTGCAGGCGCTGCCTGACATGCACACATCTAGTTCATAAATTAGACCAGCCTAATGCATGCTGTGATAAATGACATACGGTACATTGTGCTTTTCTAGGAGATACAAGGAATACAAACCCATCGCCAGTGCATCCGATGGACGAGGTGGTCAAGGATTTGCTGTGTATTTCACTCAGGTCAAAGATGTTCTCTTCAAAAGAAACCATGAGCATGATCCTCTTCTGAAAAGCAAGGCTACAATAATATAATCCTGCTGTAAGTGTCTGCCGTGTATTGGTATTCTGTTCCATCTAAGGTGGTAAAGCTGCCGTCAATAAATTGTTCTTTATTTAAAATGTATCTGGTCTAAAACTAATTTTTCCCGTCTCCCATGACAGCACACATGAGAGAGGGGATCCGCCCAGTCAGGACAGGAACCCTACTGAAGATAAAAGGGTGGTACCTCTCCCTCGCTTCAGTTGGGTTTCCTGTCCTGACAGGGACCCATGTGCTGAAGACAGCAGTCACGCGTACCTGCCCCTCTCCCGTGCCGGCGTTGAAGATCAGGCTGGGTTTCCTGAGCGCTGCGCATCGGGAGGGGGAAGCGCCGTCCGAGCGGGCGCAGAAGCAGCACGGCTGGGGTCCTGGGGCTCTGCTGTGGCTGCCGCGCCGCCCTCTCCCCCTCTGCAAGGCCCAGATGCGGTGCAGGAGCATCAGGAGGCGGCCGCTTCCGGGTTGCGCCCCTCTGACGTCACGCGCAGGGCACGCTGGGAAGGGGCGTGCCCGCATGACGTTGGGAGGCGGCGCCGACGATCCAACATGGCGGCGCCCATAGAGAACAACGCCGGCGGGCAAAAGGAGATCCTGGCGGGGGGGGAGGGGCTGTGGGGTAATCGGAGGAGTCGGAGAGTGCAGTGGATCCCCCTTACATAAGGGGGATGACCACAGAAGACGCACTCATGCCCAAGGCTTCAGGATGGAAGTGGGGCAAGACTAGCAGCAGCAAGAGCGCTCGCCAGATGCCGAGCCGCCAGCATACCATGAGCAGTCGCTCGAGTGGTGGGTCGTAAACGCGACCGGCGTGACTCTGAGACGTCCAGGAGGAACGTCATAAGTGCATCTGAAACCTGGGAGAAAGTCCCTAAAACTGATGGGGGCCGTAGCCAGATCCTCACAAAAAGGTATCCATACCATTAGAGGATTCCGGCATGTTGAAAGACCCGCTTGATAAAAAAAGCAGACGGTTTCCTAAAACACATCTGGGAAGCTTCAGCAGGTGGATTGAAGCCAGCGATAGCTGGTACCTGTACCGCTCGTGCCCTCATGGTATGGCTGTAACAAATAGAGGACCAGATCAAGGATAGAGTTCCTAGGGACAAAATTCTGTCTAATTTGACACTGGTGCACGGAGCAGCGGCTTTCCTAGCGGATTCTTCTGCAGACTCCGCAAGGTTGACAGCTAGAGCATCAAGTCTGTCAAATGCGGCAAGACGAGCCCTGTGGCTTAAAGGGTGTCCTGGAGATTTACCATCGACGCATAGGTTATGTTCCATTCCATGCGATGGCCAATTCCTCTTCGGGAAAAAGCTAGAAGAGATTTTGGAACATGCGGGGGATAGGAAGAAGAGCTTACCCCGATTTCCAGGAGAACCCAAAAAGCAGCCCTTTCGGAGCAGGAGCTTTAACAGGGGTAGTCCCCTGGGAGATGGAAAAAGCTGGGACATTAAAGAAAGAAGAGCATCGGGCTATATGTTTAAAGGGCCCTCCACTTCCTCCAAAAAATCTCCCCAATGACATTGGGCCGGAGGTAGGGGGAAGGCTTTCTCTCTTCCTTTCCGCCTGGGCAAATATCTCCCCCAGTACATGGGTCCTAAATATAATCAAGGACGGCTTAAAAATAAAATTAATCCGTCCGCCCAGGCATACCTTCATAATAACACCCAGAAGGAAAGCCCAAGAGCAACAACTGGCCCTGGAGACGGAAGTCTTGACTAGTGGAAAAACAAGTCCTACAGGAAGTCCCAGTGCAAGAACAAAGAAGGCGGTTCTACTCCCCCCTCTTCTTAATACAAAAACCAGACGGCTCTTGGAGAACCACTGTCAACCTGAGGAGACTCAATCAGTGGGTAGACAATTGCTCCTTCAAAATGGAGTCAATACGGCCACAAAGATTCTGTTCCAGCATTGCCTCATGGCTTTGATAGACTTAAAAGATGCCTACTATCATATCCCAATTCATCGGGAATATCAAAAATATTTGAGAGTGGTGCTCCATGTCCAGGGGCAGGTGAAACACTACCAATACGCAGCCCTTCCGTTTGGCCTGTCTACAGCCCCCAGAGTATTCACCAAAGTGATGGCTGAAGTAATGTCTTTTCTGCGTTCCAGGGACATAGTGATCGTCCCATACCTAGACTACTTTCTGGTAATAGGGAGGTCAGATTCCCACTGCACACATCAAGTGAAGGAAGTGATAGGAATTCTAGTAGGACTAGGATGGATAGTAAACATCCCCAAATCAAGGATAACCCCAGCAAAAGAGCAATCCTTTCTAGGGTTGATATTGGACTCTGAGCAACAACGCTGCCTCCTACCAGAGAGCAAAGTGACCAAGATAAGAGGCCTAGCTCGCACAGCAATACAAAGACCAAATATGACACTGAGGAACGCAATGTCCCTTTTAGGCTCACTGACATCATGCATACCCGCAGTAGCATGGGCGCAGTACCACGTAAGGCAACTACAGTGGGAAGTTTTGTCAGCACAGAAACAATTAAAAGGGCATTTAGAAGGCAAACTATGTCTCTCAGTGGCTGTAAGAGATTCCCTGCTCTGGTGGACGGTAGAAAAGAATCTAACAGCCGGTGTCCCGTGGCAAAAACCAGTCGAGGATATCATTACAACAGACGCAAGTGCCACAGGATGGGGAGCACACCTGAGATCCCACTCAATACAGGGGACCTGGCCCTCGCTAGAAAGGGGATCACGGTTCAAATGTAAAAGAACTATGGGCAGTGGAAAAAGCCGTGAAACATTTCCTTCCCTTACTTCGGGGCCGCCACACCTGGGTCATGACGGACAATCAAGCAGTAGTAGCCTACATCAATCACCAGGGGGAACGAGATCTCGGGGCCTCATGCAAATATCAGATCTACTCTTCCAGCTAGCAGAACATCTGTTATCCATCACAGCACTGCACATAAAGGGGGCAGAAAACATACAGGCAGACTTCCTGAGTCGCAGGCACCTAAAACAAGGGGAATGGTCCCTAAACCCCCAAGTCTTCCAACAAAGAGTTCAGGCCTGGGGCAAACCAGAAATAGACCTGTTCGCTACCGCACAGAACCGGAAGTTCTGCTGACTAAACCCAAGGGAAAACCCCTTCGCAGTAGATGCCCTACAAATACCCTGGAAGTTCATCCTGGCCTATGCATTTCCCCTGATGACAATGATCCCAGTAGTGGTCAGGAAAATCAGGGAGGATCGAGCGAGAATAATTCTTATAGCTCCATTCTGGCCGAGAAGGCCTTGGTTCTCCCTTCTGAGGCTCATGTCAGTGACAGATCCATGGATACTACTGGAGATTCCAGACCTGCTTTCCCAGGGACCAGTGGTCCACTCTCAGGTGAAGGGCTTCCATCTAGCAGCCTGGAATTTGAGAGGGCGCTACTGAGTCGCCAGGGATTCTCCCCAGGGTTAGTCTCCACCCTGTTGAAAAGTAGGAAACCTATAACATCCCAAATCTACGGTAGAACGTGGAAAAAGTTCCTAGACTTCCTGGGGGAACCCTTGGGGGATGTAGTGCCAGTGGGACCTATCCTAGAGTTCTTACAGTTGGGGCTACAACTGGGGTTAGCCACTAATTCACTCAAAGTTCAAGTCTCAGCTTTGGGGGCCCTATATAACTGCAACTTAGCAGCCAATAGGTGGGTGTCCCGATTTCATAAAGTCCTGTGGCATGTCAAGGCTGGTCATTATCCCAAAGATACCACCCTGGGACCTCAACCTAGTCTTAGAGGCCTTAACCAAAGACCGCTTTGAACCACTACTAGAGCTGTCACCAAAGCTACTTACACTTAAAACTGTCTTACTGGTAGCCTTAACATCAGCCCGAAGAGTCAGCGACCTTCAAGCTCTGTCTATATGTTCTCCATATACACAGATATTGGAGGACCGAGTGGTTCGAAGACCAGACCCAGCCTATCTCCCCAAGGTAGTCGAAAAGTTTCACAGGACTCGGGAGATCTCCTTGCCATCGTTCTGTAACAATCCTGGGGAGCAAAAGTTCCATACATTAGATGTAAGAAGAGCCATATTACAATATGTCAGTAACTAGTCAGTGGAGGAAAGATCAGTCCCTTTTTGTAGCCTTTCAGGGTAGTAGAAAAGGGCATGGGGTAGCTAAGAGTACCATTGCCAGATGGATCAGGGAGGCCATTATGTTATCCTACTCCGCAAGTGGCGCTCCGGTTCCAGAAGGCATCAAGGCTCACTCCACCAGAGCCGTGGCTACCTCCTGGGCAGAGAAGGCTGAGGTATCAATTGAACAAATTTGTAAAGCTGCTACTTGGTCCTCACCTTCGACCTTTTTTAAGCACTACCGACTTGATCTGTCTTCCTCTACTGACCTAACCTTTGGTAGAAGGGTGCTGCAAGCGGTGGTCCCTCCCTAAGGTGTCTTATTCTACAAAAGTCTCTCATGTGTGCTGTCATGGGAGACGGGAAAACACTAAGGTTACTTACAGGTAGCCATTTTTTCCGGAGCCCATGACGGCACCTGTTTATTTCCCCCCCCCCCCCTTTTTCACTCCTTTGGTGTGCACTATAGTTTGGGTGTTTTCTTAATTAGATACAGTATAATGTGGTGATAGTTTTACCATGTGTACTAACTCGGGGGCCTCTCATGCTCTGTAAACCAACTGAAGCGAGGGAGAGGTACCGCCCTTTAATCTTCAGTAGGATTCCTGTCCTGACTGGGCGGATCCCCTCTCTCATGTGTGCCGTCATGGGCTCCGGAAAAACCGGCTACCGGTAAGTAACCTTGGTGTTTCTAATTGTTCCACAAGGCAACCATTCATTTACAGTCCGCTCAATAAGGCATTGACACAGAATGGCTACAGCCCAGTAACTGCTGCAGTCAGGTTCTTGGATCTGGCATGCTAATATTTAGTATGTATAGGATTGCACGCCGAACACCGTCCAGGCAAGAAATCCATACATAACATTCATAGTGCAGGCTTTAACTATTGGCAGAGAAACCTATAATATCCAGAACCAAAAAGTGTTGGAAAGACCACACTAACTAGCATAAATTAGAGATGTGGCCATGACAAGTCTGAAGAAATTGTATGTGGCCCAATAAATGGCAAGTACAGTAAATTGTTAGTATAGTACACAAAACATCAATATAGGTACAATGATTAAACAGACAATGCAGGAGATGAGCATGTAAACAAGAAGTCTGATACAGTAGTAAAGGATACATATCCAGACTACAAAAAACAGAGAAACAAAGCAAGATCAATATATACCTACAGGACCGCCATCAGAGCATTACTGGAGTATGGGGCCTGACGAGCAGAGGGCCCGGTTAGCAGCAGGATCCTTCAATAACTGCATCGGAGGACGTGCGATCAGTTAAAATCTGTTGCCATGTAGGAAATTCCTCATGCACAGAAACAGTTAACAGCCACCAGCCAATCAGAGGCCAGCAGCTGACATCAGCACTCATGTCGCCAATGTATATCGCTGTCATATGCCGAAACGATGCTGTGCGCCTCGGCTGTATTGCAGGGAGGACATCGCTGGAGCTTGGCCAGATAAGGGATAACTTTTTATTTTTTTATTTTTGTGAAGCTGCAGTATGGGGCTTATACCTGTATAATGCACCCACCTACTACTATGGGGCTGCTGTGTTATACTATAGGTGCATCATACTGCTATGGGGGGTGCATTATAGTACTGTAGGGTGAATTATACTATATGATTATGGGGCTGCATTATACTGTGATATGACTATGGGGTACATTATACTATTATGGATGACTAAGGTGGCAACATGGAGAGACATGGGGGAAGTATATAGAAACATGAGGCAGAATGGGGGATATTACTGTAGGGGCTAATTTAAGGATATTTATTTTCAGGATACTGTCCTCAGTGTGGGGAGATGTCCTGTTACTGTGCACGGCGAATTCTGCCCCCCCATCTGGTGTAGTGTAGAGGTTGACAAATGTGCTCTAGATAACTGTCATTTTCTGCAGAGATGAGTCCTGGCTGGAAGAAGTGATGGCGGTGTGCGCTAGATGAAAAGTAAGGACTTCAACTAGTGATGTCAGTGTTACCTGTACACTGACACTATACACTGTATACAGAGCTATGTATGTCACTGGTGATCACTGTATTACCTGTACAGACATTGTTTACAAAGTACAGATCTATGTATAATGGCTCTTATGGTGATTATTATTTCTTTCTATTATCAGTATTGTAGTATTCAGTCACTATGTGGTGGTAATGTTGTCTGGCCATTGTGTGGCTGTATTTGTTCCTTGTATGTGCTATTTGGTCACTGTGGTGGTAATATGTGGTCTGGTCATGGTGTGGCAGTATTTGCTTCTTGATTGTGATATTATTGGTCATTTTAAAAATTGAAAAATAAATAACCATATACCTAAATTGTATTGGATATTTTAACAAATGTTTAGTAAGGTACAGGAGAGTAGAGCCTGGCCAAAAGAGTCTACCTTGTCATGGTGGTGGATTAAAAAAAATATTTTGGCCAAAACAAAAGCTGCTGGTTATGTATAAGGTGATGATAAATTGTAAATGTGTGATTGAGGATGTGGTACAGAAGAGACTTTCCAAGAGAACTGTGGACGGTTTGAGGTAGAGCTTGGGCGGAGTCTCAAGGGGGCCCCAAAATTCCTAGTGGCAGCCCTGTATACATATGTAAAGACAGGTGTAAAGTGGATCTGGTTTTGTAATATGGATCTGTATCCTTTACAAATGCTGATTCTGATACTTCTTGTTTACATGCTCATCTCTTCCTCCGGCATTCTTTTTATTTGCTCACTGTACCTATATTTTATTTATCCTTATATTTTGTGTACTATACTAATAAAGATTTACTTTCAAATTTTATTTTTTTTTTTGGCTACATACAATTTCTTGTGAATTTATTTCTTTTAAACCCCTTTCCTACATTAGACATACTTTTCTGTCCATGTGACCTGGGACCTAGTTCCCAAGGACGGAATAGTACGTCATGGCGATCAGGGGCGCCCCCGTGGGGAGCGCTGCTGATCGCGGCCGGGTGTCAGCTTCTTATCACAGCTGACACCCGGCACTGTCGGGCACTCACGGACCGCCCTGGCACACTGCGATCAAACATGATCACGGTGTACCGGAGGCATAGGAGAGAAGCGTGCAGGGAGGGGGCTCCCTCCATGCCTCCCTGAGACCCCTGGAGCAGCACAATGTGCAGCGTTGCTGCGGGGGCCTCCTTCCCTGCAGATCCCCGCATCCAATATGGCGACGGGGGCCTGCAGGGAGCTGGCTTCCTCACTGCCAGGTGAGCGCAGGCATGAGGAAGTCTGTGCTGCTCCTGTGTCAGATTGCTGCTCTGTCACAGCGATCTGTGATGTGACAGATCAGCGATCTGTCACATGACAGTTATGTCCCCCCGGGACAGTGTAATAAAGTTAAAAAAGGAAAAAAGTGTAAATTAATAAATCGCTAAATAAACTTTAAAAAAAAAAATTCCCTAATTCATTTTTTTGAAAATAAAAACAAAACGGTACACTTTTGGTATCGCCGCGTCCGTAACGACTCGCCCTATAAAACTGTGCCACTAGTTAACTCCTTTATTGAACCCCTTAAATAAAAAACGAAGCAAAAAATAATGCTTTATCATACCGCCGAACAAAAAGTGCAATAGCGCGCGATCAAAAAGACTGATATAACCATGGTACCGCTGAAAACGTCATCTTGTCCTGCAAAAAATGAGCCGCCATACAGCATCATCAGTGAAAAAATAAGTTATAGCTCGCAGAATAAAGCGATGCAAAAATAATTTTTTATATAAAATGGTTTTCATTGCATAAAAGCACCAAAACACAAAAAAAACCATAAATGAGATATTGCTGCAACCGTACTGACCCAAAGAATAAAACCGCTTTATCAATTTTATCAGACGGGGAACGGTGCAAACGCACCAACAAAGGAAATTCATGAAAGGCTGATTTTTGTTCATTCTGCATCCCAAAAATCGGAATAAAAAGCGATTAAAAAAAGTCACATGCCCGAAAATGGTACCAATAAAAACGTCAACTCGTCCCGCAAAAAATAAGACTTCACATGACTCGGTGGGTCAAAATATGTAAAAATTATAGCTCTCAAAATGTGGTGATGCACTATTTTTACAATAAAAAGCGTCTTTGCGTATGACATCTGCCAAACATAAAAACCCGCTATAAATAGTAAATCAAACCCCCCGTTATCACCCCCTTAGTTAGGGAAAAATAATACTTTTTTTTTCTTTTCCATTTTCTCATTAGGGTTAGGGGTGTGTTGGGGTTAGGGTTGGAGTTAGAATTGGGGGTTTCCACTGTTTTGGCACATCAGGGGCTTTCCAAACATGACAGAGCGTCCGATCTCAATTCCAGCCAAAAAAGTCAAATGGCGCTGCTTCCAAATAGTGGTTTATCCCCACATATGGGGTATCAGCGTACTCAGGACAAATTGCACAATAACTTTTGGGGTCCTGTTACCCTTGGGAAAATAAAAATTGGTGGTGAAAAGATCATTTTTGTGGAAAAAATATATGATTTTTATTTTTTAATTGTACGGCTGTACGTTATAAACTTCTGTGAAGCCCTTGGGGGCTCAAAATGCTCACCACATATCTAGATAAGTTCCTTGAGGGGTCTAGTTTCCAAAATGGGGTCACTTGTGGGGGGTTTCCACTGTTTAGGCAAATCAGGAGCTCTCCAAACGTGACATGGCATCGGATCTGAATTCCAGCCAGTTTTTGCAGTGAAAAAGTCAAACGGCGCTCCTTCCCTTCTAAGCTCTGCCATGCGCCCAAACAGTGGTTCCCCCCCCCCCCACATATCAGGTATCAGCGTACTCATGACAGATTGCACAATAACTTTTCCAGTCCAATTTCTCCTGTTTACCCTTGGTAAATAAAACAATTGAACCTGAAGTAATTTTTTTTTTTGTGAAATAAAGTTAAATGTTCATTTTTTTTTTTTTTTTTTTTTTAAGCATTCAAAAAATTCCTGTGAAGCACCTGAAGGGTTAATAAACTTCTTGAATGTGGTTTTGAGCACCTTGAGGGGTGCAGTTTTTAGAATGGTGTCACTTTTGGGTATTTTCTATTATATAGACCCCTCAAAGTGGCTTCAAATGTGATGTGGTCCCTAAAAATAAAATGGTGTTGTAAAAATGAGAAATCGCTGGTCAAATTTTAACCCTTATAACTTCCTAACAAAAAAAAAATATTTGTTTCCAAAATTGTACTGATGTAAAGTAGACGTGGCAAATGTTTAACTATTTTGTGTCACATAACTCTCTGGTTTAAGGTCATAAAAATTCAAAGTTTGAAAATTGCAAAATTTTCGCCATATTTCTGGTTTTTCCATAAATAAACGCAAGTTATAGCGAAGAAGTTTTACCACTAAAGTGGAGTAAAATATGTCACGAGAAAACAAACCCAGAATCACCTAGATCCGTTGAAGCGTTCCTGAGTTATTACCTCATAAAGGGACAGTGGTCAGAATTGTAAAAATTGGCCCGGGAGTTTACTACTAAGGGTGGCTTGCACATTAAGGGGTTAATATTGGCATGAAACTTCATCTAAGTTTCCTTTTAAGAACCTGCAGTTTCTAAAAGGTGTGTGGTGACAATGGGCCCACCAGTAACTGACTTTATGGACCCTTTTGTTCAGCTAACACACATTAGGCAAGGAGTGTGGGCATTTCATGATGCAGATATGGATCCGTCTGGACATAGACCTCTTTTCCACCAGGTTGAACAGGAAGGTAAAACATTTCTGTTCTCTGAATCGAAGAAAAGGTCCCCACGGGGTAGATACCTTCTTAGGCTGGTTTCACATTCGCGCTTTTTAAGTGCACGCACGGCCGGGGGTAGCTCCGCCCCCGAGCCGGCTCTCTGCCCGGCGTGCCCGCCCCTTCCTTGTAGCGCCGCCTCCTAGCGCACAGCGGCGCCTGCGATCGGCGCACCCTATCTTTAGCATAGGGTGCGCAGATCGTGCGCAGGCCGTGCGCTAGTTGCGCTTTGACCTGCGCTGCGCACTTTTGACGGTGCGCCGTGCGCGCCAAAATCAAACTTTTCGGATTTTGGCGCGCACGGCGCACCGTCAAAAGTGCGCAGCGCAGGTCAAAGCGCAACTAGCGCACGGCCTGCGCACGATCTGCGCACCCTATGCTAAAGATAGGGTGCGCCGATCGCAGGCGCCGCTGTGCGCTAGGAGGCGGCGCTACAAGGAAGGGGCGGGCACGCCGGGCAGAGAGCCGGCTCGGGGGCGGAGCTACCCCCGGCCGTGCGTGCGCTTAAAAAGCGCGAATGTGAAACCAGCCTTAGTTCCATGGAATTTCAACCTGGCATATGCTTTTCCTCCAACTTCCCTGAACCCGCTGGTAGTAAGGAAGATCAGAGAAGACAAAGAATTATCTTTATTGCCCCCTTCTGGCCCAGAAAACCATGGTTCTCATGGTTGAGGACAATGTCAGTCACTGACCCGTGAGTTCTCACAGACGTTCTGAATCTCCTCTCTCAGGGACCAATCTACCATCCACAAGTAGCCAAGCTTCATTTGACGGTGCAAAATTTGAGCAGGTGCTGTTAATGGAAAGAGGTTTCTCTCCCAATCTTGTCTCCACCCTGCTTCACAGTAGAAAGGTATCCACAACTAGAATTTATGCCAGAACATGGAGAAAATTTCTAACTGCCTCAGGATCAATACTGAGGATGGGGCTCCAGTAGATCATATTCTGGAGTTTCTGCAGAAAGGCCTTGAACTAGGCCTATCCAAAAGCACACTCAAAGTCCAGGTGTCAGCTCTGGGAGCCCTGTATAACTGAGATCTAGCACAGAATTATTGTCTATTGAGATTTATTAGGGCTTCATCTACATCAAGGCCCATGTTAAGAGAAAGAGTAGGGCCATGGGATTTAAACCTAGTCTTAGCAGCCATGACACAGTCACCATTTGAGCCCATTGATTTAGCACCTGTCAAAGTTCTTTCCTTTGAAACAGCCCTTCTGGCAGCCTTAACGTCTGCCCAGAGGGTCAGTCTCATTCACTCAGTGGGATTTACAGCCTCGTCATCCTGTACCAGTCGTGACTTGTATTGTTTAAGATTACTGTATTTGTTTTTATTATGTATACCCCCTTCACATGTAAAGCGCCATGGAATAAATGGCGCTATAATAATAAATAATAATCCTCTCTATTCTCACACTCATCACCTTCCTCCTCTTCCTGCGCTGACACCACAGTAAAGTCCGCGTGCACCTCTGGTATCTCAGTCTCATCAGGATCACCTCCACCCTCGGTGGTTAATGTCTGGTGACGAGGGTCTGGATTCTGCTAAGACCCTACTTCGTACAGCCCCGGATCCAACATGAAAAAATTTTGGGCATTGGTGCAGATGCTTTCCTCCTCTGGATTCTGTGAATCTTTGGAGCAGACCTCTGATGTCCATGGAATAGAATGTGTGATCAGCTCTGCAGAATGGCCCGTCTGTGGTTCCCTACAGTACTTGGGCGTTTGGAAATTTGTGATGTGGGGGTAAACAAGGGTGGTTGGGGTGCCATCTCTGAGGATTGTTCTGTGTGTGATGTTAAGGTGGAGGAAGAGGAGGAGAGGCCACTTGATGCAGCGCTTGCCATCCCCTGGAGCACATGCTCTTTCTGAGTTTCGTCTACAAGGCATACTGCTGTGTGGCTGGTAAAGAAAGGGAATGGAGTAGCCCGTTTAGTAAGAGATGTAGTCAGAGGTCATTGGATAGGACGACACAGTGTTTGTTCAGTTGAGCTTTCATTAACATTAACACCTAACCCACGTACACGTCGAAGACCAAGCCTATTCCCCCTTCCACCACGACATCGCTTTTTCCCACTCATGTAGTGAGGCCGTACTGGGGCCCTGCCATAAAAGGGAGGCCGACATGACAGAATTGGGGTGGGAATCTGAGTGAGAATGTGGATAACAAGTACGGAAGAGGTTAAGCTAGTAGGGGAGGCTACTGTGAACACCAATGTGGGAGGAGGGACTGTAGGGGAGGGGATAGCAGGGAAAAGGGGTATATAATAGGATGACCGGGAAGAAAGCAGCCATCTTAGGCACATACTTGATCAAGTTAGGAATCTCCCATCCACCCTCCCTTTAATTTTATAGTTTGATATGAAATTACAGGAGTCAGGACTAAGGGGTTAGCAAAATCTTACAATTGCATTAATAATGTATTGTATTGTGTTTTTTTTCCTTTTTAATTTTTATTTGGTAATCTTATTATGTCGCAGCAGTGTAGCAAGAGGCGGGGAGGGTCCTAGAAGTTGATGGATGTGGTTAGTGGCGGATCAGTGGGGGGGGGACCAAAAAGGTTCTGGACCTCCCAAGTGGAATCTATTAAGTGGTGGCATGTAGTGGAACCCCTGTGTTAAGGGAGTGGAAGGACTCGTTGGTGGTGGAATAGGTTATTAATTCCAGGTTGGTTAACACCTGCCTATGAGCTGATGCTAAACGGCTAGAGGTAAAATATTCAGCCTGAGCAGTTGGTTATATACATATTGCCTGTCACAAATCAGGGGCTTCAAAGACCATCCTCCAAGTTTAATCTGTCATAATTGTTGTTTGCTATAATAAAGGCTGCTGTGGCCATTAAAATCCATCCTGGTCTGTAGTTTGGTTATTTAAGGGAATTGGGATGGTAGGAGGGGGAAGTACAGTGGGTACCGAAAGTATTCAGACCCCTTTACATTTTTCACTCTTTGTTTCATTGCAGCCATTTGGAAAATTCAAAAAAGTTCATTTTTTTCTCATTAATGTACACTCTGCACCCCATCTTGACTGAAAAAAACCCAGAAATGTAGAAATTTTTGCAAATTTATTAAAAAAGAAAAACTGAAATATCAGATGGTCATAAGTATTCAGACCCTTTGCTCACACACTCATATTTGTCACATGCTGTCCATTTCCTTGTGATCCTCCTTCAGATGGCTCTACCCCTTCAATGGAGTCCAGCTGTGTTTAATTAAACTGATAGGTGTGTGCCTTTATAAATCGAGTCCTGTCTATATGAGACCTCACAGTGTTAGGGCGCAGCCGGGGGTCCACCGTGCAGAGATGGAACCTGCTGCTGAGTAATGGCGGAGGATAAGCGGCAACAAATAAATGAACACACGTGGTTTAATGTCACCCGGTGTGCACTGGAGCGAGTCCTGTTGCTCCACAGAACCGCATAGCCGCAGTGTAAACAGCGGAGCCTGTTAAGCTCACAGGTCTCAGCCGTATGAGCGTTAGTATGCAGACACAGGACTCTGCCCCAAGGACACGGGTTAGAGTCCCTCTAGTCCACTAGCACTCGGCGCCGCAGGTGCGGTGCCAGCAAGGAAGCAACTGAAATAATAACGCACCTGGTGCGCACTGCACCGCTGAGGTGGATGCCACTAACCATCCTGACTAGGGTAGGGAAAGCGCTAGACTGTGCACGGCGTCACGCGGATGCAGTCACTCAGGTGCCTTGTGCTGAATGGCACAATATGGCGCTTAGAAAGGTGCTGTGACTTGGAAGCACTGTGGCACTAGACTTAGCCACTACAAGGCGCTGACTCTGACTCTAATAGCCCTATAACATGCGTATCCAAGGGAGGGGAGTCATAATGAGTCAGTCACCAGAAGCATGCATCCATCATCATTCACACAAAACAAAATAAGAGTCTATACTAGCGCATGGCCATGCGGCTCATTTATAGCAGCGTCCTTCCGGGACCTTCCTGACCCTCCTGATGGTCCAACCGAGCTGGAGAAGGACCTGAGCATGTGACCGATCTCCAATGAGAGATCGTCCCACGGGCATGCTCAGTGGACCGAAAGGAGGACTTAGTCCCTGAAGTAGCTCGCTGCTGACCAGCATGCGTTGCTATAGCTGGACTAGAGGTGGCAGCAGCAACCGAACCTACAGAGCTGGTCTGACCAGAGCACCTGGATCGACGAGTCTGCTGAGCAGCCTCCTGTGCGGCCTGAGAGGAATGGGAGACCGCCGAATGCAAGGCTCGGGATTCCTGCTGTGCAGCGCCTGGGACCCGACGCCTAACACACAGCTCACAGTGCATGTCAGACCAAATGAGAATCATGAGGTCAAAGGAACTGGCCAAGGAGCTCAGAGACAGAATTGTCGCAAGGCACACATCTGGCCAAAGTTACAAAAGAATTTCTGCAGTACTCAACGTTCCTAAGGGCACAGTGGCCTCCATAACCCTTAAATGGAAGAAGTTTGGGACCACCAGAAGTCTTCCTAGACCTGCTCATCCAGTCAAACTAAGCAATCGCGGGAGAAGAGCCTTGGTGAGAGAGGTAATGAAGAACCCCAAGATCACTGTGACTGAGCTCCACAGATGTAGTAGGGAGATGGGAGAAAGTTCCACAAAGTCAGCTATCACTGCAGCCCTCCACCAGTCGGGCCTTTATGGCAGAGTGGTCCGACGGAAGCCTCTCCTCAGTGCAAGACATAGGAAATCCAAGCATATAAAGAAAAAGAGGGTGGCACTCACCAGTTTAAAAAATTATTTAATTTCTTAAAGCATCTTCAACGGGGTAGTGGAAGAGGGAATGTGAGGACGACGACGGCCGTTTCGCGCTTTTGCGCTTCTACGGGTCAAGAAGTTTTAAATGGCTGCAATGAAACAGAGTGAAAAATTTAAAGGGGTCTGAATACTTTCCGTACCCACTGTATATGTAAAGGGCAGCTCAACCAAGACTCGCCAGTGCCCTTTATCATGTCTGTACTTTTCCCCTCCTTTAACCTGCTGTTTCACAACCTTAGGCTTAGGCTACACCTGACACTAAATGAACAATCACTATTTATTTTCTTAGATGGTGTACCTGAACAACACTCTTATACCTAACAATTTTGATGAGCAAATGGGGCCTCCTGATTCCTCACTGCAACACAATTTTATCCCAAATGATTTGGATTAGAAAGTAGGGCCTCCTGGCTGTACCCCAATATTAGGACTAACGATTTTTAAGAGGAAATGTGTCCTCCTGATTCCTCACTGCAACAGTTTTATCATGAATGATTTGGAATAGCAAATAGGGCCTCCTCGTTTAACCCCAATATAAGGCCTAAACGATTTTTAAGAGGAAATGTGTCCTCCTAATTCATCACTGCAACACAGTTTTTGCCCAAACTATTTTGATTAGAAAATGGTGCCTCCTGAGACTGCAACACAGTTTTAGCACAATCTAGTTAGATGCTAGAAGATCGATTTCATACAGGACAGGATCATATCTAGCTAACTGACAAGTTCACTTTCAGCAGCAGCAGCTGTAGCCGGAGCAGCCTCTCTGCGCTGTGACACTGAGAAAATGGCGACAGTAAGACAAGATGTCCACTTTTTATATGGATAGGGACATGTAACTTCGGCAGCCAATCACAGAAGACCTTGTGTCATGAAGTTATGGTTTCTACACCCTGATTAGCTGCCGGAATGTACACACATTAAATTATTAAAGAAAATTTTTTTTTTAAAAATTACACTCCGCAGCTCCTCTTACTTAGACACACCCCCTCCCTTCATAAAACACATTCTCCCAGCTCATCATACTGCACCACTATCTTAGACAAAGTCAAAAGAAAAGCATTATTGGAAACGCAATCATTTACCGAACTGTGACTGAATTTTGCTGAGTTTGAGGAAAAATGCTACGGAATGCTGAGGAATGTGCCACATTTTTGCCAAATATGAGATTAGTGAACGGTTTCCAAACAAGTTCGCTCATCTCTAGTGATTGCCTCCCACCACAACAAGACATCCTGGAAGTGGATCAACATTTCAGATCTGATGATCAAACACCAGTTGCGGAAGATATCTATAAAAACCTAGAGTTAGAGAAATCACCAGACCATACAGAAACTGATGGTCCGAAAGAAGGACAAGAAGTTACGGATATAGTTCCAAGCGCATTGGAGGAAGTACGGGAAATAAATGTGGAGGAAGAAACCACTGTAACAGAAGGAACTGTAGTATCAGAGGAACAACCCGGCAGCAGGACTTCGACTCAAGAAGTAAGAAGACCAGTGATGCTGACATGTGATACACTAGGTGAACCGAGCAAAGTACTAAGGACTGTTGAGTTGAAATAGATATTGCTGCCTATTGACCAGGTAAGCCAACCTGAGTGTTATGTCCCAGTGATGTACTTTACAAAAGACATTACCTGAGTGAATAGATACTTTGCCTTAACTTAAACTAAAAGAGTTTGTAATAACAAAGCATGATAAAAGTACTTGAGACTAGTTAGCGCTGGATGAAGACAAACGAAAATCTCAAGCTGAAGAGATGATGATTGTTTAAGTTGTTCTATTTCTTACAGGAGACCTACAAGTTAGAAAAGATTGTTGTTAATCTTTTAACCCCTTCCCGACCTGTGACGCTACGTAGGCGTCATGAAAGTCGGTGCCAATCCGACCTGTGACGCCTATGTGGCGTCATAGCGAGATCCCGTTCCTGCGGGTCGGGTGACCGAGGTCACTGAAATGTCACCTGACCCGCAGGTACAGGAGGACTTGTACTTGACCCCAGGGGTGGTGGCTTTGCCCCCCCCATGGCCATGATCCCTCTGATTGGCTCTTTCACTTTCAACAGCCAATCAGAGCAATTGTAATATTTCACCAATGAAACTTGGTGAAATATTACAATCCAGCCATGGCAGATGCTGCAATATCATCGGCCATGGCTGGAGATCGTGATCTGCTGCACCCACTGACTGACGGCGGCGATCTGCCATCGGCGTCAGTATTTCCTCCCCTCTGTCCTGCCCTCCGCTTCCCTCTTCTGCCTTCCGCTCCCCCCTTCTGTCTTCCACTCCCCCCCGTCGTCCGATTCCACCCTCTCCCCATCGGTACCTCCTGGTGTCGCTCCCAGTGATCCTCCATCTCCAAGCCTTTCCCCATGGGTGCCACCATCTTTTTCTGGTAAAAAAAATGGCGGGCGCATGCGCATTACGCCCGCCGAGATCTGCCGGCCGGCACCTGGCAGATTCGATTCATTCATTCCAAGTACATATTGATCACTGTGATAGACTCTATCACAGTGATCAAAATAAAAAAAAAAAAAAAAAAATAACCCCCCCCCTTTATCACCCCCTTAGATAGGGAAAAATAATAAAATAAAAAAAAATAATTATTATTTTTCCATTAGGGTTAGGGTTGGAATTAGGTTTAGGCTTACGGTTATGGTTAGGGGTTCAAAATGCTCACCACACATCTAGATAAGCTCCTTGGGGGTCTAATTTCCAAATTGGTGTCACTTGTGGCGGGGTTTCTACTGTTTAGGCAGATCAAGGGCTCTGCAAACGCAACATGACGCCCGCAGACCATTCCATCAAAGTCTGCATTTCAAAACGGCACTACTTCCCTTTCAAGCCCCGATGTGTGCCCAAACAGTGGTTCCCCCCCACATTTGGGGTACTAGGGTACTCAGGACAAATTGGACAACTTTTGGGGTCCAACTTTATCTGTTACCCTTGTGAAAATAAAAAATTGCAGGCTAAAAATCATTTTTGTGAAAAAAAAAATGTTTTTTTATTTTCACGGCTCTGCGCTATAAACTTTAGTGAAACGCTTGAGGGTTCAAAGTTCTCACAACACATCTAGATAAGTTCCTTGGAGGGTCTAGTTTCCAAAATGGGGTCACTTGTGGAGGAGTTCCAATGTTTAGGCACTCAGGACCTCTCCATACGTGACATGATGTCCGCTAACGATTGGAGCTAATTTTCCATTGAAAAGATCTGCTACTTACGGATCGTGGGCACCCAGCCTAAATCGTTACCTTCCCTTTTCTGTGAAGGATTCTAATTAATGGTCGCCCTGAGTAAGATTTACCCAGGATCCCAAAAGAACTCATTCTTCCTTTGTATCGCCTTCATATCCTGAGTGGCATGAATGCAACACTGTATCCGTGTAAAGTGTCCAGCACACAGACCCATTGAGTAGGTGCTATATCCTCAAAATCGGATCAGAAATAGATGTGTTCTGAGCCTCGCAAATCTCATTCTCGGATCTGTGATTTTCATGGCAATGTGAATAGATCTATGAAACTTTCAGTCTGTGTGTCATCCGATAATTTCTGCCAGCACACGGACATTTCACACAAATGTGTGAATGAGAACATATAAAGGAAGGCACTCATAGAACTAGGTAAAAAAACAACAATATTTAATATTTAAAATAATATCAAACATTGTGGGCTAAAGAGGTATATGGCAGTAAGCCAAAATATAGTTGGCACCATGGAAAGGCAGTCAAACATGTAAAGTGTGGATGGTTGTAAATAAGAGTCCTTGACTCATGTTAAAGTGCACAGTGCTGGAAGAGAACAGAGAACCTGTTCAGTAATGCTACAGAGATAAGGTGAATATAATATGCTGCGAAGAGTAACAAAGTGTTTACCTGAACCATGTGATGGTGCCACAGACCCTACGCGCGTTCCGGCAACGTGCCTTCATCAGGGAGATGTCAAAGGACACATATCGTGCTATTAGGAGCTTAGCATCACCTCCACCACTGTGTTGTCACAATCTCCCACCCACTATTCACTATAAGCCTCTTGTCACCATCTCCACCCCACTGTTCACTATAAGCCTATTGTCACCATCTTCCCCCACATTGTCCACTATAAGCCTCTTGTCACCATCTGCACCCCACTGTTCACTATAAGCCTCTTGTCACCATCTCCCCCCCACTGTTCACTATAAGCCTCTTGTCACCATCTCCACCCCACTGTTCACTATAAGCCTCTTGTCGCCATCCCCCCACTGTTCACTATAAGCCTATTGTCACCATCTCCCCCCACATTGTCCACTATAAGCCTCTTGTCACCATCTGCACCCCACTGTTCACTATAAGCATCTTGTCACCATCTCCCCCCCACTGTTCACTATAAGCCTCTTGTCACCATCTCCACCCCACTGTTCACTATAAGCCTCTTGTCGCCATCCCCCCACTGTTCACTATAAGCCTCTTGTCACCATCTCCACCCCAATTTTCACTATAAGCCTCTTGTCGCCATTCCCCCACTGTTCACTATAAGCCTCTTGTCACCATTCCCCCACTGTTCACTATAAGCCTCTTGTCACCATCTCCACCCCACTGTTCACTATAAGCCTCTTGTCGCCATCCCCCCACTGTTCACTATAAGCCTCTTGTCACCATCTCCACCCCAATTTTCACTATAAGCCTCTTGTCGCCATTCCCCCACTGTTCACTATAAGCCTCTTGTCGCCATTCCCCCACTGTTCACTATAAGCCTCTTGTCACCATCTCCCCCCCACTGTTCACTATAAGCCTCTTGTCACCATCTCCACCCCACTTTTCACTATACGCCTCTTGTCACCATTCCCCCACTGTTCACTATAAGCCTCTTGTCACCATCTCCACCCCACTTTTCACTATAAGCCTCTTGTCACCATTCCCTCACTGTTCACTATAAGCCTCTTGTCACCATCTCCACCCCACTTTTCACTATAAGCCTCTTGTCACCATCTCCCCACTTTTCACTATAAGCCTCTTGTCACCATTCCCCCACTGTTCACTATAAGCCTCTTGTCACCATCTCCCCCCCACTGTTCACTATAAGCCTCTTGTCACCATCTCCACCCCACTTTTCACTATAAGCCTCTTGTCACCATTCCCCCACTTTTCACTATAAGCCTCTTGTCACCATCCCCCCACTGTTCACTATAAGCCTCTTGTCACCATCTCCCCCCCACTGTTCACTATAAGCCTCTTGTCACCATCTCCCCCCACTGTTCACTATAAGCCTCTTGTCACCATCTCCCCACTGTTCACTATAAGCCTCTTGTGACCATTCCCCCCACTGTTCACTATAAGGCTCTTATCACCACCCCCCCACTGTTCACTATAAGCCTCTGTCATCACCCCACTTCTTCCCAGGCATTTTCTAAATGACATCTATGAACACAAAATAAAATCCAATTTCTGATTTAATTTATTCCAGAAAATTAGACCTATCAATGCTGCTTAGTGAGATGCTGCAATTTTGATAGATGATGGTGAAGTGGGGATCAGATGAGGGGCAAAGAGCGGAAATGGGGAGGTTATGTGCTGAACGGATGGGTGATGTTCCAGAAAATGGGGGCGACATGCTGCAATCTTTATGAAAACAGGAAACAAGCTTGGCAACAAAGCGATCAGAAACCTTCCAAATAATCTCCATATTCATCTCTCTATAAAAACAATAACTTTTCATACCTTTCCAAAAGCCTCAAGCAGTTAAAATAAGTGTGTGGACAATTCTTCAGGTGTTCTTCGCTTGGAAGACACTCCATTCTTTACAACAAAAGTCGATGGGATGGGGAAAAAAAAACGCCACAAGACGCCTGCTTTTTTTTGGGAGAGGTTTAGGAGCGTTTCTACCTAAAAAAAAAAGCTCAGGATTTACTGATTGCTTAGGCTAGGTTCCCATTGCATTAGTGGCGTCCGTTTAATGGATGCCTTAATGCTGATGGGTAAAATTGACTTTTTTTTGTCAATCACGCTAACGCATGCGCTAACGCAAGGCATCTTTGCGTCGGCATGCATTAGCAATGGAAGTTTATGCACAGCGAACGCGTCCGTTCGCTGTGCGTTAGACACAACACACACGAAAATGCGGTATACCACGTTCGAGGGTGCGTCACAAAGTAACGCATCATCGCTAACGCATGCCGAATTTGACATGCGTTAGGATGCGTTACTATAATGGCTGGCAATGGGTGCGTTAACGCATCCGTTACATAGCGTTAGTGCCGCTTAGCAACGGATGCGTTAAACAGATGCCACCTAACGCAATGGGAACCTAGCCTTAAGGGTATGTGCACACTTTGCGGATTCTGCTGCATTGTACAGTACCATTAAAGTCTATCTAAAACCAAAAACGCTGTGCACATGCTGCAGAATTTTCCGTGCGGATTTTCTGCGGATTTAAATCCGCAACATGTCAATTCTTTGTGCAGATCTGCAGCGTTTTGAGACCTGCTCCTTTATAGGAATCCGCAGGTGTCAAAACGCAGGGGAAAGCCGCACAATATCTGCACTAAATCCGCAGGTAAAGCGCAGGTCATTTGAAAAATCCGCAACGTGTGCACATACCCTAATAGATTTCAAAAAGCACTACAGAAAAAGTACAAAAGAACGCCCCCAAAACTAAAAGAAAACACCAACAAAATAAGCTTAAAAAAAACGACTTCAGGAAATATTGTAAAAAAAAAATAAAAAAAAAGTTAAAAAGACAATTCAGGAAAAAAATTGTGAAAATGATAAACTGCAGACACATCTTACTTTAGCATTGTTTTTTTTCTTCTTTCATAAAAGTTACCATACTAAATGCCAGAATACATTCCCCTCTGAGACGTCTTTTTTCTTTTTTCATTTCCTCTTAGCATTGGCTTTAAAAGCTGCACAAAAAAGACGAGTGTGGAATGTGTCATAGGCTGGGGTCAGACTTACGAGTGTGATGCGAGAAACTCGTGCGAGTCTCTTGCATCAATATCCGGCGCTGCCACTGGCACTCGGGATCGGTGTGTGCAGCTGCATAGAAATACATGTAGCCCGCACACTACAGTCCCGAGTGCCGGCGGCAGTGCCGGGTATTGATGCAAGAGACTGGCACGAGTTTCTCGCATCACACTCGCAAGTGTGACCCCGGCCATAAAGGAAGATTTATGTGAAATTTGTTTCATCTCTAAAATCCCCGCCGCTTCACTTGATCTTTGTTTCACCTCTATAAATTGCACTGGTAAAATCTGACAATTTGTGGTAAATTCAAGATGCAAAAAATGTCATGTAAATGTAACATTAAGAAGCTTAGTCCTCCTGCACAGGTCTGTGTTTCCAGCACGAATGGTATCCGTTTTCTTCACAGATCCTACACATCCCCATTAAAACCTATGGGGCTGCGCACATGTCAGTGCTTTTCGGGCAGCACAGATGATAAAAGCCAATACAAGTCTATGGGTCCATGATAAACCCGCATAGCACAGGGATGGCAGCAGCGTGCAGTCTGTGTCCTGTCCGTGTATAACACTGCAAAGTGTAGGAGAAGTTGTGGAGTTAATTTCTTTCTTTATTCAAGCTAGAAAAACACTGATGACCACACGGATGATAAAAACGGACACAGGGATGACACACTGATGACACCGGTACCAATTTTATACAGACGTGTTTAAGGCTGGTTTCACATTAGCATTTTTTTGCGCAGCGCATCGTGCGCGTCCATGCACATGCGGCATGCGCACCTATGTTTAATATGGCGTGCGCATGGTCTAGCGTTTGCACGCGTTCATATGCGTTTTCGTGCGCATGGTTTTTTTAAAGGTGTGCGCCTAGACACGCCAGACGCAACCTGTTGCATTTTTGGGTCCGTTCAACGGCGTAAAAAACCCCGCATGCGCACGGAATGCAACAAAATAATGCATTACAGTCTATGGGAACGCAGGCGTGCGCATGGACATGCGCACACCTGTGTTACAAAGCACAAGCGTTTTAAGATTTAACATGGCTAGAAACCGGTTAAAATACATGCGCCTAAAAAACGCAAACGCATGCAAAAGGCATGATGTGTTTTTTTTTGCATGCGTTTCTATTGCGCACGAAGCGCTGCGGTAAAAAACGCTAATGTGAAAGTAGCCTTAGGCTACGTGCACACACTGTGGAATGGGGTGCGGATTTGGCCTCGCGGATTTTGTAAAATCAACAGGTAAATCTGCAGGTCAAAAGACCTGCGGTTTTACCTGCGGATTGCTCTGCGGTTTTGCCCTGCGTTTTTTTATCTCTACAATGGTGGAGATGGCAAACCGCAGCAGAATCCGCAGAAAGAATTGACATGTCAATTCTTTCTGCGGTTTCAAAACCACAGGAAAACCGCGTGGAAAAATCTGCACCGTCTGCACTGCAGTTTTTTATTCCCATAGGGAATAATGGTACTGTACTGCCAAATCCGCTGCGGAACCGCAGCAGAATCCACAGCGTGTGCACACACCCTTATACAGATGTGTGACGGAGGCCTAAACAGGAGGAGGGATCATGGGGATTTACTACTACCGTTTGCAGCTGTGACTTGTTGAGCACAATTTAAAGGCTCCTGTGCAGATTCCTGAGCAGCTCATTCACTTCTCAGGATGCTGGTGGTAGTAGTGGGAGGGCTGGTGCTGCTCTGCCTAGGCTCTGGCATCCAGGCAGGAAAAAGTAAGTGAGGGGGTTAACCAGTTTGGTTGGTAGTTAGAAACTTTGGTATTACAAGAGCCACAATGTATGTTATAGACCTAGATTGGAGTTGGGAAGAACAACACTTAGGTTTTGTGATGGTTATGTGTATGCATGTGTACAGGATGTCTTATGGCCTGTGCTGCCATTAAAAAATGGACATGTCAGTGTGTCTTGCCCACAGACACATACGGAAACACCCTGACATGTGAACAGGCCCATTCACTTGAGTAAACAACAACAATTCCTCCTGAGTTTCTCTCTCTGCATGGTTAAGTAGTACTGTACAGCCACCTATGGTGTATTGCCAGGTTCTGTAGAAATTGTGGGACAAATTTTGTTGCCATTTTTGCTTACTAGTGTGAAAATGTAAAATCTTTGAAACAAACAACTTTGGTGGTAAAAAATGTTGTCTTGTCCTCACTGCCCAATGGTGTAAAATTATGAACTCCCTGAGATGTAGTCTGTAAAATGGGGTCACTTGTGGGTTCTGGCACCTGTGAATCATAACTGTAAAATCTGCTGCTGCTTCCCTTCTGAGCTCTGCCATGTGCCCAAACAGTGGTTTACCCCAACATATGGGGTAACTGTACTTGGGACAACTTGCACTAACTTTTGGGGTACAATTTCTTCTGTTGCACTGGGGGCATAAAATAAAAAAAAATGGTGGTGGTGGGGGGGGGTGAAAAATCCACTTTTGTGAACTTTTTTTTCTTTTCCCCACAAACTGAAGTCCTATAAAAAACTTTACCACTATCATGAAGTACAACATATCACAAGAAAACTGTCAGAATCACCAGGATCCATGGAAGCGTTCCAGGGTTATTACCTCATAAAGGGAAAGTGGCCAGAATTGTAAAAATTGGCCCGGCCACTAAAATGCCAACCACCCTTGGGGGTAAAGAGGTTAAGCATAATGTTATGTTGGCAAGGAATGTAGGGAGCAGTTTAGTCCGTGTGGATGACTTCTAGACTTGATTTTTAGTGTCTCTACATTGTGTAACTTCACAGGGTTTCATGATGTAATGGAGTCTGGAAGGAAAGCTGGCTCTAAAGGTCACAATAACAATATTGCTGGCTGGGCTCCTGATACCAACTTCTGGGATGAGACCCTCTACCCTGCCTGGAAGGCTGACGATTCTAGATGGGAGAACTGCTGGAGAGGTATTCCTCAAATGTATTCATGGCTCCATGTCCCTGACCATGACTTGCAATGCTGCTGACTCTCCTTTCTGTCTAGGTGGCAAAGTGGTGGCATTGCTGACCAGTGACAGCCCTGCGCTGATAGGGTCAAACATCACTTTTGCTGTGACCCTGCAGTTTCCCCGCTGTCAGCAAGAGAATGAAGATGGAGACATTGAATATGAAAGAGGATGTGGAAATGGTAAATATAGTGAGCAGCTATAGATTGGATGCTGTATCCTGGTATGAGGCCACTGAAGTATTGTCTCTAGCTTCCTCCAGCTTCTCTGACCAGTATGTGTACAACTGGACCAAGTGGATGGACTTCTGTGATGAAGGAAACTGCAGCTTTTCCAGTAGCTTTCCAGATGGAAAACCATTCCCACATCCCCTGCACTGGAGGCGCCACAACTTCATTTACATCTTCTCCACCCAAGGTAAGGCTTGTGGGTCTTCATTTTAAGCTGGGTCTGAGGAAGACAGGTGGCTATATGTCAAAGCTTTCATACCAGGAATCTGGAGTAGAGGCTCTGAAAAGTCAATTTAAGTGCAACTTGGCATTGAACCTACATCTTGACTAGTCTTCACACGAGTTCTCCCAGCTCAGTCAAAACTGGTAGAGCTGAGAAGATGGTGAGACAACAGTTTATCTAAGTCATGATCAGCTCTAACGTTCTTGGGCTGTAGTGAGAGCTCTGGCATGGTGCACACCACTCAATACATGCTCCAGAGTCATGGAGAGGTGGCAGAAATGTCTAACTCCAGCACACCCCATCATCCATGCCAGTCTTGATGAGTCAGTCAAGTAGTCTGTGGGGGTTGTGGTATTATACAACAGTGCCTTTTTTAAAGGAGTTGTCCAGTGAAAATTTCTTCTCTACAGGAGAGAACATGCTAAATAGTGGGTGTCTCAGCGCTGCAACTAACCAGCAGAATGGGGCATGTCTAGAGTTGAGCGAAACGGGTCGAAAAATTTCAAAAGTCGCCGACTTCTGGCAAAGTCGGGTTTCATGAAACGAAACCCGACCCTAGGATGAGGTCGGCCACGAGGTCGGCGACTTACGCGCCAAAGTCGCGTTTCAAAAGTTTGGCTGGAAAAGAGCGCAAAGCAATCAGGATCCACGGACACTGTGGGCAACGTGATGACATAGGCAGGGGTCACCACCATCTTTCAGAAGGGCATGCAAGTGATTGGCTTGCTTTGGTGGGCGTCACAGGGGTTATAAAAGGGCGTGCACGCCGACCGCCATCTTACTTCTGCCGATCTTAGCATAGGGAGAGGTTGCTGATTCTGTAGGGAGAGCGTTAGGCAGGGAAGAAAAAAACTGCTTCTGCTGCTAGCGATTTTTGCCTGTACAACACACCAGTCACTGTGTGTGCAGTGCAAGGGGAGGCTATATTGTGTTGGTTGTTAGGCTGCCTTCTAAGGCTTCCTGACAGCTGCATTGCTGTTTACCCACTGCTCTGCAAACTGCTTTTTTAAAAGCAATCCCAATTTTTTTGTTTCGTCCTGCTGAGGTACTGAGCGTGCATATATTATTTTTTTTTTTTTTTTTTTTTTTCTCCACACCATACAGCGGTGTACGCTCCTCACACAGTACCGTGTAATGGCTGTTATCACGGCCACAGTGAAGCTATCTGTGTGTCACTGTGGAAGGATAAGTGGAGGACTTGTTCCGTTCTTACAGACCTACACTCTAGGGAGATTCCTATTCTGCCCGATTCTACATACACCTTGTAGTTTGTGATACACTAGCCAATTTCTGCCTGTGACATAGCGCTCTGATATTCAGTGGGCCTCACACAATCCAAAAGTGGCCAGTGTCTGCAGAAATTCAAAATCTCCCCTGTCCTATAGACACCTTGTACCTTGTTTTACATTACTATATAGTTTGTTGGATTTTTGTCTACATTTCTACCAAAAACGAGGAAGGCTGGTGGAAGAGGCCGTGGAATTGGGCGGGGGTTGGCAGCTGGTAATGATGGTGTTGGTGGTGGATCTGATGGTAGTGGCAAAAGCAAAATAGGACCGAATGCAGGAGGTGTTGAGCCTGCGTCATCGTCTGGCTCCACAAGGCCTCGAAGGCTTAGTTTTCTAGGAGTTGGCAAACCGCTTTTAAAGCCAGAGCTTCAGGAAAAAGTTTTGTCTTACATTGCTGACTCGGCCTCCAGCTCTATCGCCTCCTCTTCTGAAGTTGTAAAAAATAAAAGCACTGAGTCGTCATTGGAGGCTCATGTTCATGAACCACACCTTTCCTTGTGTCCTTCACCCCAACCAAGATTGAAGGATGACGCAGGCCATACTACTGATTACTCCATGGAGCTGTTTTCACATACCATGCCTGGATTATCAAGTGAAAAGGTGAATTACCCAGGCCAAGATGAATCTGACATGGAGTGCACTGATGCACAGCCGCTGATGGATGATTCTGCTAGTACATTCACTCAGAGCACTACATTGTCCTCGCAGTGTACAGAGCCAGATTCTGACCCTGATGAGACTCAGGTGCCCCTTCCCGCACACTATACCACCATACACGGTGACACAGGAAGGTGCACATGACATTGAAGAGGAGGTGATGGATGACCCAGTTGTTGACCCAGATTGGCATCCATTGGGGGAAGAGGGTGCTGCTTCCAATAGCTCAGATGAGGAGGAGCATCCACAGCAGACATCGACATCGCAACAGCTGTTATCTGGCAGGCCCGGAGCGTTCCAAACATCAAAAGAGTTGCTGGACAGCTTGTCCAGAGGGTCAAAAGATCACAGCGTGCTAGGCCGCAAAATGTCTGCCAAAGTAGGAAGAGTTCAGTGTGGCACTTTTTTGAACAAAATCCTCATGATCAGGCCAAGGTTATCTGTAAGAAGTGCGCAAAGACCTTTAGCTGAGGGAAAAATCTGAAAAAATTGAATACCAGTTGCATGCTTAGACATTTAACCAGCTTGCACTTGCAAGCGTGGACACAACACCAAACCTCAAGTGCCACATGTGCAACTGATCACAAAGAAGGTAGTCAACAACGCTACATTGTTTCCCCCACTGTAAGCCCACCGGTTAGCACAGCAGCAAATGTTGAGGTGTCGTTGCAAGGCCACAGCAGTCAGGGAATCCCACTGTTATATCAACGAAATACTGAATCTAGGCCATCAGAACACCAACTCCATCACCATCATCAAGCCTCTCTCAGTCCACCCTGTCCACCGCTATTTCCACCATATGCAGCTCTCAAGTCCAGCTCACCCTCCCAGACACTGAGTAGGTCAAGAAAGTACTCAGTCTCTCATCCGCGTACACTGGGTTTGAACGCCCACATTGCCAAACTAATCTCGTTTGAGATGATGCCCTATCGGTTGGTGGAAAGCGCAGCTTTCCGCGAACTCATGGCCTATGCAGTACCACGCTATGACCTACCCAGTCGCCACTCCTCTCGCAAAGCCCTCCCAGCCCTCCACCATCATGTAAAAGACTGCATTGTCCATGCAATCAAGCAGTCAGTGAGTGGAAAGGTGCACCTCACAACTGATGCATGGTCCAGTCGGCATGGCCAGGGCCGTTACGTGTCCATCACTGGGTTAATGTGGTGGATGCAGGGTCCACAGGGGACAGCGGTGGTGGGACAGTGCTGCCTAGCCCACGGTATAGGAAACAGTTGGCTGTAGGCGTTCCACCCTCCTCCTCCAGAAGCGAAAGCTCGTCCACAGAGCGCAGTCGTACGAGCACTCCATCTGCAGCTGCCACTGTTGCACACGAGGTGTCCCCCCTATCGAGCAGCTAGTGGAAAGCGTCAGCAGGCTGTGTTGCAGATGATGTGTTTGGGCGACAGACACACCGCCGAGGTGCTGGCCGAGTACTTGAAGCGACAAACTGAGTCATGGCTGGGCAGTGTACATCTTGAGGCAGGCAAGGTAGTTAGTGATAACGGCCATAATTTTGTGGCAGCCATAGCCCTTTCAAAACTCAGCCACATACCTTGCTTGGCTCACACCTTGAACCTGGTGGTGCAGTGCTTCCTCAAAAATTACCCGGAGTTAACAGCCCTGCTCCAGAAGGTGCGAAGACTGTGCGCGCACATCCGCCGGTCGCCTGTACACTCCGTTCATATGCAGAAGCTGCAGCGATTGCTCCACCGCCTCATTATCGACACTGAAACAAGGTGGAACTCCACCCTGCACATGGAGCAGCTGTGCGAGCAGAGGCAGGCCATAATGCATTTGTGGGAGGATACACAGCCAGGCACTTTGAGAGCAGACATGGAGTTGACAGGTGTGCAGTGGTCGAAGCTGAAAGACCTCTGTAAAGTCCTTCAGTGTTTTGAGGAATGCACACGGCTGGTAAGCGCAGACAACACCATCCTAAGCATGAGCATCCCACTTATGCGTCTGCTCATGCAAACTTTGACGCACCTTAAGGAGCAGGCGTCTGCAGCCAATGTTGATGAAGAGGAGGGAATCCTTGATGACATTCAGCCATTGTCTGCTCAGGGACCTCTCCTGGTGGAGGAGGATGATGATGGGGATGATTACTTAGGGGAGGAGGATGCATCTCGTGGGGCAAGTGAAAATGTTGGCGTGGCAAGGTCTGGTACAGGGTTTGTGCGTGACTGGAGGGATGTGGATTTGCCAGAAAGTGCTCCTCCACCCAGCACTCGCAGTGCATCATTGACACCGGGAACATTGGCCCACATGTCAGATTATGCCTTGCAGATCCTAAAAAGGGACCCCCGCATTGCCAAAATGATGAACGATGACGACTACTGGTTGGCCAGCATCCTGGATCCACGCTATAAAGGCAAATTACAAAACATCATGCCACAGGAGAACCTTGACCTAATATTGGCTAATAAACAAGCAACTCTGGTAAATCGGTTGCTTGAGGCATTCCCAGCACACAGCAGCGGTGATGGTTCTCGTACGGGCCGGGGGCAGCTTGGCAGGTGTTCATGGTGCACACAGCATAAGTGGCGTTGGAGTCAGGGGTTTCATGACAATGTTGTGGACTGATTTTTTTCAAGTACCGCTCACACAACTGGTAATACAGCATCGATGGAAAGTGACAGGAGACAGCAGTTGTCAACTATGGTTACAAACTACTTTTCCTCCCATATCAATGTTCTCCCACACAGGTCATTCCCCTTTGACTATTGGGCCGCTAAACTGGACACCTGGCCTGAATTGGCACAATATGCCTTACAGGAGCTCACTTGCCCAGCTGCAAGTGTGCTATCGGAAAGAGTCTTCAGTGCAGCTGGATCAATCCTGACAGAAAAAAGGACCCGTCTGTCAACCCAAAATGTGGATGCTCTAACCTTCATTAAAATGAACCATGCATGGGTTTCCAAGGATTTTGTCCCACCTTCCCCTGATGACACATAGGGTGACAGAAAAATGGCTTGCTTTGGTCCACCTCTTCCTGGGACTTGACCTATTTCGCCTTTTGCATCAGCTGAATGTCCAACATATCAACATATGCCACTTTCTAAAACTCCCTAACTGTGCTGCCCCCCCATATCCGGGGTCATCACCTAGCGCACGACACCGTGCGAGTGCCGTTGCCCTGGACAGGTGGGTAGGCCGACTCTTGGGCGCGGGCACAGGGTCCCTCATGGTGCAATCAAGTGTCTCTGGTGGTGCACACCCGCCGTCAGACACACCGCCATACTATGAGGGGCCCAGTGCCAGTACCGACGCCCACGAGTGGGGGCCCCCCCTTGCTTGGGCAGGGCCCCAGCATTTGCAATCTTTACCTCTCCCTGCTCCTCCGCTGTGTAGTCTGGGCCGTCAAATCCATACTGTGCCTGAAACCGTCTGAGCCTGCCTCCTGATGTATAGACACATCTTTTGAATGTGTACGCTATCCATGTTATCCGGGGATACGGTACCCTTTCTCACCTTTGTGTAATCCATACTGGGCGTGAGAACGGCTGGCGAGCTGTTAAGCAAGCTACAGCACCTGTGGTTTCATACGTAAGTTCTTCATTTTTTTTCAGGAATGACGGTTAGGCCTAATTCCGGAACTGCGGTTGACCTGCACTTACTGGGAAATCATCGTTCGCGGGTAATAATTGTAATCGGTGATCCCCATCACTAACGTTGTTCAGCGGGTTATCTGCACCTGTAAGCGACAAACGCTGGCCTTTTCAGTGTAGCGCACATGTAGCCACGGACATGTAAGGGCATGACACACCAGTTATTGGCCAATCTCATGTGCCAGAGCCTCACGTGTCCCTCTAGTAAGTCGGACTGCGGGGCATGACGGAGTCTCGTTCGTTAACAGAATTAAGCTTGCAATGTGTGCATCTGTTCTGTAGCTGGCATGGTTGAGGTTTCCCAGGTGGAGTCGAATTTAACCGTAGGCTCCACTCCTGGTGGTGCCCTTCTGGACATTCCTTTAAGGTTCAGCTTTGCAACCATACTGCCCACGTAAAACAAACACTTTTCCTTCATGAACGCTGTTTGGAGGGTCATGACTCGTGGGAATAACGCCGCCCAATCAGTTAACTTGCTAGAGAGATCCTTCGTTGCTCCCAAGCATGACATCACACTCCCTAGGAGGAAGGTAATGCCACTGTGGCGACCGTACTCCTGGGGGCGACACGTGCACTGATGCCCAGCCACTGCTCTATGAATCTGCTGGTACATTGACCCAGACCACTACATTCCCCTCGCACGCTACACGGCCTGAATCTGACCCTGATTAAACTCGGGTTACCCTTCCCATATACAGTTCCATCTTACACGGTGACAAAGAGGAAGCTGCAGATGAAAGTGCAGGTTCGGCCCACCCGCCATCAGACACACCACCGTACTATCAGGGGCCCTGTGCCGTCGCCAACGAGTGGGGGGGCCCCCCCTGCTTGCTCAGGATCACAGCACTTGCAAGGTTGAAATACTGTGCAGTGAGATGGAAGATGGGGACGACGAGGAGTCCAGACTAGTACAGGGATTCCCTAGCGAGGAGACTTATTTGATTGTTTTAAATGTTGGGACAGCAATTTTTGGGGAGCACTATACTCTGGAGAATGATAGATGGGGCCCACCATACACTGGAACATTCCAAAGGTGGACATCAGACACTGGAGCAGCATTTACAGGGCCCATTATACACTAGAGCATTAGAAATGGGGCCCATTATGTTTGGAGCATTATTTGGGCCCATAAGACAGTGGAGCTTCATCCATGGGGACCAACATATACTGTATCATTATGTGGAGCTCATCATATACTGTTTCAAACATTATATGGGACCAATGATTCTGTATGGAGAAATAGATGGGCCTCGTCATGAGATGTAAAAAGTGAAGTATTTTTCATTGTACTATACCGCTATTTCTCTGCCGTATCAGAGCATTGAGTTGTGGTATGTGTTAAAGGGGCGCTTTTTTTTTTTTTTTTTTTTTTTTTTTTTTTTTCCCAGGGCACATGAAAACCTGGAGCCAAATAACCCCCATTTTTCAGTGCGTAACTTGTATTATGAAGTTAATTAAGGTTGACAAGCTTAAGTAAGAAGAATTGATGCTTTTGGCATTCAAATGGGCACTGTAGGTGTTTCCTGTCCTCCTCTCACTGCCGACTTTTATTCCCCCATTGACTTACATTGGGTTTCGTGTTTCGGGACGACCCCCGACTTTTCCCTATAATCGGCCGATCTTGCTCAACCCGACTTTTGGAAAAGTCGGGTTTCACGAAACGAAACTCGACCCTAAAAAACCAAAAGTCGCTCAACTCTAGGCATGTCTTTTTGCTTAATGAAGCATTAGGTCTGATGTTGGGCTGCCAATGCATGACACCTGTGGGTTTTTTTTTTTTTTTTTCCCAACCAATGCTTTCAATGGGTGAGAAATGTTGAAAGTGATGTGCTGTATTTTGAAAAAATGAAGCTATTAAAAAAAAAAAGCCCTGCATGAGTTCTGAAACTTCAGACTTTGGTGGTACTATAAAACCCAGCTGAATCTGCACACAAAAAAAGCAAGGTGTGAACATATCCTTGCTAGACGCAGCAGTAGGGCCATTTCCCTTGTAGGTGGTAGCGGTAGGTGAGAAATTATCTGACCTCCAAGTTTAATTGCTGGAATTGTATCAGGTCAGTGGAATATACTGTATGCAAAGGTGGCATCTGTTGCACCAATTTCTCACGGAACCACTTATTCAAGCTGGTGTGTTGGGATAATCCTGCTCCTAGAGTGTCCAATGACTTGTAGTTGACTCTTTGGTGTGCATATCTCAGACTAAGGATTATCTTTCTTCTGATCAGGCCAGTATTACCAACAGATGGGGAGATCTTCTGCCGTTCTGTCCATAAATACTACCAACATCACAGCCGGCACACAAATGATCGAAGTCACTGTCTTCAGGAGAGGTTACCGGAAACATTACCCAGTGGCAAAAGCGAGCGGCATATATCTAGTAACTGGTAAGTGGTGGCATAGACTGGGCCCTTAAATTCTAGCACAGACTGACACCCATGGTGGCAGCATACAAGGATTTTGAAAGGGGAAGTGTTAGGCTGTGTGCACACGCTGTGAATTTATCCGTGCGGCTTTGTCAAACCGCAGGTCAATAGACCTGCGGTTTGACACCTGCCATGGAGCAGGTGCCAAACCACAGCAGAATCTGCACAAAGAATTGACATGCTGCGGCTTTGAAACTGCAGCAAATCCGCATTGTCTGCACAGCGGTTTTCATCTTTCATTGATTTTAATGGTACTGTACACCGCAGCAGAAACTGCTGTGGATCCGCAACGTGTGCACACACACTTACAGATCCTCAATGTTAGAGGGTCACACATGGATACTCTGTAGAGCCCACACTTCCTATGTGAATTAAATGGTGTGGGGGTTGCTTAATTGTGCTAGGGTTTTGTTACAATACATGCATGGTCAGCACTCAAATGATATTGGTAATCTGGAATCAGAAACTTGATAAGTGATACTTACTGGGCTGTGATGTTGCAATAAAATCATTGTTTTATTAGCAGGAGATAATCACTTGGTGTCTCATGCCTCCTAGTCCTATGTAAATGCACCACTAAATAGCAGCTTTCTTATCACATGCCAAAATCCCAATGAGGTTTTTTTTTTTTTTTTTTTTTTGTTTTTCTTCTCTCCCCAATGAAGATCAAGTTCCACTTTATGTGAAGCTTTCTCAGAAGAATGACAAGAATTCCTCAGACAACATCTTTATTAAGGATTCGCCAATCAAGTTTGATGTCCAAATCCATGACCCAAGTCACTATCTGGATAAAGCTGAACTGACCTTCGCCTGGGATTATGGTGATGGGAATGATTCCCTTTCCAATAGCCTAGTCTCTAGTCATAACTACACCCAGCTTGGCAACTTCAGTGTTAACTTGACCATCAAAGCTGCCATTCCTGGTCCATGTAAACCAGCTACACCCACTCCAATCCATAGAACACTTCTACCAACTACCACCAGTACTTTCACCACTCCCAACTCTACTGGCACCACTCCCAACTCTACTGGTAAGTAGGAATGGTGTTAGTCTTCATGTAATATGAACAGGGGTAGTGTGCTCTGTAGTGACCTATATCTCAATGTAAGATTGCACCACATAATGGCAACCTTACTTTGCAGATAACTCTACAGAATTATCAACCTTTGGGACTGAAACTCCTCTGCCCACTGAGATGCCAAATGTTACCATCTTGCATACCACCACTCCATATCTAACTCCTGCCCCAGACTGCTTCATATATAGATACGGCTATTACCACAACAACCTCACAGTTGTAGGTGAGTTCACTGACATGTCTATACTGATTCTTTCAATATACAGGCCCATGAACCTTAATTCTTCCCTTCACTAACTTTTAGATGGCATTCTTGAGGTGAACATTATTGAGATGACCAGTGTTCAGGTAGCCACATCTACAACCGGAAACTCTCTAATTGACTTTGTGGTAACTTGTGAAGGAAGGTATGTCTCTGCAAAACCCATTTCTGCAAAACTTGTAATGCTGTTCCCTGTGTGAGATGACCACTGTTCTCTCAGCCTGCCTACAGATGCCTGCACAATTGTCTCAGATGCCAGCTGCATGATTCCTCAAGACATGGTCTGTGATGACGTCCCAGCTTCTGATCAATGCTTGCTGACCCTACGAAGGGCATTTGAGCCAGGATCCTACTGTGTCAATATTACACTGAGCGATGGTGCAAGTTTGGCCCTCGCTAGTACACTGGTGTCTGTAGATGGTGGTGAGTGACTCTGTACTAGGGAAAATCTAGCCTATAGTAGCTTCTGGTGTATAGACCTAGCTGTCCTACCTCTCGCCTTATGTTATGGCCAAAAGTAGACTTGATTAGCAGTTACTCCAGTCAATGAATGCAAATATTATTGGCCCTCAAATCTGAGCTTGCATGAAACTAAATGTTATGTAAATTGAAGTGTAAGGCAGCCTTTCATATTCTCATCCCCTCTGTAGGGTCTTCACCACAGACGGCTTCTGCAGTACTTATTCCTTTAGCTCTTGTAGCCCTTGTCGCTCTGGTGATTGGTGTTGCCTTGTACAGGTGAGTTGGTGGTCCATCACTTTATTGTGACTTTTGGGAATCACTTGCAATTTAATCTTCTGGGGATGTTTTCTCTGAGGAGGATTATCTACATGTGTTAAAACGAGTTTAACAAATTGTCCAATTTGCTGTAAAAACTAACTAACCTGTAGTTCAGATGACTGTACTAAAACAAGGCACTGGAAATTGTAGATGTCAGCATGATGTGCAGGAGCTGCCTGACATGCACACATCTAGTTCCTAAATTGGACCAGCCTAATGCATGCTGTGATAAATGACATACGGTACATTGTGCTTTTCTAGGAGATACAAGGAATACAAACCCATCGCCAGTGCATCCGATGGACGAGGTGGTCAAGGATTTGCTGTGTATTTCACTCAGGTCAAAGATCTTCTCTTCAAAAGAAACCATGAGCATGATCCTCTTCTGAAAAGCAAGGCTACAATAATATAACCCTGCTGTAAATGTCTGCTATGTATTGGTATTCTGATCCCTCTAAGGTGATAAAGCTGCTGTCAATAAAACGTTCTTTATTTAAAGTGTATCCGGTCTAAAACGAATTTTCTAATTCCACAAGGCAACCATTCATTTACAGTCCGCTCAATAAGGCATTGACACAGAATGGCTACAGCCCAGTAACTGCTGCAGTCAGGTTCTTGGATCTGGCATGCTAATATTTAGTATGTATAGGATTGCACGCCGAACACCGTCCAGGCAAGAAATCCATACATAAAATTCATAGCGCAGGCTTTAACTATTGGCAGAGAAACCTATAATATCCAGAACCAAAAAGTGTTGGAAAGACCACACTAACTAGCATAAATTAGAGATGTGGCCATGATGACAAGTCTGAAGAAATTGTATGTGGCCCAATAAATGGCAAGTACAGTAAATTTTTAGTATATTACACAAAACATCAATATAGGTACAATGATTAAACAGACAATGCAGGAGATGAGCATGTAAACAAGAAGTCTGATACAGTAGTAAAGGATACGTATCCAGACTACAAAAACAGAGAAACAAACCAAGATCAATATACCTACAGGACCGCCATCAGAGCATTACTGGAGTATGGGGCCTGACGAGCAGAGGGCCCGGTTAGCAGCAGGATCCTTCAATAACTGCATCGGAGGACGTGCGATCAGTTAAAATCTGTTGCCATGTAGGAAATTCCTCATGCACAGAAACAGTTAACAGCCACCAGCCAATCAGAGGCCAGCAGCTGACATCAGCACTCATGTCGCCAATGTATGATATCGCTGTCATATGCCGAAACGATGCTGTGCGCCTCGGCTGTATTGCAGGGAGGACATCACTGGAGCTCGGCCGGATAAGGGATAACTTTTATTTTTGTGAAGCTGCAGTATGCGGCTTATACCTGTAGTATAATGCACCCACCTACTACTATGGGGCTGCTGTTGGGCTACTTTCACACTAGCGTCGTGCGACGCACATCGCAATGCGTCGTTTTGAAGAAAAAACGCATCCTGCAAAGTTGCCAGCAGGATGCGTTTTTTTTTTTTTTTTTTTTCCCTCCATAGACTTGCATTAGCGACGCATTGCGACACGTCGCATCCGTCGTGCGACGGATGCGTCGTGTTTTGGCGACCGCGACACACAAACGTTACATGTAACTTTTTTTTGTGCGTTGTCTCCGCCATTTTCGCATGCGCGGCCGAAACTCTGCCCCCTCCTCCCCAGACATTACAATGGGGCAGCGGATGCGTTGTAAAACTGCATCCGCTGCCCCCGTTTTGCACAACTTTCAAAACGTGCGACGGTACGTCGCCCCGACGCAGGGCGACGGCCGTCGCACGACACTAGTGTGAAAGTAGCCATATACTACAGGCGCATCATACTGTTATGGGGAGTGCATTCTAGTACTGTAGGGTGAATTATACTATATGATTATGGGGCTGCATTATACTGTGATATGACTATGGGGTACATTATACTATTATGGATGACTAAGGTGGCAACATGGAGAGATATGGGGAAGTATGTAGAAACATGAGACAGAATGGGGGATATTACTGTAGGGGCTAACTTAAGGATATTTTTTCAGGATACTGTCCTTGGTGTGGGGAGATGTCCTGTTACTGTGCACAGCGAATTCTGCCCCCCCCCCCCCATCTGGTGTAGTGTAGAGGTTGACAAATGTGCTCTAGATCAGTGGTCCCCAACCTTTTTTGCACCGGGGACCGGTTTCAAGCAAGACCATTCTTCCATGGCCCGGCAGGGCGGGGATGGAGGTGTGGCAGGGGCGGGGCTTTGGTCATAAGGGGGCGGGGCTATGGACACGGTTGTAGTGTAGCAGTGCATACTTATAATTAAATAACATTTATAATGTGACTCAACTCACCATAGGTTTTGAATAAGTGCTCCATCATTGCCTTCTCCCCATCACTCCCTTCTCCCCATCATTGCCTTCTCCCCATCACTGCTGTCTCCCCATCATTGCCTTCACCCCATCATTCCCCTCTCCCCATCATTGCCTTCACCCCATCACTGCCGTCTCCCCATCATTGCCTTCACCCCATCACTGCTGTCTCCCCATCATTGCCTTCACCCCATCACTGCTGTCTCCCCATCATTGCCTTCACCCCATCACTGCCGTCTCTCCATCATTGCCTTCACCCCATCACTCCCTTCTCCCCATCATTGCCTTCACCCCATCACTCCCTTCTCCCCATCATTGCCTTCACCCCATCACTCCCTTCTCCCCATCATTGCCTTCACCCCATCACTCCCTTCTCCCCATCATTGCCTTCACCCCATCACTGCCGTCTCTCCATCATTGCCTTCACCCCATCACTCCCCTCTCCCCATCACTCCCCTCTCCCCATCACTCCCCTCTCCCCATCACTGCCTTCACCCCATCACTGCCTTCTCCCCATCACTCCCCTCTCCCCATCATTGCCTTCACCCCATCACTCCCCTCATGGCCTTCTCCTCATGTCCCCATCTCCTCCAGGGCCAGGCTACACAAACACAGACCAACACACACACAGACATACATGTACACACACACACAGACAGACATACATATACACACAGACACCACCTCTCTCACCTGCCCGCCGCCCGCGCTTCCTCGCACTGACACAGCAGCGGCCGCGCTCCTCTCTGTCAGTCAGAGACAGGAAGCGCGGGCGGCGGGCAGGAAGCTGGACGGGTCCTTGCAGCTCCGCTCCTGCTATGCCCTCTTGCAGGCAGCGGAGCTGCTTGATCGCTCCCTGCCCGCCGCTAAGAGCTGCTGCGCGCCGCTCCAGCCCCCGCTACGCCACTGACCGCCCCTGGCTCACCTTGTGTCCGCGGACCGGCAAGGGCACTGCAGCGGCCCGGTGCTGGGCCGCGGACCGGCGGTTGGGGACCCCTGCTCTAGATAACTGTCATTTTACTCTTCGCCACGACCGCACCCACTGGAGGTATCGGATCCGCCCATTTGGAACAGGAAACCCTACAGGAAAGATAAAAGGGGCGGTCCGCCTTTCCTCCTCAGTTTTGGTTTCCTGTTCCAAATGGAGCAGGATCTTACCTGGGCCATGCATCCGCCTGTGCGGTCTCTTCGGGAACGGCAGGGGCTGCGGTCCGGAAGCAGCGTCGGGGGAGACTCCGTTTGACGGCTCCCCCCTCGTCTGGTGGCATAGTGGTAATGGCCGGGTCCGGGGAGGGCCGCCCGGTCTTACCAGGGAGCGGGCCGGTCTGGCATTCGGGAGATCTCCCCCCCCCCCCCCCCCCCCCCCATCCCCATCGATGGGGGTATAACGTGGATGGTGAGGCCATGAGCGCGCGAGCCGCGCGTGTCAATAGCGGTGGCGCGGGAGCAGGCCGGCGCCCGACGCTCCTATACCCCGGCAGTAATGGTTGAACTTCCGGGGTAAGATGGCGATGACGCGGCGCATGCGCCCTGTGACAGGGCGACTTCTGGGGGTACGATAAGTGTACAGATAAAACAGCGCTGCAACGTTGGAACATGTCGTCCCCCGCAGAGTCGCAGACCCCAGCAGGGGATTCAGCTGGGGGCAACTCCACCAGGGACCGCAGCGCCAGGACAGAGACTGCCCGCAGGAGCGAGGCAGCAGAAACCCGATCCAAACCGTCTCAGCCATCCGAACCGGTATTAAGCTTCACTGGGTGAGTGTGCAAAGCATATGCTCTACCTATTAAGCTAACCTCCTCTCCTCCCCCCCCCTCCCCCCTCTCTTTACCTTTGACCTCCCACTTCAGTCAAAGAAAAAAGGAAAAACAAAACATAAAGAATGCGCATTATGTTCAGAGCCTCTCCCTGACTCCTACCCCAAAAAACTCTGCAAACAATGCATTAAAGAGACCAGGCAGGGGTCGACGATATCTTCTAAGGATATCCGAGCCATAATTAGGGAGGAAATACAAGCCATCAACCGCGCCAGCACTCCCGCAGAGTCCAGTCATAGAAAACAGGTCATTGTTAGTTCAGAGTCAGAGGAAGAACAGGAGTTAATCTCAGGCTCCGCATCCACGTCCTCATCATCATCCTCGGAGGTGGAAGGACGCGCATGTTTTCCACTGGAGAGCGTAGATAACCTGGTAAAAGCGGTTAGAAATACTATGGGGTGTGAAGAGGAAAGGGGAGCCCAGACCGCGCAGGACATTATGTTTGCGGGATTGGCAGAGAAAAAGAGGAGATCATTTCCAGTGATACCGGCAATTAAAGATCTCATCAAAAGAGAGTGGGAAAAACACGACCAGAGGGGTTTTCTCCCATCTGCTTCAAAACGGAAGTATCCGTTCACTGATGAAGATCTATTAAAATGGACTAAAGGTGGACGCTGTCATATCCTCCACTTCCAAACAAACCTCGATCCCGGTCGAGGACGCAGGATTGTTAGCAGACCCATTGGACCGAAAGGCTGAATCTTCGCTCAAAAGGTCCTGGGAATCCACCACCGGGGTATTCAAACCCGCAATAGCCAGCACATGTACTGCTAGGTCAATGCTGGTATGGCTAGATCAATTAGACCAGCAGATTGAGCAAAGAGTGTCAAGGGAGAAACTGCGTGCAGCCATCCCGTTGATAAGAGGGGCAGCTGCCTTTATGGCAGACGCTTCAGCGGACACCCTAAGACTGGCAGCAAGGTCGGCAGCCCTGGTGAATAACGCCAGACGCGCGCTGTGGATAAAGAGCTGGAAAGGGGATGCACAGTCAAAATCCAAAATTAGTGCAACCCCATGCGAGGGTGAGTTCCTCTTCGGAAAAGCCTTAGACGAAATTCTCGCCAAGGCAAAAGAAAGGAAAAAGGCCTTCAGTGATTCTCCCATTCCGTTTTATAGGAAAACCTTTAAAAGACGGCCATTCGGGAGAAGAAGGCAATCGGACAGAACGAACAGATGGGCCACGAAAGACGAAAAGCAGAAGGGTACCATCTTCAGAGGGCCAACATATAGGAGAGAAAAAAATTAAAAGTTTAGACCCACCAGTTGGGGGTAGATTAAAATTTTTTTTTACCAAGTGGGAACAGATTACGTTAAACCCATGGATTTTGAATATAATCAAGGAAGGAATAAAGATTGAATTCCTTCGGATCCCCTATGAGTTCTTTGTTATAACTCGCCTTAATTCCTCACTTCAGCAAAAGGCTCTCGAAGACGAGATTCGAGTCCTGCTAGCTAAAAAAGTTTTAGTTGACGTCCCTGAGGAACAACAAGGTAGAGGCTTTTACTCTCCCCTGTTTTTGGTGTCTAAACCAGACGGTACATTTAGAACCATTATTAATTTAAAGAAGCTAAATTAATTTATAAAAAATTATAAGTTCAAAATGGAATCAATCAGATCCACTATAAAGCTTCTTTTCCCAAATTGCGAAATGGCAGGGATTGATTTAAAAGATGCTTATTATCATCTCCCTATACACAACAGATTCCAGAAATACCTAAGAGTCGCAGTGGAAGTCGAGGGAAGGATTCGTCATTTCCAATACGCGGCCATGCCCTTCGGGCTTTCCACGGCACCGAGAATATTTACCAAGGTGATGGCAGAAGTGATGGCCTACCTTCGCCAAAAGGACACACTAATTGTGCCATATCTAGACGACTTCCTAGTAATTGGGAATTCAGTCAAACAATGTACTGAACGCGTGACTGACGCAATCTCCTCTTTTCAGAGCCTTGGCTGGATCATCAATATCCAAAAGTCCAGACTCGATCCGTAATCTCTCCAGACATTTCTAGGATTTCAACTAGATTCCTTGACCCTGAGATGTCTACTACCCCAGGTAAAAATCATCCTCACAAAACAAAAAATACAAGCAGCTATAGATAAACCACGTGTATCCTTAAGAGGAGCAATGTCACTATTAGGATCACTAAATTCTTGCACCCCGGCAGTCCGGTGGGCCCAGTACCATGTCCGTACGCTACAACACCAGATCCTCCAGGAGGATAAGCGACATAGTGGTCATTTACAGAGCAAAATAACCCTGTCACAAGAAGTCTTGACTTCCCTAGAGTGGTGGTTAGACGATGATCATTTATGTTCAGGAGTTCCATGGGTTATAGTTCCATCCTGTATCGTAACCACCGATGCCAGTCCCCAGGGCTGGGGAGCCCACATGGAGAATGGGTTTTATCAGGGAAGGTGGAGTAAAGAGGAATGTGATTACTCATCTAATTTAAAAGAACTGACTGCAGTGTTCTATGCTCTATACAACTTCCTTCCGCAGCTCCAACAGAAGCATGTAAGGATCCTGTCGGACAATACCACCACAGTGGCATATATAAACAGACAAGGAGGAACTCGATCAGAGACTCTGATGTCTTCAGCGGCAAGAATTTTAAACTTAGCAGAAAACTATTTTTTGTCCCTCTCGGCCCTTCATATAAGAGGCTAGAGCAATCAAAAGGCAGACTTCCTAAGCCGTCACACTCTACGACAAGGAGAGTGGTGCCTCAATCGGAAGGTCTTCAGGGACATAGTAGCCGCATGGGGACAACCCGAGGTGGATCTTTTCGCCACAAGAGAGAACAGGCAGATAAAAACTTTTGCCTCCCTATCTCCGTCAGATCACCCAAACATACTGGACGCCTTTCTAGTTCCATGGAATTTCAACCTAGCGTATGCGTTCCCTCCATTGATCCTCCTACCTCAAGTAATTCGGAAGATCAGAGACGACAAAGCAAGAATAATCTTAATAGCACCGTTCTGGCCAAAAAGACCGTGGTTTTCGTGGCTGCAGATTATGTCGATAACAGATCCTTGGGTCCTTCCGACTGCCAATCTACTCTCCCAAGGCCCCTTTTTCCACCCTCAAGTGCTCAGCTTGCACTTGACGGCGTGGAATTTGAGAGGCAGTTATTGAGGACAAGAGGATTCTCGGAGTCCTTAATTACTACACTACTACAAAGTAGAAAACAGTCCACAACCCAAATTTACACTAGAATATGGAAAAAATTTCTTCAATTCCATACAGTACCTCATAAAACAGAAGTTCCGATAATCCCAATCTTGGAATTTCTGCAGAAGGGGAAAGACTTAGGCTTAGCAGTAAATACACTGAGAGTACAAATATCGGCATTAGGAGCACTATATGGCCATAATATAGCAGGCAACAAGTGGATAACTCGTTTTATTACAGCATGTGAACGAATAGCTCCAATCCACATACCCTCCGTCCCTACATGGGATCTAAATCTGGTCTTAGACGCCCTAACGGTAGACCCCTTTGAGCCGATCGACACAATACCCTTCAAATACTTAGCACTTAAAATGGCCCTCTTAGTATCACTGACCTCAGCTAGAAGAGTGGGTGATATTCAGGCCTTGTCAATAGATCCACCTTTTTTCCAAGAATACCAAGACAGATTAGTATTAAAACCAGACCCTGCCTACCTGCCAAAAGTGGCAACAAAATACCATAGATCTCAGGAGATACTCCTCCCAACCTTCTATAAAAATCCCTCTACTCCGGAAGAGCAGAAGTTCCATACTCTGGACGTCAAAAGAACTGTCCTAAAATGTATTGAGAGGTCCAACAGTTGGAGGCAGAGCAGGGCCCTATTTGTTTCATTTCAGGGCTGTAAGAAGGGGTATGGAGTCACGAAGAGCACCATTTCCCGGTGGATCAGAGAGGCCATTCGTTTAGCCTACTCCGCAAAAAACGAAGATCCTCCAGGGAACATCAGGGCGCATTCCACCAGGGCAATGGCAACCTCTTGGGCGGAAAAGGGAGATGTTCCGATTGAAACTATATGTAAGGCGGCAGTTTGGTCATCCCCTTCTACCTTCTATAAGCACTACAGACTTGATCTTTCATCAACCTCTGACTTAAGCTTTGGCAGGACTATCCTTGGCACGGTGGTCCCACCCAGGTGATGGTCTCTGGAATCTCTCCAGTGGGTGCTGTCGTGGCGAAGAGTAAAAAGCCGGATTACTTACCGGTAATGCTCTTTTAATGAGTCCACGACAGCACCCGCTCACTTCCCCCCCTAAAGATATCAATAGTTAAAGTATATTAACCAAATAATGGATAAGAAAGATGTTAAAATAAGAGAACATTGCCTAATCCTTGGCGGTCCTTCTGGTACTCTGAAACGTAAAACTGAGGAGGAAAGGCGGACCGCCCCTTTTATCTTTCCTGTAGGGTTTCCTGTTCCAAATGGGCGGATCCGATACCTCCAGTGGGTGCTGTCGTGGACTCATTAAAAGAGCATTACCGGTAAGTAATCCGGCTTTTTCTGCAGAGATGAGTCCTGGCTGGAAGAAGTGATGGCGGTGTGCGCTAGATGAAAAGTAAGGACTTCACCTAGTGATGTCAGTGTTACCTGTACACTGACACTATACACCGTATACAGAGCTATGTATGTCACTGGTGATCACTGTATTACCTGTACAGACATTGTTTACAAAGATCTATGTATAATGGCTCTTATGGTGATTATTATTTCTTTCTATTATCAGTATCGTAGTATTCAGTCACTATGTGGTGGTAATGTTGTCTGGCCATGGTGTGGCTGTATTTGTTCCTTGTATGTGCTATTTGGTCACTGTAGTGGTAATATGTGGTCTGGTCATGGTGTGGCAGTATTTGCTTCTTGTTTGATATTATTGGTCATTTTAAAAATTGAAAAATAACCATATACCTAAATTGTATTGGATATTTTAACAAATGTTTAAGGTACAGGAGAGTAGAGCCTGGCCAAAAGAGTCTACCTTGTCATGGTGGTGGATTAAAAGAAAAATCTCTTGGCCAAAATAAAAGCTGCTGGTTATGTATGTGGTGGTGATAAACTGTAAATGTGTGATTGAGGATGTGGTACAGAAGAGACTTTCCAAGAGGACTGTGGACGGTTTGAGGTAGAGCTTGGGCGGAGTCTCAAGGGGGCCCCAAAATTCCTAGTGGCAGCCCTGTATACATATGTAAAGACAGGTGTAAAGTGGATATTTTTGTGGATCTGATTTTGTAATATGGATCTGTATCCTTTACTTTACAAATGCTGATTCTGATACTTCTTGTTTACATGCTCATCTCCTCCTACGGCATTCTTTTTAATTGCTCGCTATACCTATATTTATCCTTATATTTTGTGTACTATACTAATAAAGATTTACTTTCAATTTTTTTTTTTTTTTTCTGGCCACACAATTTCTTGTGAATTTATTTTTTTTTAACCCCTTTCCTACATTAGACATACTTTTCTGTCCATGTGACCTGGGAACCTAGTTCCCAACGACGGAATAGTACGTCATGGCGATCAGGGGCGCCCCCGTGGGGAGCGCCGCTGATCGCGGCCGGGTGTCAGCTTCTTATCACAGCTGACACCCGGCACGTTAACCCCTGGCACACTGCGATCAAACATGATCACGGTGTACCGGAGGAATAGGAGAGAATCGCGCAGGGAGGGGGGGTCCCTCTGTGCTTCCCTGAGACCCCTGGAGCAGCGCAATGTGCAGCGTTGCTGCGGGGGCCTCCTTCCCTGCAGATCCCTGGATCCAATATGGCGACGGGGGCCTGCAGGGAGCTGGCTTCCTCACTGCCAGGTGAGCGCAGGAATGAGGAAGTCTGTGCAGCTCCTGTGTCAGATTGCTGCTCTGTCACAGCGATCTGTGATGTGACAGATCAACGATCTGTCACATGACAGTTATGTCCCCCTGGGACAGTGTAGTAAAGTTTAAAAAAAAAAAAGTGTAAATTAATCGCTAAATAAACTTAAAAAAAAATAAATTCCCTAATTTTTTAAAAAATAAAAACAAAACAAAATGGTACACATTTTTGGTATCGCCACGTCCGTAACGACCCGCCCTATAAAACTGTGCCACTAGTTAACTCCTTTATTGAACCCCTTAAAAAATAAAAAACGAAGCAAAAAATGCCTTATCATACCACCGAAAAAGTACAATAACGCGCGATCAAAAAGACTGATATAACCATGGTACCGCTGAAAACGTCTTGTCCTGCAAAAAACGAGCCGCCATACAGCATCATCAGTGAAAAAATAAGTTATAGCTCGCAGAATAAAGCGATGCAAAAATTTTTTATATATAATTGTTTTGATTGCATAAAAGCACCAAAACACAAAAAAAAAATGAATGAGATATTGCTGCAACCGTACTGACCCGAAGAATAAAACCGCTTTATCAATTTTATCAGACGGGGAACGGTGCAAACGCACCAACAAAAGAAATTCATGAAAGGCTGATTTTTGTTCATTCTGCATCCCAAAAATCGGAATAAAAAGCCATAAAAGGTCACGTGCCCGAAAATGGTACCAATAAAAACGTCAACTCGTCCCGCAAAAAATAAGACCTCACATGACTCGGTGGATCAAAATATGTAAAAAAAAATTATAGCTCTCAAAATGTGGTGATGCATAAACTATTTTTACAATAAAGTCTTTTTGCGTATAACAGCTGCCAAACATAAAAACCGCCATAAATAGTAAATCAAACCCCCCCCCCCCGTTATCACCCCCTTAGTTAGGGAAAATTAATACTTTTTTTTTTTCTTTATTTCCATTTTCTCATTAGGGTTAGGGGTGTGTTGGGGTTAGGGTTGGAGTTAGAATTGGGGGGGTTTCTACTGTTTTGGCACATCAGGGGTTTTACAAACACGACATAGCGTCCGATCTCAATTCCAGCCAAAAAAGTCAAATGGCGCTGCTTCCATTCCAAGCTCTGCCATGCTTCCAAATAGTGGTTTATCCCCACATATGGGGTATCAGCGTACTCAGGACAAATTGCACAATAACTTTTGGGGTCCTGTTACCCTTGGGAAAATAAAAATTGGTGGTGAAAAGATCATTTTTGTGGAAAAAATGATTTTTTATTTTAATTGTACGGCTGTACGTTATAAACTTCTGTGAAGCACTTGGGGGCTCAAAGTGCTCACCACATATCTAGATAAGTTCCTTGAGGGGTCTAGTTTCCCAAATGGGGTCACTTGTGGGGGGTTTCCACTGTTTAGGCAAATCAGGAGCTCTCCAAACGTGACATGGCATCAGATCTGAATTCCAGCCAATTTTGCAGTGAAAAAGTCAAACGGCGCTCCTTCCCTTCTGAGCTCTGCCATGCGCCCAAACAGTTGTCCCCCCCCTCACATATCAGGTATCGGCGTACTCATGACAAATTGCACAATAACTTTTCCAGTCTAATTTCTCCTGTGAAGCACCTGAAGGGTTAATAAACTTCTTGAATGTGGTTTTGAGCACCTTGAGGGGTGTAGTTTTTAGAATGGTGTCACTTTTGGGTATTTTCTATTATATAGACCCCTCAAAGTGGCTTCAAATGTGATGTGGTCCCTAAAAATAAAATGGTGTTGTAGAAATGAGAAATCGCTGGTCAAATTTTAACCCTTATAACTTCCTAACAAAAAAGAAATTTGTTTCCAAAATTGTGCTGATGTAAAGTAGACATGGCAAATGTTGTTTATTAACTATTCTGTGTCACATAACTCTCTGGTTTAAGGTCATAAAAATTCAAAGTTTGAAAATTGCAAAATTTTCGCCATATTTGTTTTTTTCATAAATAAACGCAAGTTATAGTGAAGAAATTTTACCACTAAAGTGAAGTAAAATATGTCACGAGAAAACAAACTCAGAATCTCCTAGATCTGTTGAAGCGTTCCTGAGTTATTACCTCATAAAGGGACAGTGGTCAGAATTGTAAAAATTGGCCCGGGAGTTTACTACTAAGGGTGGCTTGCATGTTAAGGGGTTAATATTGGCATGAAACTTCCTCTAAGTTGCCTTTTAAGAACCTACAGTTTCTAAAAGGTGTGTGGTGACAATGGATCCACCAGTAACTGACTTTATGGACCCTTTTGTTCAGCTAAGGCCTTTTTCACACTTCCGTTTGACCATCAGTCAAAATTCGCCAGGTTTTGAAAAATGCGGATCCGCCATTTTTTTTGCGGATCTGTTTTTTTTTCTCTCTCTCTCTCTCCTCCCCAGCCAGCGGTTCCTTTAAAATTCTGCGGATCCGTCAAAAAACGGATCCTGTGGTATCCGTTCACATCAGTTAGGAACGGATCCGCTATTCCGCCTTTTTGGCGGATTTTAACTGACACAAAAAACTGAAGTGTGAAAGAGGCCTAACACACATTAGCCTCATTCACATATTGACTTGTGAATCTATATAAAACACTGGGTTCAGAGGCAAACATGCCAAATGGGTAAGGGCCCCACTTCAACCTCCAAAGCAGGTGCAATTGACCCAGATGTTCCTGCACAGGGGCCCATCTGTGACTGGATAGCTTTGGTGGAAAAAAAGTATATTGCTACTGCTCATACAGGTGAGATGGGGGAGCACTAGGATTCACCTGTGAGCCAGTCTGAGCCTGGGGGAGTACATCATTCCTTAACTTGTACATAAATAGAAAAGTAAAATGGACTTGTCCGCAAAAAAATCATGCTGCTGCAGAGCATGTAAAGGAAGGTGTGATGTGAAGTGTTCTTACACTCAACGTGGCTGTGTGTTAAAGAAAATGTATTGTCTACTGTACACATTCACACCCTTGCTTAGAATTGCATTTTAACCCCTTTTGTCATTTAGGTCAAAATTGGCACTGTCATGAACTCCAATTTTGGAACTCAGACCAGAACGTTTCAACCTATCCCAGTGATTTGTGGGTTGCATTTTTTTTTTTTAATTACTTCTCCCTAAACTTTACTTTTTCAAGAGGTAACATGAAAAAGTGAACCCTGCAGCTTGTTACCTCATTTCGTCTGAGCACGGCAATGCTCCACATGTAGTCAAACTGCAGGACTCAAAAGGGAAGAAGCAGCATTTGTAGTGTAGATATCACTGTAATGGGATTGCAGACTCCATGTCCCATTTGCAGAGCATTTGAGGCACCAAAACACCCCACAAGTTGCCCCATTTTTGAAACTAGACCCATCAAGGAAATAGTCTAGGAAATTTTAAAATTTAGCCTTATTCTCACCTTCCTGTAGCATGTAAGCCCGAAAGGGCAGGGTCCTCTCTCCCCTCTGTATCAGTCTGTCATTGTTAGTTTGTTTACTGTAAGTGATATCTGTAATCTGTATGTAACCCCTTCTCATGTACAGCACCATGGACTCAATGGTGCTATATAAATAAATAATAATAATTCTCGTGATCGCCAGTTTGAAGCATGTTGGAGTCTAATGACTGAAAATCTTTAGCAAGTATATGCAATGATGACCATTTATAAAAAAATTGTGTCTCTTAGAAGAGCCATGTCCCTTCTGGGTTCTCTGACATCTTGCATCCCGACAGCCCAGTTTCATATCTGAGTTTTACAATGGAATGTGTAAAGAAACGACATTTACCTTGGAGGGCACCAGGAACGAAAGATGATGCTATTCCTCAACACCAATACAATCCCTTCCTTGGTTGCAGGATACCACTAATCTGTCTGGGGGGGGGGGTTCCCTGGGTGAATGAGATCTCACGAGTGGTCACCACGAATGTGAGCCCCATGGGTTGGGGGGGCTCATCTATAAGATAACTTGAAGGAATTGCTTGCAGTTGAGTTGGCAGTAAGAAGACTCCTTGTGTCCCTACAGGGTCATCATGTCAGGAAGGATCCTTTTTCCCTTCCCCATGACAGCACTGCACATGAGAGAAGGTACCCGCCCCCAGGAAACAGGAAACCTGTAGCAGAGACATAAGAAGGGGGGCGGCACCTCTCCCCTCAGTTTGGTTTCCTGTTTCTTGCGGGCGGGTGCCTGGGGCAGAGCGGTACCTTGGAGGGATCCCCCTCTGATGATCCGGTCGGGAGGCCGAGGTCCGGGGGAGAGAGCGGCAGGGGGCGCGGTCGCGCGCGCCTGTCAGCCCAGCTTGTGGGCGCTGCAAATGGCGTCCTCCTCCTGTAACTCCCCGGCGGCCGCTCCAGTGGGAGGCAGGGCCGGGGGAGGCGTGGCCACCATGACGGTGGCGCCGATTGAGTGGCGACTGCTTCCGGAGTCGCACCGGAAGTGACGTCGCACGCCGGGGGAGCGGTGTACTGGGCACTTCCGGGCGGGAGCAGTCCCAGAAGCGCGCACCGCTCCTCCATAAGAAGGGAGTCGCGGCAGACGCCACTTGTCCCAGAGAGGCTGCACACAGGCTCCACGTATAGCCAGCAGCAGAACGAAATGGATCCTGAAGTTGGAGAGCAAGTCCAGGAGGAAAAGCCACCAGCTGCCGGGGTACCCAGAGGGCCGGGTGAGTGCCTTTGTAAGGCAGCACAATATATTAACAAAGGCCCTGTGTATGTTTTCTGTAGGGAAAGGCCACATCCAAACAAAAGAACAAAGAATGTGCGTTATGTAAAAAGGCCCTAGCTAAAACGTATGACAAGCGACTCTGTCGCTCGTGCATTAAAAAGACAGTGGCCGAAGAGTCACCATCCCTGCTCCAAAGCATTAAAGCTATGATCCGGGATCAAGTAAAGTCGACGGTGAAAGAGGAAATAAAAGAGCAGGCCTCACATAGCACCGATATAACGCCTGCCTCACCCCCGCCCCCACTGCCTCCCACAGAGATAACTACTGATATTGAGTCTGAGGAAGAGAAAGGGGAGATAGGGACCTTGGATTCAGACCTAGACTCCTCGGACGAGGAAAAGGGGCGTCCATATTTTCTATCTGAGGACATTGGGAAATTGCTAAAACTTGTAAGGTCCACAATGGGACTTGAGACACCAAAAGAGCCTAAATCAATTCAAGATGCTATGTTTAGCAATCTTGTGGGGAAAAAGCGAAGGGTTTTTCCTTCCATGATAACCTGCTAAATTTAATCAAGAGAGAGTGGAAAAAACCCAACAAAAAAATGTCCATACCGCAGGCGCTCAAACGAAAATACCCGTTTGATGAGGAGGTATGCGATAAATGGGAAAAGGCGCCCAGACTAGATGCCGCCATTGCTAGTACATCCAAAGGGATAGCATTGCCATTTGAAGATATGGGCGCCCTAAAAGACCCCCTTGACAAGAAAGCAGATGCTTTTCTAAAAGCTGCTTGGGAAGCATCAGCTTGGTCGTATAAAACCAGGGGTGGCTGCCACTTGTACGGCACGTGCTATGGTCAGGTGGTTAGACGAATTAAGTGACCAAATTAAGAATAAATGCCCAAGGGAGACACTGCTGGAGGCAATACCTTTCCTACAGAAAGCAGCAGGATTCCTGGCTGACGCCGCAGTAGATTCCGTCCGAGGTGCTGCCCGTGCATGCAACCTTTCTAATTCAGGCCGCAGAGCACTTTGGTTAAAAAACTGGTCTGCAGATTTCCAGTCAAAGGTTAAACTCTGTGCCGTCCCCTGTGAGGGCCAATACTTATTTGGAAAAGCACTGGACGAAATTTTGGAAAAAGCATCAGATAAGAAAAAACAGTTTCCAACCCCCTTCCCTAGGCGTCGGTGGACTGAGGCTCACTCGTCCTTTCGTGGAACAGGGAAAAGAGGGAGCCGAGGGCGGCCAGACGATAGAACCACGCGGGGTAGGCCCTGGAGGGAAAGGAAGGAGAGAGGTTTCCTCTTTAGTAGAACCACCCCGAGACCCGATACCAAGCAATGACGCCAGGGCGGTTGGGGGAAGGCTTCAATTCTTTGTCCATCAGTGGGTAGCATTGCCCACCTCAAAGTGGGTAACCAACCTGTTGGCCGAGGGCCTACGACTCAGTTTTCTAACCCTTCCTCCTCAGAGACTAAAAGTGACCCGGGTAGCCAAGAAGAATCAGGCTACATTAGAAAAGGAGATCCAGCTCCTCATTCAAAAAGAGGTACTTATAAAAGTACCATCTCATCAGAAAGGGAAAGGGTTTTACAGTACTCTGTTCCTCACGCCAAAACCAGATGGGTCACTAAGAACAATATTCAATCTCAAAGCCCTGAACCAATATATCAAAACAGAAAAATTCAAAATGGAGACCTTGGGGTCAGCAGTAAAACTACTTGACCCAGGTTGCTACATGGCAGTAATAGATCTTACCGATGCCTATTACCATGTCCCAATATGGGAGGAACACCAACAATATCTGAGACTGGTAGTAGAGATTGCTCAAATCCCCACTCATCTACAGTACCGGTGCCTACCCTTCGGCGTATCAGTAGCCCTGCGTATATTTACGAAAATCATCGGGGAAGTAGCGTCCTTGATAAGAAGGGAAAATATCCTGTTAGTACCTTATCTGGACGATTTCCTCGTTATAGCAAACAGCAGGGAAAACTGCCAAAATGCAGTTACAAGGGTCCTGGAGATATTAACCAGGTTAGGCTGGATGATCAATCTGAAAAAATCCAAATTAACTCCAGTACAGTCACAAGAATTCCTGGGAATTCAGTTGGACTCATTAAAACAACAGTGCAGCCTTCCAGGAAGGAAAATTGGAGCTATCCACAAAAAAATACAACGGATAGAGTCTGGTCGAGCCATACCAGTAAGAGAGGCAATGTCGCTCCTGGGCACGTTAACAGCGACAATTCCAGCGGTCCGGTGGGCACAAAGCCATACGAGAGAACTACAATGGCAGATCCTGTCCGAGCAGAAGAGTCCTTCCAATCTAGATCGGGAGATTATCCTCTCCCCTCAAGTGCAGGAGTCCCTAAAATGGTGGCTGAGCACCGAAAATCTAAACAGAGAAGTGCCCTGGACGACTCAAAACTCGGTGGTATTGACCACGGATGCAAGTCCGAGTGGTTGGGGGGCACACATTGGGAAACAAACCCTACAGGGCCAGTGGGAACCCGGAATGAGGGAGGCATCCTCAAATCTAAAAGAACTGGCAGCAGTAAGGCGAGCCCTTCCCCTGGTAAAGCGAAAAGTACAAGGGAAACATGTCACCATATTATCCGACAACAGCACGGTCATAGCATACATAAACAGACAAGGGGGTACAAGGTCGGCAACCCTTATGGCAGAGGCCAGGGAATTATTTGCTTGGGCAGAAAACAATATTCTATCCTTATCGGGTACACATTTAAAGGGGGCAGACAATTATCTGGCCGATTATTTAAGCCGTCATGTACTACACCAGGGAGAATGGTCCCTAAGTCAAAAAATATTTGGGGAAATCTGCGCTGCCTGGGGCACACCAGAAGTAGACTTGTTTGCCACCAGGGAAAATCGGAAAGTGGACAGGTTCTTCTTCCTAAATCCAAGAGAGCGGCCAGAGGGGGTGGATTCGCTACTACACCGGTGGAAATTTCACCTGGCATATGCGTTCCCCCCGTTGGCATTGATTCCAGTAGTCTTAAAAAAAGATCCGGCAGGAAAAAGCTCGAATAATCCTGATTGCGCCCTTCTGGCCGAAAAGGGTATGGTTCACATGGATCAGACGCATGTCTATCTCGGACCCATGGATCCTCCCAGATACCCCGAATCCGCTATACCAGGGCCCAGTGGAACACCCCAGAGTTCACGGGCTGCACCTCACTGCGTGAAACTTGAGAGGGGACTCCTTCTAGCAAAAGGGTTCTCAGTCCCGTTAGTAACCACCCTGCTCGCTAGCAGGAAGGAGGTAACTTCACGAAAATACCAAAAAATTTGGGAAAAATTCTTACAGTTCACGGGCCGACAATTGACTAGAACAGCCCAGAAAATACCAATAAAGGAGATCCTAGAGTTCCTCCAGAAAGGGCTGGAAAAAGGACTATCCACAAGCACCTTAAAAGTGCAGGTATCGGCCCTGGGTGCATTGTTTGATCAAAAACTGGCAGATCACCCATGGATCTATAGATTCATTCGGGCCTCCTTCACATCCAGGCCCACAAAATTAACACCTAAGGTAGCTCCCTGGGATCTAAATTTAGTATTAAGGGCACTGACAGCATCTCCATTCGAACCGATTGCTTCCATCCCAATAAAGGCGCTGACACTAAAAACAGTACTCCTGGTGGCCCTAACCTCAGCTCGTCGTGTTTGCGAGCTGCAGGCGATATCTGTAAATCCACCATATACCACCTTTTTGGATGATAGAGTAATCATAAAAACTGATCCAGCCTTCCTACCAAAGGTAAATTCCAAATTCCACAGGGAGCAGGAGATAATTTTGCCCTCGTTTTGTTCGAAACCCAAATCCCAGGGAGAGGAAACCTTCCATTGTTTAGATGTCAGACGTTGCCTGCTTCAATATATAGAAGCCTCAAAACCATGGCGACAGTCTTCAGCCCTTTTTGTCTCCTTTCAGGGGACAAACAGGGGTAAAAAAGCTTCAAAGTCAACGATTGCACGATGGCTTCGTATGGGTATTGCACTAGCTTACTCTTCTTCAAACCAGACTCCCCCACTGGGTGTAACAGCTCACTCTACAAGAGCCATAGCCACGTCCTGGGCTGAAAGGGCAAATGCTTCAGTTGAGCAGATCTGTAAGGCAGCAGTATGGTCATCACCATCCACTTTCTTCCGACACTATAGACTAGACCTAGGGCCCTCAAATCTGGCCTTTGGGAGAAAAGTGTTGTCTGCTGTTGTCCCACCCTAGGAGTCTATTCTATCTTTCCTCTCATGTGCGGTGCTGTCATGGGGAAGGGAAAAAATGATAATTACTTACCGGTAATTTGATTTTCCAGAGCCATGACAGCACCGCATTGTTCCCGCCCTATCTTGGTGATGGTTGTGTGGTGCACCAGAGGTTTTTAATTATATCTGGATGTGTAGATATATGTATATAGACATGTATTTAAAGGAAAAGGGGAATATTAGTAGCGCTATCATATAACATGTATGTAAACTAATAAGGCGGTTACCTTGCATACTCTGAAACAAACTGAGGGGAGAGGTGCCGCCCCCCTTCTTATGTCTCTGCTACAGGTTTCCTGTTTCCTGGGGGCGGGTACCTTCTCTCATGTGCGGTGCTGTCATGGCTCTGGAAAATCAAATTACCGGTAAGTAATTATCATTTTTCCTGATGATGGCCTACATCAACCACCAGGGGCAAACCAGATCCAGACCCATTAATGGAGATGACAGATTATTCCAACTAACGGAAAGTCATCTCCTGTCGTTGACTGCTCTCCATATAAGAGGAAAAGATCAGAGTGGACTTTTTAAGCCCAAATCATCTAAGGCAAGGAGTGTGGGCATTTCATGATGCAGATATAGATCCGTCTGGACATAGACCTCTTTTCCACCAGGTTGAACAGGAAGGTAAAACATTTCTGTTCTCTGAATCATAGAAAAGGTCCCCAGGGGGTAGATACCTTCTTAGTTCCATGGAATTTCAACCTGGCATATGCTTTTCCTCCAATTGCCCTGATCCCGCTGGTAGTAAGGAAGATCAGAGAAGACAAAATATTATCTTTATTGCCCCCTTCTGGCCCAGAAAACCATGGTTCTCATGGTTGAGGACAATGTCAGTCACTGACCCGTGAGTTCTCACAGACGTTCTGAATCTCCTCTCTCAGGGACCAATCTACCATCCACAAGTAGCCAACCTTCATTTGACGGTGCAAAATTTGAGCAGATGCTGTTAATGGAAAGAGGTTTCTCTCCCAATCTTGTCTCCACCCTGCTTCACAGTAGAAAGGTATCCACAACTAGAATTTATGCCAGAACATGGAGAAAATTTTCTAACTGCCTCAGGATCAATACTGAGGATGGGGCTCCAGTAGATCACATTCTGGAGTTTCTGCAGAAAGGCCTTGAACTAGGCCTATCCAAAAGCACACTCAAAGTCCAGGTGTCAGCTCTGGGAGCCCTGTATAACTGGGATCTAGCACAGAATTATTGTCTATCGAGATTTATTAGGGCTTCATCTACATCAAGGCCCATGTTAAGAGAAAGAGTAGGGCCATGGGATTTAAACCTAGTCTTAGCAGCCATGACACAGTCACCATTTGAGCCCATTGATTTAGCACCTGTCAAAGTTCTTTCCTTTGAAACAGCCCTTCTGGCAGCCATAACGTCTGCCCAGAGGGTCAGTCTCATTCAGGCCCTCTCCAGAGCTCCACCATACACTCAATTTCTGGAAGACAGGGTAATTTTGGAACTTGATCCATCCTACCCACCTAAAGTAGTGTCCCGGTTTTGTAGATTACAGGAGATAGTTCTTCCTTCTTTCTGCTCTAGCCCAAAGAATCAGAAGCAAGAAAAGCTTCATACGCTAGACGTTAGAAGATGTCTACTAAAGTACCTGTCTGTTACCGAATCCTGGTAGGATAGTTCTTTGTTTGTGTCCTTCTAAGGAACCATGAAGGGACTTAAATGTTCAAAACACACAACTGCTAGGTGAATTAGGGAGGCCATTTCTTTAGCTCATTCTGCCACTGGTAAGGTGGTACCAGGCTCACTCTACAAGGGCTGTGGCAACCGGTTTTAGGAAGTTTCGCCCCCAGCAGTTCGCCCCCAGGTACACTTCGCCCCCGAACATTTCGCCCCCAGCATTTCGCCCCCAGGTTGTTTCGCCCCCGCACATTTCGCCCCCAGCAGTTCGCCCCCGGATGTTTCGCCCCCAGCAGTTCGCCCCCGGATGTTTCGCCCCCGGATGTTTCGCCCCCGGATGTTTCGCCCCCAGCAGTTTTCCCCCAGCAGTTTTCCCCCAGCAGTTCGCCCCCAGAAGATCGCCCCCGCATGTTTCGCCCCCAGCAGTTCGCCCCCGGATGTTTCGCCTCCAGCAGTTCGCCCCCGCATGTTTCGACCCCAGCAGTTCGCCCCCAGCAGGTCACCCCCGGATGTTTCGCCCCCAGCAGTTCACCCCCGGATATTTCGCTCCCAACAGTTCGCCCCCGGATGTTTCACCCCCAGCAGTTCGCCCCCGCATGTTTCGCCCCCAGAAGTTCGCCCCCAGATGTTTCGCCCCCGGATGTTTCGCCCCCAGCAGTTCGCCCCCGGATGTTTCGCCCCCAGCAGTTCGCCCCCGGATGTTTCGCCCCCAGCAGTTCGCCCCCGGATGTTTCGCCCCCAGCAGTTCGTCCCCGGATGTTTCGCCCCCAGCAGTTCGCCCCCGGATGTTTCGCCCCCAGCAGTTCACCCCCGGATGTTTCGCCCCCGGATGTTTCGCCCCCTGTCAGTTCGCCCCCAGCAGTTCATCCCTGGATGTTTTGCCTCTAGCAATTTGCTCCTGGATCTTTCGCATCCGGGAAAAACCTGCCTGAACTGAACATTGGCAGGTTTGCTTATCACTAATAATACACCATATGAGTCTAAGATATACAATTCTGATCAAATTAGTTTTTTTATTCTCAAACTTTGTTTTCTAGATGAGTAATTTTACAAACAGACAGGAAAATAGTAGGATTTCATTGGTTACTAAGGAGGTCGTGCCCCCTTGGGAGCAGAACGGATCCTGGCTCCCTATGATACATTCAGGGCTGCTTGTTCACAGCCCTCTGCAAAGCTCCCCTTCACCCTCCGCTCATGTGCTCTGTCCTGGACAAGAGGAGGGCTCCCCCCTGCCTGTGTAAAGCCGTTACAGGACAAAACACATAGGGGGGGCTTTGCAGAGGGCTGTAAACCAGCAGCCCTTTATACATCATAGGGAATATATTGTTAGCTGCATGCTCCTGTGCAGCCACGCCCTCTAGAATCCATCCACAAGTATTGCTACTAAGGAGAAACAACCTCCTTAGCAACCACTGAAATCCTGCAGCACATGGAGCTTTAACTTGGATGAGACTTTTCACACAGAAGTGAAGCTGCTGGAAGGTCTCCTTTGGAAATGAATATCATGGGCACAGGTACTATAACATAACATGTTTTTTGCAGAGTTATGCTTTAACTGTATATATCAAAACTGTTTTAACAAGAAACATAAAAAGGTATAGAGGGGAAGGATTAGAGAAAAAGAGAAAATACAAATTGCAGGTTATAATGCTTGAATTATTTTACAGCTAAAAACACTGCTCTCAAAACATACAATATGTGACCATGAACTAAAAATCAAAGCTGTAGGCAATGCCTCTCAGATAATCCATCAAGCTTCTATTATCGAAATCTTGCACGATACGTTTAACCCTTGCTGAAATTGCAGCATACTTTTTGTTTCTTGCAGCGATGGGATTTCCTGCTATTATCTGAATAATTTCAAAACTATGGAGCTCTTGCTGATGTTTCAGACAGTTAATGAACCGGTATATATTTTGGAAAAGAGTACCACATGTTTCTCGAAAGCTACGGTGCCATCCTTCGACATCATTATTTGTTCGCTGTTGATCATTCAATGTTCGTTCATACACATTCCAGAATTGAACTGGAAACAAAGGTGCTTGACGTCCTCTGCGATTCATTCGACCGATATAGCTGTCTTCAAAATAGTTGGCAATAGGTATTGCTTCTTGTGGAAAGTCAGGATCTTCCACCAATTCTTCAAATGATTGCACAACATTCTGTGGTGGTAGAAAGGCCAGGGCAGGTATCATGCATATCCAACGGGCAAATTCATGGTCACCTTGGTATTGCATCTTGAGTCCTTCATTTTGAACTTTACGCCAAACCGACTGTGATAGGTGGAAAAAGCAACCAGTCTTCACAAGGTTGGGGAATTCACTTTCAAATGCCTGTATTGCAGCTAGTTCAAAATCCAACATCAGGTTGTCTGGCTGCAGTCCAGGCTGCAAGTTCTTCAGCTCTTGCAGCAACCTCTGGTATGTAGAACGGCTCTTGTCTGTCAGCAAGGTGTACACTACAGGAACAACAAGGCCGCTGTGGACTACATGGATTGTGTAAAGTTGCTTAAACAAGGCTGGTGTAGTGAAAAACATGCCATCAGCAAACCACTCTTTACTTTGTGCCAGTAGATGGAGATTGTCTCTTGTTCCAAATATCAACATACGGCTGTGTCCATTTCCTAATTTAAAATGAAAGTATTAGTAGAGGAAATAACAGAAAAAGTGTAACAAGCAGCAGACAGAGTTTTGGGATAAATTCACAAAAAAAATATCCTAATCAGAAGACTCTGTTCATATCTCACATTAAATACTCACATTTTGCTCCAGATTTTCTGATTTCATAATAAAAAAACTGAAGCAAAATCTAGTGTGAAGGGGCCAACCAATAGTTTTTTACAACATATATTGTCCCAGTGGAAAATTATATATTTTTGTTTAAAATTAAAATTACTTCCAAACTTGAAATAGGTCACATTTTTAGAGTACCTTTAGACCCTTCAACGAGACGGCCGTTCAGCACGGCCGATCGCCACTATGCTGAACGGGCCGTCTAGTTGACAGCCGCATCCAGACGCGGCGTGCGGCTGGACGTCTGAGTGAACGACTGGGCGGTCCGCCCGCCTGAATGGGGCATTCCATTCAGGCGGATGGGCACGCTAGTCGTCGGGTGGGCAGCGCGGACGTTTGTGACGTCCGCGCTGCCTATGCTGTCTCATTGAGAGGATTGTGCAGGACGCAAAAAACGCCAGTAAAATCACCAGTGTGCTTTTGGCCTAAGGCATAACTGAATGGTCCATTAGGCTGGGGTCATATGCAGCATTAATGTGTAAATCCCATCCACATGCTGATGAAAAAATTTTGTTTACAAAAAAAAACATGCAGTGCAGCATGTCAATGTATGCTGCCATTATACAATCAAAATTCCAGCCATTCAGACAAGGGGCTGAAATCCTGCACTAAAACCTGCACCTAAATCCAGAGAGTTAAGTGAAGATTTTGATACAGAATTAGGGTACCACAATAGTGGCCACAATTGCAGGCACAAATAGATTCCTGTGGGATCTCCAATTGCTACCGCAATTACAGCCGCTGCGGAGATGCCGCTCCACAATCCCCTTCCGTCAGTGGGCACGAGGCCTCAGGCTTTATCCAGACAAGCTGGATTTACAGGCGTATTCCGTGCTGTGTTTCCTGCCTGAAACCCGTCCTTTCATGTCTATGGTGCGGGTTACGGGCGGATTCCGGCCGGGGCCGGAAAACGCCCCACCGGAAAATAGCTTCAAAGCTATTTTCCGGCGGATCCCGGAAGGAATGGGAATGGGCAAGAGGGAAACCTCCCGAAAAATGCCTGCAAACCACGCCAAATACGCTCGGTTTAGGCCATAGCAGGGCATGGCCACGCCCATAACAGAGCTTGGCCACGTCCCCTATTTGCAGAAGCGTTTTGCCAAAGCGCTTGCAAAGTGCTTAAAAAGTGCTTGGAAGCAGCAGGCAAAACGCATCTGCAAATCATGGCGTATCTCACCTGAGCTCCGGAGTTCAGCCCGACCTGTCCACGGATCTGCAGGACTGAACTACGAGAGCCGAGGAATCAGCCGGCGATGGCAGTTCAGTCCGTGCATGCCGCAGACAGGCGAGGCTGAACTCCGGGGCAGCATCCAGGACAGGTATGGCCAGTACAATGCTGCATATTTGGAATTAGTGTTGGCCGGTCCGATCACTGAAGATCGTAATTTATTACGATTTTCAGGCTGATCGTTATTTTAAATTACGATCCGATTTGTAGCCAGATCATGATGATGATCTGAATTAGAAATCGGAATCCTCCGTAATCTGAAAACACTGTCCGGGCATACACTCCCGAACAGTGTGCGCATATATATATATATATATATATATATATATATAACACACACACACACACACACACTATACAGGTGTACAGCGTGTGTGCATATTTAGCTTTAGTAAATGGCTCCAGGCTGCGCTGTTAAAAAAATAAACAAACCCAGTTACTCACCTCTTTCTCCAGTGTCCAGTACTGGCTCCGGCTCCTAGCCCAGCAGTGCAGGGAATCCCGAAATCCAGGCGGCGCATCGCCGCCTCTGTGCCTGCCGTACTATAACTACAGTGGAGAGTGATCCCAGGACCGCTCACTAGACGGTCCTGGGAAAGCACCACATCACGTCACAGAACAGCCCGACACATGTGCAGAGGTGGTGATGCACAACCCAGAATGCATAGCATTGGGATTTCGGAATTCCCTGCACCGCCGGAGACAGCGCTGGACACCAGAGAGAGAGTTGAATAACTGGGTTTGTTTATTTTTTAACAGCGCAGCTTGGGGCCATTATATATATGCAAGAAAGCTGGAAGAAGAGTGGCTCAACTGAGATTGTTGCTGAGGACTCAGTGTGCTGCTAGAGCAGGGGTTGGCTTCCGCCCGTACTTAACATGCATCCATGAAGAAAGACCTCCGCGCTCCTGAAGTCCTATACAAATCCTTTATTGCATTTCAAAGTTCCAAAAGTGCCAGACCACCATCACCCACCCACATATATGCATATATATACACACACACACTGTTCGGGCGTACAGTGTGCATATATATATATATCTACATTTAGCTCTGGAGATTGGATCTGAATTAATTCCAATCTTTCGGTATGATCAGCCCGATCTGATCCTATCTTTCCAGTGATCGGCCAACACTAGTTGGAATCAGTAGGCCTCACTACATTATATTACCCTCAAAGTTTCCCTTGAAGGCAAAAATCACATAGTATTTTATATCAGCACCTTATAGTGTAGCATTTTTCACATTTGTGCAAAATAAACTTTGCAATAATTATGCATAATGGAATTGTTTTAATACAATGTTAAATGGTTAAGTAGCTTACCAGAGTCATGCAGAAGGAACTGCTGCTGGACACCATCACTACTGATCTCCTGGAACTCGAGGGGGATAACAAGTTGATCAAGGGTTTGAGGTAACCTTGGAATATTGCCAAGTTGCCTTGCTAATCGTATTGTCCTCTTCAGTGATGCTTTCCTTGGGAGAAGTGCTGCAACATTGGAATGGGCTCCTGAAACGACGTCTGTGAGAATCTGTTGTGGTGTCTCCTGTGTTGTCCTTGCCCTGGTCACAGCCTCATTAACAAGTCGGATTGCTTCAGGTCTTGCAGCTTGTGCTGCGTGATTGTGAAGATTGACTACTTTCACTACTTCGCCAGATTCTTCATTGGTCCAAACACGTCCCTTGCAAGTCGACCGTTTTTCACTTACCCAGATGGAATGAACATCGTCAGCGGTTCGTTTGGAAAATAAGTAAATGTGATTCTCATGGACCAACTTGCTCCTTCCACGTTTGGACAGAACTGAATTCATAGTTGTAGAAAGTGAATTGCTGTGGAAGCTGACTGATTTTTTGTGGCAGTACACTTCTCTCTTTGTGGAGATTTCAGACACTGCTATATTCTGATATACAGATGGAATAAAAGCTAGTCTAATGTAACTTGCAGGACATGTGACCATGCTACTTGTTACATCTGCAACAAAACTTGCAACAAAGCAGGTCAGTGCTGGGTCAGGTAAAAGTTCAAAATTGTTTAGATTTTAGGCCTCTTGCACACTGTAATTTTAGAGTGGTTTCACACTTGTGTTTGTGGCCGCCAGAGGTCGATCCGCTCTGGATCTGACATCCAGCTGACCCCAGGGCAATGCTGGCTGAATGCTGGCATTCCGCTTGCATTGCCCATAGAAGTGAACGGCTGGGTTCCGCGATCTGCAGACGCCCGTTCGCTTTCGTAATGCCGCATTCCGCTATCAGTGTCAGAACAAAAAGAAGAGCATTTTCTTCTTTTTGTTCCGCTGCAGGTTAGCGGAATGCGGCATTACAGAAGCGAACGGGCGGCCTGTAGTGCATATGTAGCGGAAGTTTGAAAGCACCCTTATGCTGCCACTGTTTTAGAACTCCAAAGCACGTGCTTTACTGGCATTTTTCAGAGCGCTTTTGTGAGCGCTCTCGGTAATGACCCATAAGATACAGGCTATTGATGAACGCTAAGTGCTCAAAAATAGCTCCTGTAATAAAATAAAAAGAGCTGGCCGAAACAACACCTCGCTTTTCTAGCCATTGACTTATCTACTATATAATTGTCTAAGGGTCACTTTCGTCTTTCTGTCTGTAACGTTTTATTCGTGTATTCATAGGTCGCGGCGTCTGTCTGTCATGTAAATCCAAGTCGCTGATTGGTCGTGGCAAAACGCCCACGACCAATCAGCGACGGTCACAGTCTGCCATAAAAATGGCCGCTGCTTCACTGCCCTGCACTCACCGCTGACCGCTCACACAGGGTTAATGCCAGCGTTAACGGATCGCGGTGTACCGCACTCCGTTAACGCTGCTATTAACCCTGTGTGACCAACTTTTCGCTATTGATGGTGCCTATGCAGCATCAATAGTGAAAAGATGTAATGCTAAAAATAATAATGATACAAAAAAAAAGTTATTCTCACCCCCTCCAACGTCGCGCTGTCCTCCGCGCCTCTCTCCAATGCACACCGTCCAGGACCTGCGATGATGTCACGGTCATGTGACCGCGACATCATCGCAGGTCCTACGCTCAGACCAGAAGCCACCGCCAGCACTGCAGAGAGGCGCGAGGACTTCAGGGCCCGTGGCTGAGGTGAATATATGTTTATTATTTTTTTTTAAACACGAATATAGTGCCCACATTCCTAGACTACGTGGACAGTGCAATATACTACGTGACCAGTGCAATATACTACGTTGGCTGGCCAATATACTATGTGCGCTGTGTAATTTACTATGTGCGCTGTGCAATTTACTATGTGGACTGTGCCATTTACTACGTGCGCTGTCCAAAATACTACGTCGGCTGTCCTATATACTACGTGGCCTGTACAATGTACTACGTGGACTGTCCAATATACTACATAACCTGTGCAACATACCACGTGGCTGTGCCTTCTAGAATACCCGATACATTAGAATCGGGCCACCATGTAGTATATTCAAAATTGGCAATCTTCTTAGCGATTTTCCAGTGCTTAGCACTTGGGAAAGTGGCTACTGTGAAAGCGGTCTTAGGGCTAAAACACAAGGCCAAAATTCCCTGCCTAATTTGGGGCCGAAACATCTGGGGGCAAAAAGCAGGGGGCGAAACATCCGGGGGAGAAACATCCGGGGGCGAACTGCTGGGGGTGAAACATCCGGGGGCGAACTGCTGGGGGCGAACTGCTGGGGGCGAAACATCCGGGGGCGAACTGCTGGGGGCGAAACATCCGGGGGCGAACTGCTGGGGGCGAAACATCCGGGGGTGAACATCCGGGGGTGAACTGCTGGGGGCGAAACATCCAGGGGCGAAACATCCGGGGACGAACTGCTGGGGGCAAAACATCCGGGGGCGAACTGCTGGGGGCGAAACATCCGGGGGCGAACTGCTGGGGGCGAAACATCCGGGGGCGAAACATCCGGGGGCGAACTGCTGGGGGCGAAATGTGCGGGGGCGAAACAACCTGGGGGCGAAATGCTGGGGGCGAAATGTTCGGGGGCGAAGTGTACCTGGGGGCGAACTGCTGGGGGCGAACTGCTGGGGGCGAAACTTCCTAAAACCGGGGGTGACCTGCTGGGGGCGAACTGCTGGGGTCGAAACATGCGGGGGCCAACTGCTGGGGGCGAACTGCTGGGGGCAAAACATCCGGGGGCGAAACATCCGGGGGCGAACTGCTGGGGGCGAAATGTGCGGGGGCGAAACAACCTGGGGGCGAAATGTTCGGGGGCGAAGTGTACCTGGGGGCGAACTGCTGGGGGCGAAACTTCCTAAAACCGGGGGTGACCTGCTGGGGGCGAACTGCTGGGGTCGAAACATGCGGGGGCGAACTGCTGGGGGCGAACTGCTGGGGGCGAAACATGCGGGGGCGAACTGCTGGGGGCGAAACATCCGGGGGCGAACTGCTGGGGGCAAACTGCTGGGGGCGAAACATCCGGGGGCGAATTGCTGGGGGCGAAACATCCGGGGGCGAACTGCTGGGGGCGAAACATCCGGGGGCGAACTGCTGGGGGCGAAACATCCGGGGGCGAACTGCTGGGGGCGAAACATCCGGGGGCGAACTGCTGGGGGCGAAACATCCGGGGGCGAAACATCTGGGGGCGAACTGTTGGGGGCGAAACATCCGGGGGCGAAACATCCGGGGGCGAACTGTTGGGGGCGAAACATCCGGGGGCGAAACATCCGGGGGCGAAACATCCGGGGGCGAACTGCTGGGGGCGAAACATCCGGGGGCGAACTGCTGGGGGCGAAACATCCGGGGGCGAAACATCCGGGGGCGAAACATCCGGGGGCGAAACATCCGGGGGCGAAACATCTGGGGGCGAACTGTTGGGGGCGAAACATCCGGGGGCGAAACATCTGGGGGCGAACTGTTGGGGGCGAAACATCCGGGGGCGAAACATCCGGGGGCGAAACATCCGGGAGCGAACTGCTGGGGGCGAAATGTGCGGGGGCGAAATGTGCGGGGGCGAAACAACCTGGGGGCGAAACAACCTGGGGGCGAAATGTTCGGGGGCGAAGTGTACCTGGGGGCGAACTGCTGGGGGCGAAACTTCCAACTCCCGTGGCAACCACCTGAGCAGAGAGATCAGAGGCCTCAATCGAGCTGATCTGTAAGGCAGCAGCCTGGTATTCTCCTTCCACTTTCTATAAGCATTATAGGCTGCATATGGGTTCCACTTCTGACCTCAACTTTTGGAAGAAGGGTTGTCCAGGCAGTGGTGGTACCTCCCTGAATTCTTAATTTCTGTTGCAATTGAAAATAACATTTAACGTGTTTATCGGGCCCATCGGTTCCAAAACAAGTCAAGTTTTATGCTGCAAGGAATCAGCTGACATATACAGCTGTTACCCTGGGGTTTGGTTAAAGGGACTGTCTGTTCAGAACGACTGTTCAAACCAAACTTGTCACACGACCAAGGCCGCTGTGCTGCTATATCGCAATACAAGTTAATTGAAGGTCTGTGGGCTCACATTGCGACCCTGCGGGTACTGCAACCAGCAAGTAATCCAGTTTCTGGTTATTTTGACTTGCTAGTTGCAGTACCCATGGGGGGGGGGGGGAGTTACAATGTGACCTTATTCAGTCGCAAAGAACTGCAATATAGCAGCGACACCGAGTGAACATTGGTTTTGTGACAGATGCCATGGCCAAAAAAAAAATCAATACAGCCTTAAAGGGACTGTCAGCACAGAATGTCTGTTCAAAATCAAGTACAGGCACTCTGCATACCATGGTGAGGCCAAACATTTAAGTGCATGTTCTGCTTGCTTGCTTACCCCTCTATCAAAGGAGGAGAGCTGGAGATAGAGGGGAATACAAGCAGGTAGGAAGGTGCACTTAGGCTGGTTTCACATTTGCGCTTTTGTGCGCAGCGCATCGTGCGCACCAGTGCGCATGCGCACTGCGCACCTATATTTAACATGATGTGCGCATGGTCTTGCGCATACTTGCGCTTTCGTGCGCATGCGTTTTTTTGTCTTTCGCGCCAGGCGCGTCAGACGCAACATGTTGCATTTTTGGTTCCGCCCTGTCTCGTTAAAACAACGCATGCGCACGGAATGCGCAAAAACACCACATTGGAGCCTATGGGAGCGCAATACTTGCGCATGGTATTGCGCACGCTTGCGTTTTTATGCGCATGCGTTTTTACAATAAACATGACTGAAATGTGGTCTAGACAGTAAAAAAAAAAATTAAACCAAGGTGATAAAATGGTGTGGGCACTGGGATTCCACAATACTTTAAGGATTGCTCACGAGTGGACCCACAGCACAAGCTGCACCAATGTAAGTATGAAAAACCTAATGTCTGGCTGAAATTTCAATACATTTCTATGTACTTATGTCTCTTTTTTTTTTATTGCAGCATGTCTTCATCTGGTGAGGAATATGTCCCCGGGACA